>NC_142352.1:47045037-47363787 GCF_059441175.1 Urocampus carinirostris
GTCAACTGGTTGTCACCAAAACCAGGCCAAGCCGCTCACAAAACTGCAGCTGTGATTTTTTTTCTCTTTTACTGTCTCTCTTTCTCACGGTCTTGCTTTATTTTCTTCTTTCTCTTTCCTTGCCTCTTTCTCTCTTTGTTTGTCTTTTCTCTTTTTTCACTCTTACGTCTCACTCTCTCTCTTTTTATCAATCTTTGTCTCTTTCTTTATTTCTCTCTTTTTTTTCTTTTGCATTCTTTTTTCTTGTGTTTATCCCTCTCGTTGTCTCTTTCCCTGTCTCTTTTTCTGTTTTGGTGTCTCATTGTTTCTCTCTTTGAGACTCTTTGTGATTAAGGGCTATACAAATAAAAATGACTTGACTTGACTCTTTATCTCTCTTGTTTTTTCACTGTCTTTCTTTTTTGCCGCTGTCTCTCTCTCTTTCTCTCTCTCTCTTGTTTTTCACCTTGTGTCGCTCTCCCTCTTCCTCTCTCTCTATCTCTCTCTTTTCTCTTTATTCTCTCTCTATTCCTCTCCCTTTCGCTCTCTGTTTATCTCCATATAATTCTCATGTTCTTCCTTTCTTCCCTTGTTTCTTCTCCCTTCCTCTCTCTCTCTCTCTCTCTCTCTCTCTCTCTCTCTCTCTCTCTCCCTCATTTTCATTTTCATTCTGTCTTTCCCTTTTATTTTCCTTTCGTTGTCTTTCGTTCTTTCTTTATTTATCTTTAATCCACTTAAACCACGAAAAATACAACGTTCCTTTTTTTCGATATGCTTTAAAATCCACTCCCGTTTTTTTTTTTTTTTTTTTTTTAATGCATATAAAAGACTGATTTAAATGAGAGTGACATTGGATTTGAAATTATTAGAGCTTTGTTTTATTTAACGTTAGTTCTAGTCTACCTTGATCTGGACTTCTTCAGTTTTCTATTAGTGACTTATGACCAGATGAGGCAAGTTAGGCTGTTCCTTACCTGTCATCGTGGAACTATAAGATTAAAGATATATAAAATAGTTATATTTATTCAGTGTTAATTTTCTTTCTCATTTAACTCCACAATATTTGGATTTCCCGTTGGAAAACTAGCATGATATCGCACCGCTCTTGCGAATCATCTTGCTTTAAAAGATGACTGAGCCTATTTTAACTGTACTTTTAATAATTAAAGCTCGATAATAACATAGTAAAGATATAGTAATAACATAATATGTTGTCAATTTAAAAATGTATTTTAAACCGGTGGTCCTCTATGCCAATCAGCAACAAAAAGTAGTTCTTAGCCTCAAAAAGGTTAGTAACCATTGCTTCAGCTGTTCTCAGCAGCCAGGAGTACGACTTTATTATAGAGGATCCCTTGCCTTTCTTTCCCTTGTGTGATGTTTGTACACCGAGTGAGAACGTATTATCCAAACCGGGCTGGTCCACTTCTTCTGGGGGGCTTGGGGAGGGCAGTTTGCTAAGTAGTAAACCTGTGTTCTGTCAGGTGTCATTAAAGTCCAGTGGGAGACTGAAGGGAGCTGTCACTGCAAGGAGTAATGGATGTCTTCTTCACTGATTGCTGGCAGGGATGGAGTCAGCACAAACACCAAATTAGAAGTGACACTTTGATGGAAGCAAAGCGAGAGGCGCAGCTCCCCACCAAAGTTAGACAGAGGATGGGGATGCTTGTGAAGTAGAAGGAAATTAAAGGTGTGTGTGGCTTGAGCTGACACAAATAAAATCCATGAATATTGGAACACTAATTTGAGTTATACAAAAGCAAATCAAAAATGCTATATCGGTTGTTTAGTACTATCAAGTCGATTAACATGCAATCAGTAATGTAAGGTAAGATTTATAAATACATTAACCTATATCTTATTCATCATTTTATTGGCAGAAAAGGAAAGCAATACGTAAAGCCTATCATACAAAAAAACATGTTGTCATGCATTAGTTTATAAATTAAATCTATGTGCTGCTACTTTTGAATAAAATCACAATAGGTAGGTAATCATTCATTGTGAAAAAAGTCCATGCAAAGAGAAATAGAAAATACTGAATGGCTTGGCTTGCTGCTAGCTTGCTGATACTATCACTGATTCTATTGTTCGAGGCTAAGGTGTGCCTCAAATCAGAACCCTTGGTCTCACTATAACACTCTGCCATGAGGCATGAGAATTGCGTGGCTCACACTGCAAGACAATAATGTCTCAAAATGTCGGAGAAACCCAAATACAGGACAAAAAGAAGATGGAATTCAAAGGACGTGATCAAACCCCAACAGTGTTTTTTTGACAACAATAAAAATAATTTACTACGTTGAAGAGAGTGTGGGACAGAAACTAATGAAACTTGAAAGGGATTCTATGGGTGGTGAAAATCTTGAAAGGGAGATTTAGAAGTACCTATAAAAGGTGGCTTGAGTGGAAGAGTTTGGGAGGAAGAGGAAACTGAAGAAGGTCTGGGAGGACAAGCTTGAAATTGTGAATGGAAGAATTGAGAGTACCTTTAAAAAGGTGATTGGAGTGACAGGTCTTGGAGTGGGTGAACTTAGAACGAGAAGGGAACTGAGGAAGGAAGTTGTGGGAGGAGAAGCTTGTAGTCTTGGCGGGTAAGTGTCTTTAGGAATTATTATTATTAGTATTTATAGTAGAGGTTGTAAAATGTCTAATAGGGATCACGTAGCAAGAAGACAAGAGAGGAAATTGAAAAATCGGGTAATGCTGCCTATTTTTGGGGAAAATGTGGACCGCAGGCACCAAACCATGACAAGTAAAACCCCACATACTAAGTGTATTAGTAATATTATGTGAAACTGTAGCGATTCTGAAAAACAAAATCCCAACATTTTAAAAGATGAATAACTTTAAAGTTGAATAAATATATTTTAATATTGTTTTAATCTTATATTTCTACGAATGCAGGTGGCTCACTTGCCTCTCCTGACTTCATGACACTCATTAGATGAATTTCTAAAAAAACCCAATAAGACATGTTTTTTTTCATTAATTGTGAACACCAATTTCAGAGGGAAAGCAATATGTGACAGTGTTTTTAGAACATGACAAAGCACCAACTCAATCCTTTTATGCAAACTGACAAAGCAAAATATTTGTACAACCGTAAAGGGGAATAACCACGTCACTTCGCCAACTCACATGGTAATGAATACCGGGTACGACAATATTAAATGGATTTCATTTGAGACCAATTAAAAAGGAATTGTTCTTAGTGAGTGCTGACCTGTGCCCAATCGGTTGCCAGGGATCTCATTAAGCTCTTTTTTTCTTGTGAGTGAGGAAGAGTCAGAACTGGCTTAAGCTTAAAACTGGCCAGATGTGAAGCTACTGTACCTATGTAATGTAAAGCAAAGCAGTGGAACATCATCACAGCTCATCTAGTTGATGCTTAATCTTGATGCTATAAAATCAGAGATCTTTTTTGAACCGGAACGTTCAAATCTAATCACATTTTTATTCGTATAGCACTTTTCAGGCAATAAATAACCATTCAAAATACTGTATAAAACATTCATTGTACAGTAAGACAGTAAAACAATACAATCTCCTCCTTTATGCCTACAATGGGTAAGATCGTTGGGCTAGACCACAACTCGGCCTGAGTTTGGGCATAAAATGGCACTCATTAAGTCGGGCACATAGGCGCCAAAGCGCACACATCGACGACGACGTACGTGCTACGCGTCAGAGATTACCCCGGGTACCACACAACAATATTGTTTTAGAATGGCTAGGCTGTAAAATAAGGAACTTGTGTGTTGGAATGCAGCCGTGTAAACCACTCTGCTTGATTTATTGTTTACAGTAATCAATAACAAACATTCTCCAAAGAAAAGTCAAATATCCAAACAAGGTGACCATATACAAAGTAAACAATTTCCCTTTATAAAGTTCCACATGTGTGAATCTAGTCCATTTTTTTTCCTATTGCAGGTATTCAATAAAATAACCCAAAGTGCACACTCATCTATTGCTCTTTCAACTATTGTTGGGAATTAAACTATTAAAAATGTAGCGTTTCCGAAATTGTTCGGATTACTTATCTGACTCCATTATCCAAACATAAAAGGTTATGTTTGGATAATGGAGTCAGATAACTAATTAATTCACCCAACAATGCATGCTCGTTTCTTTTCGGGAAAATACTGTATGGGCAAGAGACCAGCATTTCCACACGGGTCAGATTTCATGTTTTAAATAATAAACTAAGTGAATTCCATCGAATTAGCCGTATTATTGTCGCTCTAGGCTTCATCGAGCGTCCTTTTCGATTGTCCCTCTCGATTGTCCCTCTCGATTGATCTATCTTCTCAAGTTCTTCTATCTTCCGTCTTCTGAAGTTCTTTTCACAAGCTGGGGTGTTGGCTCCTCCCATGGGGCATGCTGACTCCTCCCATTGGCGTGCCGACTCCTCCCATGCGGCAGGCCAGAGACTCCCCACGTGGACTCCACCTCATTGACACCTCGTCGCCAGGATGTCTGAAGAAACTCAAAACAACACCAAGCGTTTATCAAAACAAGACCTAACGTCCTTCGTCAGCGCCCAATTATCAAAATTCCCCAGCAAAAACACTCGGCACTTGGAACGGCGCGACCTGTCATTGAACTTAAGCCTTTGCTTAAATTTTGTGCTAGCAAGACTTGTTTGTCTTAGCTAAAAACAGCTCTTGCTTGACTTTGATGCTATGAAATGTAGCTTGCTTGCTCTTCTTACTTGAATGCCAAAGCTGTCATATTTGGCTGTCATGGTATCAAAGCTAGGGAACTTTGTGACTTGTATGCTATGAAAGGTGGCTGAAGTTTGCTCCACTTGTGCGCTTGTCCAAGGTAGGCAGACGTTTGGTTGACAAAAATGGCACTTTAAATGATCTATCTATCTGTCTGTCTGTCTGTCCGTCCGTCTATCCCTCTATCCCTCTATCTATCTATCTATCTATCTATCTATCTATCTATCTATCTATCTATCTATCTATCTATCTATCTATCTATCTATCTATCTATCTATCTATCTATCTATCTATCTATCTATCTATCTATCTATCTATCTATCTATCTATCTATCTATCTATCTATCTATCTATCTATCTATCTATCTATCTATCTATCTATCTATCTATCTATCTATCTATCTATCTATCTATCTATCTATCTATCTATCTACCTACCCTGGTCATATCCCTCAACAGGGGTGACCGACAGCAAGACAAAAACACACACACACAAAAACAAAGAAAAGAAAAAGGGAAAAAGTAGCGAAGAACACAAAAACATTTGCCCATGGCCAACCCAAATGTCCAAACACCTAAGCAAGTTAAGCACCTCGGCTTTCGTCCCTCCAGATGAAATGGGACACAAAAAACGGCACTTCAAATGATACAAGGAAAAAAACATGTCCAAATCGGAAAACCCTTTATAATTTCTGAAATATTGTTTTCAATGTTTGGCAGCTCTACAAATATCTTGTGGAAAAGTTATAGAATTGAATTCGCCCATGTTTTTTTTTTTATTGTAAAGTCACAAGCAAATTACCATAAATGGCTTTTGACAAGTACACAATACATTATTTATTTATTTTTCGTATATGAGATGACACATTTGGGATTTAGCCGGACTCGGATGTGGGACAATCTTTTATAATGTAATGTTTATAAAGTTAAAATTCATATTATCTTTTCAAATCAGTTGTGGTAAGCTAAATGGGAAATGTGGGGCAGAAAATAGCGCAGGGGTAAAATCTAATATTAAAGTTTTTTTTTTTTGTTGCTGGAAGAATTTGTTACAAGGTTTTGGAATGCATTAGTTAGAATATTTGAGGTCAGACTCAAAAGTGAATAGGCCACTGTATAAATGACTTACAATCTAGAACAAAGTCAAAAAGTTTGACTGCCAAGGTCATCGAACAACCTCCAGAAGCATTTGCTGCAAGACTTTGGGGGGAAAAAATGATGCTTTATTTGTCAGTGTTTCAAACATGACTTTCCAGCCCAGCTCCCAAAATGTCCTAACCTTCATCTTTTGGCTGGCCAGATCTGACTTGACAGTTTTTAGAATCCCGGACAAATGATTACTTGCTATCTCAGCAGGATGATTTTGCCTGGCATTTGGCTGAAACCTTCATTAGAAACATCACCTTCATCACAACAAGAGAATATATTAAACTGCAAGCCTGGAGACCCAGACTTTATATGTTTCCTTTAAGTTGCTCACATGAGCAATTGTGCACTGGCCAGACCTTCTCAGCGCACAAAAAAATGTACTAAAAAGTGTGCTTAAATACAGTTCTGAATTGTGCAATGGACTAAATAAATCCACAAAATGTTAGTATTATGACACAAAAGATACTTTAAAAAAAAAAACAGAAATCTCATGTAAGAGTTTTAAAAACAACTGACGAGTGTAGGCTTTTTGACCTTTCTAATATTACATTAGTCAATTCATTAATATTCAGTCAAATGGAACCATATTTGATGTCAGGTTTTGGACACAGCTGATCATGACAGAGTGTATGACTTTAACCAAGTAACAACTATAAATTTATACACAAAAGGACAGAACACAGAATTGCAGTTAAATTAATGGTCTTTATTGTAATTGTACAAAAGTACAATGCAATTGGAAATATTTTCCTTTAAGTACAAGAACGCATTTTAAAGAGTGCCTGACTAGCTGCACGAAAGCATCGAAGCTCCTTGATATTAATCAGGCCTCGCGATAATTAAAAAACAATTGTTGCGAGTTGTAGCTCGAGGTCAACCATTCCATAGGTAATGGGTCTGCCGTTGGTGGTTACAAGATTCCCAGGGGTAAGGGTTGTTACGCAGCTAAGCTGTTAGCATTGGGCCGCACCTTAGCTTAGCTCTATACCGACGTCACCTAAGTCACTTCCAAGACCTGATAACAATGCACGGAGCACCTTCTTGTGATCACTAATTGTTTGCGCTCTTCTTACTCTTCTCAAAGTACAGATTATTTGAAGAATTTATTTTTAATGTAACGAGCCGCTAAAATACTAGTTCAGATGTTAGCCGTGCTCCATAGTTTGTTTCAGGAGAGGGTGGACACATCAACTTGTGCGCCTGCCCGCCCCGGATGTTGACTGTCAGCTACACATCAAAATCGCGGACACAGACAGTCATGCACACCCAACACACAAAGTCCTCCTTCTGATAGTATCGTGCAGGGTTCTCACACCTTTTTCACGGCCAAATTCAAGAAATTTTTAAGCACGTTCAAGGCCAATCTTCCAATGTATCCAGTACCATTAAAAGAGGAAATCCTGTTTGAATCCATCCATAACCCTGTTTGAGGTTACTGAGTGCAGCCTGTAGGAAAAATATCCCGCTAATTTCATAAATCCTAAGGGAAATATTAAACCAGCAGCTGAATAGGGTGTTTCTGTAACCATTTCATTAGTGTTTGCTGCTGTCTCTGTTTGGTTCATGTGGTATCAAATGTCCTTGTTATTTCTATTACAGAAAGCACTTGATGACATCAAACTGTAGAGCTATTGATTGATTAATGCCAGTCAAATATGTGGCTTACATTACACAATTCTTGCACTAATAGTTCAGAGTTGCCTGTTTAGGTGTAGCATTGTGTAGTATGCCTGGAAAGCACTGCCTCCATCTCTTTTTTGCACACTGTGCAGCATGCTGTGTGAAGATTTGTTCCAGGTTTTAACCATGATTTCTATTTTTATTTTTCGAGCCATCCTTCTTAAAAATGGCAACCTTCTGGCATCAGATTTACCTGTCCTGATGCACCTGTAGGCGATGATGAAGCTTCACGTAAAAAAGCCCGACAAACTACTGCATTTGCTGCTGCCATGTCGGCATCATGTTTAAACTGACTTATTAATTTATCCTTTTTTGTTTGTTTTTTGTTCAATGTGTAGTCTGTAGATTCATACTGCCGCAGATGTTGGCAACAATCTCAAGCATTTTCAAGCACTTCACCCAAAATTCAACCATTTTCCTGACCTTGAAAACACAACATTTTTTTTTTCATTTCAAGCATTTTCACGGATTTTGAGTACCCGTACAAACCCTGTGTGTACTGCTGTCCACAGTGAACACAATTCTTGGTACGCTGATACCAAGTGTTGGAAGTAACACTCTTACAAATATTGCCGTTACGTAATATTGCGGATTTTTTTTTTCTTTCAGTAACGGGGTAATCTAAATCAATATTTTTCTGCCTTTACATCGCCGTTACCAATACTGATGGTCAAAAGTGGTGCGTAACATAGTCTAGTACAAATCAGAACGTTGACTCATGTTAAGGCTAAGTGTGCAGTCTTGTTGTGCGTAAGGAATATACGCAGGGTACGGCATATTTATTCACCATCAGCATGCGACCATGACCACGTCTCTCACTCAACCCAACCTCAACTCAACACAGCAGCGATCTACAATAACATAAAACAAGATCTCCACCGTAATATTACAAGTAAGATTGTATCTAGTGTCTGAAATAACATTTGGTGCAGGATCAAATAAGAGCTTGCTCTGTCCACTCCACGCATCGGCCCGGTATTGCAGTACCTCCGGGAACGGTGCATTCGCAATGATCGCAGCAAGGCTTTAGGGCTAGGACCTTAGCTTGGCCTTTTGGCTGAGAGTAAGAGTCCCGGCTCCTAGGCTTTGTAGCGTATTATGAACTGACCGATAACGGATAATGGATAATGAATAACGAAGATAGAACAATAAACCTTAAAAACCCCCATCTGCGCAGACACCCGGCAGGCATCTTTTACGTCAGGCGTACAACTTACAAAACGTCTCCACCCAGGTGGCCGATGACTTTTTCGGGAAAAAAAAAAAAAATCAAATCAAACGTTTGCTTTATTTCGATTTCAAAATCCCCGTTTAGTTTGGAAATTTCGGTTTGTTTGGCAATTTGCATACTCGGCAGCAAATCAGAAGACTGTATCGAAAAACTTTGTGCTTCCGGATTTGCCGGAGCGTAATAAGGTCGTGCATTTGCATATCATTTCCCAAAGTAGGCGCACAGAGAACACAAGAACAATGGAGAAATGGTTAGAAATCAAGCCAAAACCTCAGCCCCAGAAGAAATATTTAAAATAATCTAACAAAATGAATGACGCTACAAAACGTAAACGTACATTAAAACCATCGTGGAAAGAGGAGTTCATGTGGCTTGTAGCAAACGACGTAACACAAACATTGCATGAATGAAGATGAGTAAATACAGGTGCATACTGATGGCAGATGGAAAACAGCGATATCATATACATGCAATCAATATTATAGGTAGATTTATAATAAACCTAATTTTAAAGAGTTGCTTTGTTGTATATTCTGATTAGCAATCCTTAATACTTTGCAACAATGTTTTTCTTTGTTTTTTTTTGCGATTAGTCGTCTTATTGTGTTTCAAGTTGTGAAAAATGGGGCAGGCACCTCTATGGCTGGGCAGGCCACTTTTCAGAGTTGCCGGTAACATTTTGTCCTGAGTTTCAGACACTGGTGTATCAAATACTTAACATCTCATTTGGGGAAACTAGTGTAAGATTCTTTCTCAGTTTTTTCTGCGTTTTGAAGTGCAGTTGCCTTTTTTACCCAACAAGCTGTCTCATGTTGTGAAAGTTTGATTTACTTATTTTACAATGCAGTGTTAAACACACTAGATATTGTTTAGGTTTGTTGGGTGAAAATACTTGTGATACAGTAGCATATGTTTACTTGACCAGTTATCTGACTTGAGATAGTGATTTTTTTTCTATCCACTGAAACTGAAATTTAATAATGACTTGTTGTAAACAAAATACTTGAAATACAGTATGCTGCTATGTCTACCTGACCAGTAAGGTTGTGAGAGCTAAATTTTGTTTACTGCTGATTGTTATTTGATTATATTGTTTATTGTTTATTTTTGTTGTACTTCAAATGCAGGATATATCTGTCACTGGTGAGGTGCAATGAATATTACAAGTTTCTATGACACAACTACCTGCCCGTTCTTCTCTGTTCAACTGACTCGAACACAGCTCAGAAGATTTCAAATTATTTTACATTTATTTTTTAAGTAAATTAAATAGTTTTTTTCCCTGGTAACTAGTTGCTTTTACTATAGAGTAATTCAGTAACTAACTCAGTTACTTTTTGGAAGTGGTAGTAAGTAATTTTAACCAGTTACTTACTGCATAACACTGCTTACATCAATAATAATAAAGACAATCTAATTCAAAATCCGCGAAGCAGGGAACCAGCGATAACTGAAGTGCAAAGTAGCGAGGGGTCTCTGTATAGATAGATAGATAATTTGCTTGTGACTTTACAATAAAAAAAAAAACATGGGCGAATTCAATTCTATAACTTTTCCACAAGATATTTGTAGAGCTGCCAAACATTTAAAACAATATTTCAGAAATTATAAAGGGTTTTCCGATTTGGACATGTTTTTTCCTAGTATCATTTGAAGTGCCGTTTTTTGTGTCCCATTTCATCTGGAAGGACAAAAGCATGACCAACTTGGGTGCCGAGGTGCTTAACTTGTTTAGGTGTTTGGACATTTGGGTTGGCCATGGTCAAATGTTTTTGTGTTCTTCGCTACTTTTTCCCTTTTTCTTTTCTTTGTTTTTGTGTGTGTGTGTTTTTGTCTTGCTGTCGGTCACCCCTGTTGAGGGATATGACTAGGGTAGGTAGATAGATAGATAGATAGATAGATAGATAGATAGATAGATAGATAGATAGATAGATAGATAGATAGATAGATAGATAGATAGATAGATAGATAGATAGATAGATAGATAGATAGATAGATAGATAGATAGATAGATAGATAGATAGATAGATAGATAGATAGATAGATAGATAGATAGATAGATAGATAGATACTTTATTCATCCCTGTAGGGAAATTCACACTTCCAGCAGGATCCTTGTGTTGAACAATAATAATGGTAAAGGAATATAATACATACATATCCAATGTAACGTGTTGATATAGAGTATTTAAATAGTGCTACATAAAATACACACTGTAATAAAAATAGTGTAATATGCAAATGTATGGGTGTGGTTTAATGTGGGCTTTTACTCCCCAGGGTGCAGTTAAAGAGCCTAATGGCACGAGGAAGAGATGATCTCCTCAGTCTGTCTGTGGAACAAGACTGTGACAGCAGTCTGTCACTGAAGGTGCTCTTCCGTTTGGAGATGATGCTGTGCAGTGGATGTGATGAATCGTCCATGATTGACCGCAGCTTTTTCAGTGCCCGTCTCTCAGCTACAGTTGTCAGGCTGTCCAGCTCTATGCCCAAAACAGAGCCCGCTTTCGTCACCAGTTTATTAAGACGAGAGGCATCCTTCTTCTTAGCGCTGCCTCCCCAACACGCTGCCGCATAGAAGAGGGCGCTTGCCACAACAGTCTCACAGAACATTTGCAGGAGCTTTTTGCAGATGTTGAAGGATGCCAGCCTTCTGAGGAAGTACAGTTGGCTTTGACCTTTGACTGATGCATGTTGGTTCTTAAGTACTGGTGACATTTTGCGATCACAATCACGCAGCGAGAACACGCAATCCGACAATTTCTGTTCATTTCCTACCTCAGGGACCTCAATCTCCTTTGTAAAAGAACTTTTTCATGTCTTTGTTCGATGGTGACAGACGTGACAGAAGGGCAGAGAGACCAAAAGGTTATGACATTTGTGAAAGACGGGGAACGATGACGATCGTCAAGGCCGCGTCCCAGCTGAATACGCTCAACACGCTTTTGGGTTTCCCTGGTCGGCTATGCTTTTAGGAAGCGCTGAGCGGCAACGAGGCCTGACGGCATCATATGCCCCGGCGAAACTGACGTGCCGCAGTTCCTGCACAGGGAAGCGTGGGGGCCATTAAAAATGAATAGATCAATAAGTAAGAATACATGCACCTCCGGCTGTCTGTTTTGGTGTGCCGAGAAAAGGCATCAGTGAAGGAGAAAAGGTTGGAATAATAGGGGGTGACTCCTTGATCAGTGCTGACAGTAAAAGTTGGGATGCGTCAAGTGCGGTGGTGGGCCGTGTGCTTTCACAAACGTAGGGGGCTATAAATTACCAAAGTTGCAACGTTAAAGAAAAGGAGGAACTAAAACAAAAAATTAAACAAAAGAAGAAAAACATGAAAAGAAAAAACGAAAAAAGTTAATAAAGAAAAAAAAATGGGAAAAAAGAAAGGTATTTGGGTGTTCCTTTAATCCAGGGGTTGGGGACCTATGGCTTGCAAGCCATATATGGGGCTTTTCATGAGTACGTAGAGCTCGTAGATAAAAAGCCACTAGTAGCATTCCAATTCTGATTAGGTCAAAATTGAGATTCGTGCATGCACAGCATAAGCAACGGCAATATTGTGCATGGTTCGGTCTAGTTTAAAAAGGGCACAGTCTGGCCTACAGTTTACAGTCAAGGTGTCACTCTAACATATCCCGTTTTGGCTAAAGAATTCTTTATATGGAAGCTCATTAAATAAGGTATGTTAACCGTTTTTATTAAAACCCACAGAATAAACTGCAATTACCCCAAAACTTTGCCGTAAAACAAATGAATGGCTACCTATCACATGTTCTGCTGTCTTTCAATATCAAGTTTGGCAAAATTACTGTAAAATTATTATTAAAATATATTTTTGTTTAACAAATTATGTTTTTCACCACTATGATGTGCTAAATAATACACAATGACATTTTAAATTACTTTAAAAAAAAAATCACACTGATAA
Organism: Urocampus carinirostris; assembly: GCF_059441175.1. NCBI lineage: Eukaryota > Metazoa > Chordata > Actinopteri > Syngnathiformes > Syngnathidae > Urocampus > Urocampus carinirostris. The sequence continues at coordinate 47,057,735 of NC_142352.1, forward strand.
TAACCTAATATCTAATCTGATAAAAAAAAAACTTACAAGAACTAATAATAAATAACAATTAGGAATAAGTTTCAAACAAATATACAGTTTTCTTTACATACATTAGACCATAGCAAATTAAAAAAAAGAAAAAACACTGAGCATTTTTTCTTAAATAATTTATATATATTTAAGGTATTGGTATTTTTACTCTTGGCGACAACTTTAAATCATTATATTACAACTATAACAGTGTTCTCCTTTGCATTATTTTTGCTGGGGACGCATTGTGTCAAATCACCGTGTGTCCCCGGGATGCAACTTTTTTGACACCAAATTGTCATTATTACCCGATTACTTTTTTTTTTAACAAAGATTTACCACACTCCAAAGTTTTTGTCAGGCAGATCCGCCATTGTTGTTTTGGTCTCGCCCCAATCTCAGCAAACGAGATCTCGTTGCTTCGAGATGACGTCATTGTTTTGGTGGTTGTCGAGTGAAAGAGAAGTATGCCTCCGTAAAAAACAGTTGGTATTAGGTGCAAATCAATAAAAAATTGGTAATTTCTTCAGTGTCGGTAATAAGTCGAAAAATAATACAGAAAGTGGTAACAACGGCAATGATTCCGTCACGAAAAAACGGCGGAGAAATTCTTCAGAAGACCACGATGGCAAGAAAAACACATGTTTTGAAGCGAAATATTCGAGGAAATATAAACAAAAGAATACTCCTAGCAAGAAAAGGACCTTTCTGCCAAAATTGATTCAATTATATTCCTGGTTACGCAATGAGGAGGATGATAATGGAGGCTACATGTTCTGTGATGCGTGCACCCTGCGTGACAAAAAAACTTGATTGCATAAATAATTTCGCAATACGAACTTTCAGAAAAGCACATTGGATCAGCACAACGACAATGAAAACCACAAATTAGCTATGGAAATTCCGTTGCTGCAATTGGACCTTGAGAATGCATTACAACTGTGGCGGGACAGCAAACCACGAAGAATATATGAACAGAGACATTTGAAGTGATTAAAACTGCATGAATATATAGACTAATATTTCAGCAATATTACTTTGTATAATGTACAATATTTTTGTGATCTGAAAAATCTGAAGTTATAACTGCTTAGTATGACCAATTAAGTGTGATGATTAAAACTGAATGAATGTATAGATTTATATATTTATTTATATATTTGTCGCCGATTTACAATTTCAACCACGATAACACTAAATTTTGGGGACCTATAGATTTTTGAGCATGCGAGTCCCCGGGACCCATCACTTTTCATAGGTAAAATGAACACTACTATAAAAGTCAAGGTTATTATCATGTTTTTTAAAAAGACCAATTACTCCATCCAAACCATTTGATTTGAAAATGAAATACATTTACATAAATACTGTATTGAAGAAATACAAATGAATTAAACTCTTGTGAATCAAAATCAAATTGATTCGTGAACTTAGCATTCATTCCAAATAATAATAATTAGCATAATTACTGCCTACACAAGGGTAAACAGAAGGAAAATGTAAACATTTAGATATAAAACATTGTTATGTAACAGTTAATGGAGAACAATTGTTGTTTGTTTCATCCCAAAATAAATTAGTAAAAGTTTTATTAAATACAATGTTAACGATGAGGCAAAATCCACTTTGTCAGACAAATTTTCATATCACATATGATTTTTATAGCCAATATGAGAACCTATTTTGAGCATCAGGTATAATATGAAGTTGTGTTTTTTGTTGTTGTTAATGCCAACTTAATCGTCCTTTCCTTAACCCTTAGTTACTGCCTATTACCTTTTTTTGTTTTTAGCTAAAACATGCAGTCTGTCTAATGAATTTGAAAGTGTTTTGTGCTTTGAAATGTTTCAAAAGTTACTTATGCTGAGTTGTTTATGTAAAAGTATCTTTTGCTCCCATTGATGTCATCCTTTTGACCTTTGACTAGTTAAATTCCGAATTAATAACCATTTAATGGCATTTTGACATTACAATTGAAAAGGTCAGAATTTGAGAATGAAAGTCCTAATTGCTATTCTGACTAAATTATAATTACCATAACACAATTGTGTCTCTGTCTAATCAACCAAAATTAGCATGTTTGATGTGACGTGCAATGTGATTTTACATTTTTATTGCCTCATCAAAATTCATTGTCCATGCATACATTTTGGGGGGCTTGGATGAATTGATATTGGAAGATCAACTAACATATTGTTCCTAATGCCTTCTGAGTATTGTGATGATGCTTAAATTCTTCCAATCACACTTTAAGAATATTACTAGAACAGCCTTTTTCCATACTCGCAACATTGCTAAACTTCTCCCTATGCTGTCCCAGTCTGATGCGGGGATAATAATTCATGTGCTTGTTAAATACCGTCTCGATTACTGGAATGCAGTCTCTCAGAGTCCGAAATCAAGAGCTGGTACAAAAAGCTGCAGCGAGGCTTCCTGTCCGGAGCCTTCGCTCTTAAAATGCTGGTCTATTAGTGATCCCAAGAACCAAGAAGAAATCCGAAGGTTCAAAGGCATTCTCCTTTCGGTCCCCGGCTCTGTGTAATGCTCTGCCCTCTGATATTTGATCTGCAACCTCAGTGGAACTGTTCAAATCAAGGCTTAAAACACACACATATATCATCTAGTTTATGAATGTTCTATATTTTATGTTTACAATATCTGGGTCTTGTTTATGATTGCAACCTGGTTATTGCAACCTGGTTATCTTGAAAGGGGGACCACCTCATATGTGGTTCCTTCTCGACATTTCTTTAATTTCCTCATGCTAAGGTATTTGATTTTTTTGCCCTTTTATATCAGGGGATGTGTAATAATAGTCTGCAGTTTGCAATAGTGTGTGCATGCAGCCATTTAAGACTCCTTGTGATTAAGGGCTATACAAATATACATGACTTGAAGTGTCGTAATTTGAATTGAGTCGTTCTCAAAGTGAAGCATAATTTGACAACAGACTCTTGCAGTCCCAATTATGTTGTGCCATTGTTGTTTTTAGCACACAAATAAGACACCTGATAATAGGGCGCGTGCTTTATGTAAAATCTACACTTTACAATTTAAAGTTATCAAGGTGTCCTCCACTCTCTTAGTGTCCTCTACTATGTCCACATTACACCGACAATGTTCTCACAGACAATGCAACCAAACCCAAACCCAACCAACCAACCAACATTTTTCAACACAATGGTATTCTTTCTCTATTCTTTTCAACAGCACACCTTTGTTCTAGAACTTGTGCACACTCTCTTGTTCTCACATACTCCTTGTTTTATATACAATCAACACTCACATTCCCCCCTTTAAAAATACCATGGTGTCCTCTATTTCACTTCCACAACACAAACAGGGCACAGTACACTATAGGGTGCACCATACGTTGGGAAAAAACTTAATATTCTTATGTTTGTCTCATAGTAGTGAATATAGGGTACTTTAGTACGAGTAGTTGTATAGTAGTTCCAGTTCATTTGTGGTGAATGAAAATCATTAAAAAAAAACAACTCTTAAAGCATGTAGTACGATCAAAATAATAATAAATTAGCTATGCATGATTTATGTTCAATATTATTACCAATGTAGATGATTTTACCATTATTAATATACATTAACTAATTACTATTTCCAAGTACTGTGCTGTTCAGTTGTCTTTAGGTTTTGTGACTCATGCACTTCGTTTGCATTTCACTTATGACTAATTATGACAGTTCACTCCACATAAGAGTTCCTATAAAGAAGTCATACTTGGATTTAATAGACGTGCTTTGATCTTAGAATGTAATGATTACGGGAACGTTAGTTTTCATGAAATGAAAAAGCCCTTTCAACTTTTAGAGTATGACAGGCCTGAGTAAAAGTGCGGATTGTATTGTGGATTGCCTCCCAAGTTGAAAGCATGTAGTAAAGGAGGCTAATACAAGCGGCAGGAATCACATCATCAACAACAAAGGTGATCAAAGGGCTGTCGTTTGGGGAGAAGTTGAAGAAAAAAAGGAGCTGATTGTTCATCTGAATAGGGAGGAATTAGAGTTAAGATCAGGCCTAAAAAAAAAATCAGCCCGACCCGGGCCAAGTCACGGGTGTAAAACCCCGTACCCGCCCAAAACTCGACGGATCAACTTCATTAGTTAAACGAGCCCGAAATAAACCCGAAGCTTTAATTTGCCGCCAAAGTAAACACGAAGCTTTACACCGCCTTTGCATACTTCAGCACCTAACTGTGAGTTTATGAACTACGCAGCTTGGGGTTTACTTAAGTCCCTCAAATCAAGTGGGTACTTCACACAGAGCGCCTAAATGAACTATTTGGCAAACAAAAGGGCATTTAAAAAATATATATATATCAAATTCTGCAGATTGCAAGCTGCAAATAGATTACAAGCTGCAGAAAGTAAGTTGGAAAGCTTGTGAGCTATTTACAAGAAGCAAAAATTACGTTTGATGTGAAAGAGGTGGAAGCCTCGTGTTTTTTTCCTCAACACCGGAAAGGAAAATTTATTTGGTTTTGGTCCTCCATGAAGGAAATAAAAAAAGGAAAAAAACAAAACAATGAGACAAGCCTGAGCGGCCTGACTTAATGATTGACATTTTAAGCTCAAACCCGACCCGAACTTTTGGCTGGTTCTGGGTTTAAAATGTCGGTTTGGGTTTGGGCCCAGGCCCAAGATCTCTTGGAGGAATGTATATTTTTGCAGTGTTGTAATATTCAACTGGGTAACAGCATATACACAGAGATCCCTCTGTTTTCACAGATATAGGGTTTCAGAACCACAGATATGAAGTGACAATGCATGATTTAGTGTCGCACATTTTTAAAAAAAACATTTTTTGGGGGCCGCCTTTATTAGAGGAGAGTCACTGAGAGTGAAAGAGAGGGAGAGAGTGAAACAGAGGGAGAGAGAGAGAGAGAGAGAGAGAGAGAGAGAGAGAGAGAGAGAGAGAGAGAGAGAGAGAGACTGAGTTTGTTATATTTAGCTTCTAATAAGAAGAGAGACAGTTTTTAACTTAACGAGTGGCCGAGGGAGCAAATAGGTGGAAATGGTTAAGTATTGATCCCAGGACAGTATCGATTAAATTCAAGTAGTTAAAGAATATCAATAATATCGATATTTGGATCAAACCGTCCACCTCTAGTCAAGTGTATATTTACTTAAATGTGATTATTATTTGAGGGATTCTTGCTATTACGAACGTTTTACTGATTGTAAAGACCCTTAAAAAAAACATTCATTCACTTCCAATAAGAGTAAAAATATGTTCACTCCTTCTTAAAATCAAACAATTTTGGGGGAACAGTGCAAATGGAAAGCACAGTCTATAAATGTTGATTTTTTCAATATATAAAGCTAATGGCTACCAAGAAAATTTGAAAACATTTACCCAGAGCAAAACAATTGCTAATTACAACAAAACCAAGATTATCCTAGCTCAAAGGTTACAACTAATAAAAAAACACTCAACATTAACTTATCATAAAACTAATTAGGATCCCGCAGCTATTGGCTATTTGGATCTATGATTCTATGTGTGTTGTGCAACACACACTATATTTCTGAGTGTGGTTTGAATGTCATTTTTTTCAAAAGTAAGCGACACAATGAGTATAATCAGTCAATAAGTAATGCAAATCACTTTGAACAATTAAGACTGATTTTCAGTCACTGTCATTTGATTGCAGACCCTTGAATAAAAGATGCCCATGAACCGGCCGTGGTGGATTAGGGACATTAGTCTCGTGGTCGCTTCCAATATGGAATATGTTAATTAAAGCACCCAATGTTCACTGAGACACCTCACAAAATAAACTTTTTTTGTGGGTGCTTGAAATACTTGCATTGCCACCAATTGTTATGTTGTTCCTCAGTGAGAGTTAATGACTCGTTGCATGGAATAAACATGCATAATGTTGTACATCCAAAGTGTTTACCTCTCTTTTTGTGTCGTGCTGACATACAAACACTGATCTTATATTTTAATGTTGTTGTTTTGCATATTTACATTAATTCATTCAATCTGCAAGTCTATAATCCTACAAACAAACCTGTTGGACACCAAATCATAACATTTGTACATTAGAGCAGTGTTTTACAACCTTTTTCGACCTATGGCATGTTTTTTTCATTAAAAAAATCTCAACGCACAACAACCATGAAAATTGTTCAAAAATCAATTTCATTTGTTTCATCTACTTTTTATAGATAGTTGATATAATAATGTTTCCTAAATTGACAATAAAACTAAGGGCTGGGGAACTTTTTTGACCCAAAGAACCATATAAATATTTAATTTTTTGGGGGAGAGAGCGACAGACCATGTATTTTAAGATAATGTTCAACAAAACTGCCAATCCCGCTCTCCAGACAAAAGCTAAATTTTCAGCACATTTTATTTCACTGTGCGATGTTTGATGATTTGCTTAAGAAATATTATTATTATTGAATGATTATGGCATTTCCAAGTATAAAGTATACCGATGAGGGTATCAAATACTACCATAGTATTTGGATCAGATTGATGATACAATTGCTAGTGTGGCCCAACCCTACCTTGAGAATCAAGGCAGTTAATCCTAGCTTGATTCTGTGTGTTTTTGTAAGAATACCATATCAAATTCTGACAAAATGTCCTTACTGGACTATCCTTCTACAAATGCAAATTAAGTCAAGTGTCACAAGCTTGGGGCGTGTGTTATCTGTGTTTTCACCACAAGGGCAAATACAGAAAATATTGTGACAAAAAACAGGGTCAGACTTAGCTTGAGCGATGCAACAAGAGATTGCTTCAGATCTCAAAAACATTTGCTAGACAAAGAAAGAGTATTAGGAGACCTTTGTTTTCCTTTTACCAAGAAAATGTTGCCATCACCCTCTTTTCCTTTTCTCTTACAGGTATTTTTGTTTTTGTTTTTTTTTGTAATACAAACACATATACTCAATTTATATGTTAAATGTATTAAGCCATACATAGTACGCAGGAAAAAAACATATATCAAAGTAATTGCTCATTGACTTATTTTATCATATAGTTCACTGTACATGTATTTCTATTTTTTTCCTAATTTAATACTGAACATTTTTTTCATTGTGAAGCATTAAGAAAAGATCCAGTATAGTTAGAATGGCCAAGCCGACCCTTGCTCTAGGTGGAACTCACGTTATTTAAAATAAATGCAAATATCTTAACCTACATGCAATTAGCTGGCAACCAGTTCATGGTGTCCCCTGCCCACTGCCCGATGATTGCTGGGATGGGCTCCAGCACCCCCGCGACCCTACTGAGGATAAGCGGTGCAGCTGATGAGATGAGATCTTAACCTACATCTTTTAAAAATGCATTTTCTGATGATAGTTTATGTAGTTATGGAGAAAATTGTTTTGAGCTATATCTATTTGGTTGATAATCTAATTTAGTGGTTACCGATTTGGCCAGCAGGTAGTGCTTATGATTTTCCACCCAATTTAGTTCCCGAAATAGCCCCTTTTCGGTTTGTAGTGTTATGATGGAAGCAATCATCAACACACATTGTACTTTAGCTTTAAATTTGACAAAATTAGCGGACTCCATCTGGTTTTCTTCCGGAATGATCCTGTATTTGGTTCCATCCATCTTCCCATCAATTTTAACCGTCTTCCCTGTCCCTGCAGGCCCAAACCATGATGCTGCCACCATGTTTGACTGTGGGGATGGTCTGTTGAGGGTGATGAGCTGTGCTGCTTTTACGCCAAACATAACGTCTTGTATTGTTGCCAAAAAGTTCGATTTTAGCCTCATCTGACCCGAGCACCTTCTTCCACATGTTTGGTGTGTCTCCCAGGTGGCTTGTGGCAAACTTAAAACAACACTTTTTATGGATATCTTTGAGAAATGGCTTCCTTCTTGCCACTCTTCCATAAAGGCAAGATTTGTGCAATATACGACTGATTGTTGTCCCATGGACAGATTCTCCCTCCTCAGCTGTAGACCTCTGCAGTTCATTCAGAGTGATCATGGGCCTCTTGGCTGCACCTCTAATCAGTTTTCTCCTCGTATGAGCTGACAGTTTAGGGGGAGGGCCCGATCTTGGTAGATTTGCAGTGGTCTGATACTCCTTCCATTTCAATATTATTGCTTGCACAGTGCTCCTTGGGATGTTTAGAGCTTGGGAAATATTTTGTTTCCAAATCCAGCTTTAAACTTCTCCACAACAGTATCTCGGACCTGCCGGGTGTGTTCCTCGTTCTTCATGATGCTCTCTGCGCTTTAAACAGACTTCTGAGACTATCACAGTGCAAGTGCAGTTGTACATAGACTTGATTACACACAAGTGGATTCCATTTATCATCGTTAGTCATTTAGATCACAGTTGAATCATTCAGAGATCCTCACTGAACTTCTTGACAGACTTTGCTGCACTGAAAGTAAATTGGGCTGAATATAATTGCACACCCACTTTTTTGTTTTTTATTTGAAGTCTGAAATATGGCAAATGGTCACAGAGTTTATGTGGGCCAAATAGTTTCGCAAACCAAAGTATATATATAGATTCATTCATTCATAAGTATCTACAGTGGGACCTCGGTTATCACAGTTAATGGGGACCAAAACCACCCGCGAAAAGTGATATATATATATATATATATATATATATATATATATATATATATATATATATATATATATATATATATATATATATCTCATCTCTTCTCATCTCATCTCATCAGCCGTACCGCTTATCCTCATTAGGGTCGCGGGGAGGTTGGAGCCCATCCCAGCCATCTCCGGGCAGTGGGCAGGGGACACCCTGAACTGGTTGTGAGCCAGTCGCAGGGCACACAGGGACAGACAACTCATTCGCTCATTCACACCTAGGGGCAATTTGGACCGGCCAATTCACCTGAAATGCATGTTTTTTTGGAACGTGGGAGGAAACCGGAGTGCACAAGCGCTAACCACTGCGCCGCCGTGCTGCCCATATATACTGGACTGTCTCAGAAAATTAGAATATTGTGATAAAGTTCTTTATTTTCTGTAATGCAATAATAAAAACAAAAATGTCATACATTCTGGATTCATTACACATCAACTGAACTATTTCAAGCCTTTTATTATTTGAATATTGCTGAATTTGGCTTACAGCTTAAGAAAACTCAAAAATCCTATCTCAAAATATTAGAATATCATGAAAAAGTATACAAGTAGGCTATTCAACTAATCACCTGAATCATCTAATTAACTCGAAACACCTTGCGAGGGTTTCCTGAGCCTTAAAAACACTCAGCTTGGTTCAGTAAACTAAATCACAAGTATGGGGAAGACTGCTGATCTGTCTGCTGTCCAGAGGACCATCATTGATACCCTCCTGATGGAGGGTAAGACACAAAAAGAAATTTCTCAAAGAGCAGGCTGTTCACAGAGTGCAGTTTCAAAGCATATCCACAAAAAGTCTGTTGGAAGGGAAAAATGTGGCCGGAAACGCTGCACAACCAAGAGAGATGACCGCAGCCTTAACAAAATTGTGAAGAAGAGCCGCTTCCAGAATTTGGGGGAGCTTCAAAGACAGTGGGCTGAAGCTGGAGTCCAGGTATCAAAAGCCACAGTTCACAGACGTGTCCGGGAAATGGGCTACAATAGCCGTATTCCCATGGTCAAGCCACTTCTGAACTCAAGACAACGGAAGAAGCGTCTGACTTGGGCTATGGAGAAGAAGCAATGGACAGTTGCAGAGTGGTCCAAAGTCCTCTTTTCAGACGAAAGCAAGTTTTGCATTTCATTTGGAAGTCAAGGCGCCAGAGTCTGGAGAAAGGCTGGAGAGGAGCAAAATTCAAGTTGCTTGAAATCCAGTGTGAAGTTCCCACAGTCAGCAACGGTTTGGGGAGCCATGTCAGCTGCTGGTGTTGGTCCACTGTGTTTCATCAAGTCCAGAGTAAATGCAACTGTGTACCAAGAGATTTTAGAGCACTACATGCTTCCATCTGCTGAAAAGCTCTATGGAGATGAGGATTTCATTTTCCAGCATGATCTGGCACCTGCCCACAGTGCCAAAACCACCAGTAACTGGTGCACTGACCATGGCATCACTGTCCTTGATTGGCCTGCTAATTCCCCTGACCTGAACCCCATTGAGAATTTGTGGGGTATAGTTAAGAAGAAGATGAAAGACACCAGACCTACAAATGCAAATGAGCTGAAGGCCGCTATCGAAGCATCCTGGGCATCAATAACACCTCAGCAATGCCACAGGCTGATTGCCTCCATGCCACGCCGGATTGATGCAGTAATCCGTGCAAAAGGATTCCCAACCAAGTACTGAGTGCATCAATGGACATTTTCAAATGTTTGATTTAGTTTTGCTGTTATAAAATTATTTTGTTTACTTGGTCTGAGGAAGTATTCTAATATTTTGAGATAGGATTTTTGAGTCCAGTATATATATATATATATATACGACTGTCTCAGAAAATTAGAATATTGTGATAAAGTTCTTTATTTTCTGTAATGCAATTAAAAAAACAAAAATGTCATACATTCTGGATTCATTACACATCAACTGAACTATTTCAAGCCTTTTATTATTTGAATATTGCTGATTTTGGCTTACAGCTGAAAAAAACTCAAAAATCCTATCTCAAAATATTAGAATACTTCCTCAGACCAAGTAAAAAAAATAATTTTATAACAGCAAAACTAAATCAAACATTTGAAAATGTCCATTGATGCACTCAGTACTTGGTTGGGAATCCTTTTGCACGGATTACTGCATCAATCCGGCGTGGCATGGAGGCAATCAGCCTGTGGCATTGCTGAGGTGTTATTGATGCCCAGGATGCTTCGATAGCGGCCTTCAGCTCATTTGCATTTGTAGGTCTGGTGTCTTTCATCTTCTTCTTAACTATACCCCACAAATTCTCGATGGGGTTCAGGTCAGGGGAATTAGCAGGCCAATCAAGGACAGTGATGCCATGGTCAGTGCACCAGTTACTGGCGGTTTTGGCACTGTGGGCAGGTGCCAGATCATGCTGGAAAATGAAATACTCATCTCCATCGAGCTTTTCAGCAGATGGAAGCATGTAGTGCTCTAAAATATCTTGGTACACAGTTGCATTTACTCTGGACTTGATGAAACACAGTGGACCAACACCAGCAGCTTACATGGCTCCCCAAACCATTGCTGACTGTGGGAACTTCACACTGAATTTCAAGCAACTTGGATTTTGCTCTTCTCCAGCTTTTCTCCAGACTCTGGCGCCTTGACTTCCAAATGAAATGCAAAACTTGCTTTCGTCTGAAAAGAGGACTTTGGACCACTCTGCAACTGTCCAGTGCTTCTTCTCCATAGCCCAAGTCAGACGCTTCTTCCGTTGTCTTGAGTTCAGAAGTGGCTTGACCATGGGAATACGGCTATTGTAGCCCATTTCCCGGACACGTCTGTGAACTGTGGCTTTTGATACCTGGACTCCAGCTTCAGCCCACTGTCTTTGAAGCTCCCTCAAATTCTGGAAGCGGCTCTTCTTCACAATTTTGTTAAGGCTGCGGTCATCTCTCTTGGTTGTGCAGCGTTTCCGGCCACATTTTTCCCTTCCAACAGACGTTTTGTGGATATGCTTTGAAACTGCACTCTGTGAACAGCCTGCTCTTTGAGAAATTTCTTTTTGTGTCTTACCCTCCTGATGGAGGGTATCAATGATGGTCCTCTGGACAGCAGTCAGATCAGCAGTGATTTAGTTTACTGAACCAAGCTGAGTGTTTTTAAGGCTCAGGAAACCCTCGCAAGGTGTTTCGAGTTAATTAGATGATTCAGGTGATTAGTTGAATAGCCTACTTGTATACTTTTTCATGATATTCTAATATTTTGAGATAGGATTTTTTAGTTTTCTTAAGCTGTAAGCCAAATTCAGCAATATTAAAATAATAAAAGGCTTGAAATAGTTCAGTTGATGTGTAATGAATCCAGAATGTATGACATTTTTGTTTTTTTAATTGCATTACAGAAAATAAAGAACTTTATCACAATATTCAAATTTTCTGAGACAGTCCAGTATATATATATATATATATATATATATATATATATATATATATATATATATATATATATATATATATATATATATATATATATATATATATATATATATATATATATATATATGTGTATTATTATTTTTTTTAAATGTTATTATTATTTTTTAGACCCGGTTAATGGGGACAAAAACCACCCGCAAACTAGTCTGCGAAGCACAAAGCTCTGAACCCGTGAACGTGGAACCACGAAGTAGCGACGCCCCTTCAAAAATACTTAAAAAAAAATAAAAATAAAAAAATAAATATATATATATATATATATATATATATATATATATATATATATATATATTTTTTTTTTTTTAATTATTTTATTTTATCATTATTATTTTTTAGACCTGCGAAGCTCTGAACCCGCGAACGTGGCACCACAAAATAGCGACGCCCCTTCAAAAATGCTTGAAAAAAAATAAAATAAAAACAAATAAAAATGAATAAATAAATTATTTTATTTTATTATTATTATTTTTTAGGCCCGCGAAGATCTGATCCCGCGAACGTCGAACCGCGAAGTAGCGAGATCCCACTTATAATACCGAACTAAGTTTGGTTTACCACTAGGCGGCGCTAAATTATACACACTGTGGCTTTAACACAACCTTTTAATGTGCAAATTTGTTTTGAATGAGATCATTTCAATATAGCAGTATAAATTGGAAATTGACCAATGCAGCTTTTTAAATATCCAGTTCCTGACATACATTTTTGAGAACAAACATGCACACAGTTTGATCTATTTAATCCAGTTGTGTCCCAAAAAAAAGAAAGGCTATTTAATCTGACACTTTTTTCTTTTAAAATATCGTTTCGTGTTTTATCTTGCCGTAATCCTGGATGAAATCCTGGCACCTGTCAGCTGAGTGACAGAGAAATAAAACAGTGTCACCTATTTTCTAATCCGCAATATTAAATGTCAATCTCTGGATACTGACAGTGTTCGAGGCAGGATGGGAGAGAGCTGGTTAGCAAATGCAGAGGAAAAAAGTGCTTTATAAAATAATAAATAATTTCCTTGCATGACTATAGTATTCATGATAAAGTTATCGGCGGTCTTTCACACCCGTGTGGCCAATTTGTACAGCAGTTTTTCCCCCGGTAAAAAACAAAAACAATAAAAGCGTAAAAGCTCGTGGTTGGGGCTCCAGAGAAATTTTCTGAATTGTTAGACGCGAAGCGATTTAGGAACAGGGAAAGAGATTCCCAATAATTGAACAACCTAAAGACTAGCAAAAGTATTATATATAGTATTACGATATTAGCCCCCTGTTGTCTCAGATCAGCCAATCAAATTCAGAAGTTTCCTCATGACGTGTGAATAATCTAATGTCGACCGTAATGACTAACATTGAGAAACAGAGTGCATCTGTGTGTCATAAAGTCTCAGTTAATATCAAAATGGAGAGAGCATTAAACAACTGCGAACCTACGAAGACCTGGCCGTCACTCTAAAATTTCAGCCCAAACAAGGAGAAAACTAATAACAGGAGCAGCAAAGAGGCCTGTAATACCATTGGATTACCTGCAGACATACACAGCTGAGGAGTGACAATCTGTGCATAAGAATCCAATAGTCATACTCTGCATAAATCTGCCTTTTTATGGAGGAGTGGCATGAGGGAAGACGTTAGAGTTGTTGGGAAGATGGATGAAGTCAAATACAAAGCTCAGACAAAACATCTGCACGAAACCTGAGAATGGGGTGGAGGTTCTCCTTCTAACAGGAAAATGACCCTAAACTTAAAACAAAATTTACAATGTAATGGTTTAAACTATGTGTCCACCAATCGCGAACCCATCCAGGTTGCAGGCAGCAACCCAACATCATTTACCAATTACCTCAACTCTTTCTTCACCAGGTTTGAAAAAGACAACACCGCCCAAATCAGCCATCTCCAAACTCAGATCTGACCATCTTCACCCTGTCCTCACCATCAGCACAGAAGAGATGGTGAGAGCCCTCAAGAGAACCAAAATTACCGCATCTACGGGCCCATACAACATCTGTGGGCGGACCCTAAGGTTCTATGCTGAGCAGCTGGGAGGTTTATTCCAGCATCTTTTCCAGAGCTCGTTGTCCAGTCCCGGGGGTCTTGGCAACACTCCACAATGATCCCGATCGCGAAGAAGGGCACCAATATGGTCCTCAACGACTTAAGACCTATGGCTCTCACCTCCATGGTGATGAAGGCCTTGGAAAGGATCATCAAAGGCCACATCACCAAAGCAACTGACCCGATGACGGATCCTCTTCAGTTTGCATATCGAGCTGGTAGAGGGGTTGACTACGCTAAGATTTTCATCTTCGATACCATGCACAGGCATTTGGATACCTCAGCACCACAGCCAGACTCCTGTATGCAGACTTCTCATCAGCATTCAACACCATGCAGCCTCACTTCCTAGCCAAGAAACTCATCACCCGCTTCCACCTGAACCACCAGCTCACTCTGTGGCTCACTGATTTCCTCACCAACAGGTCACAGAGAGTATTGGTCAACAACACTTTCTCGGATATTGTCTTCCCTTCCACTGGCTCACCGCAAGGCTGCATCCTCTCTCCTATCCTCTTTATTCTTTTCACTGATGACTACAGGTCCTCCCAGCCACATTGACACATGGTTAAATTTGCTGACAACACAGTCCTACTTTCTCTGCTGTCAGGTCCAACACACCATTACAGTTCAGCTCTACAGGAGTTTGTCGAATGGTGCGAGAGCTCCTCTCTCGAGCTGAACATTGACAAAACCAAGGAGATGATAAAAACCTTCTCCCCCAAGCTGAGGAAGCTGGCTGTGGCAGTCAACACTAACATCCAAGGGAAAGTAGTGGAGATTGTGGATACGTACAAATACGTGGGCACTACATTTGACAGCATGCTGAAGTTCTCTTTGAATGTTTAGAGATCCTTGAGAAGTGTCAAAAAAGACTGCACCTGCTCAGGAAACTGAAATATTTCGGGGTTAGTAGTCACATCCTCACTACCTTCTGCTTCTCCTTCATTGAGAGTGTGATCACCTTCTCTTTCATTGCCTGGTTCCACTCCATTAGTATACAGAATAGAAACCGCCTGTAACACTGTAAAAGTCTGCTCCAAAATAATAGGCCAGTCTCTAAGAGCTCTCACAACCCTGTGTGAGCAACAAACCACCAAATCAGCCCGCAGAATTCGTCAGGACCCTGCAGACATCCTGTTCCCGGAGTTTATCTAGCTGCCGTCAAGACGCAGACTTCGCTGCCCCGGCAGCATGACTCAAAGGAGTAAGACTGGCTTAATCCCAAGGGCTGTTCAGCACCTGAACTCGCAGCAACCACTCCCTAGTATTCAGTAGTGTTCTGCCCCTGCATCATTCACGACAGTGCACTGATTATTTTATATTGGTACTTTTTATACATCTTATTCACTTTTAAACATTTTATTCAGGCTTATTTATTGTTTGGACTTCAGCAGTTCAGCACTTTACGGTCAAACATTGGATTATTGTATTTATGTGGGTGGGTGTTGTATGCTACTCTGTATGCCTTTTAGTTGCCCCTTGGGGAAAACATGTGTTTTGATTGATTGATTGATTGACTAACAATATAAAGGTTTTAGAATGGCCAAGCCAAAGACCAGATCTTAATCATACAGAGTAGTTGTGGAAAGATATAAAAATTGCTGTGCTCAAACAATCCCCATCAAACCTTGAGGGACTTGAGCTGTGTTGTGAGGAAGAATGGGCAAGTATTTCTGTTTCAAGATGGGCAAAGCGTATAGAGAAAAACCTAAAAAGATTTTTGGAGGTGATCACAGTAAAAGGACGTTGTGCAAAGTGGGGCGATATATTTACAACGTTTACTTTTTGATGTTTTTAGTTGTTTGCACAATGTAAAATGTTAAATTAATTTTGTTTGCTTTTACAATTGTGTCTCACATGTTCTTTATTCTTAGAACATACGGCGATATGTCAAGGAGGTCTTGGGGGCCAATACTTTTGCAAGGCTCTGTAGTTCACAATGACAATTCTCTTTTGGAAGAAAGAAGAAAAAAGGGACAACGTAGGGCTGTAGATGGGTCCATCCACCTAAGGCTAAGAAAATAGTTCCTTTGTTAAGCTTGGCCTTCACAAAGGAAAAAAAATGGGAGTGGCGTAAAAAAAATGGCTGATTGTAAAAAGTACTCTTCGGCATTGACAATTCTTTACAAAAAAAATGTCATAAAACATTTGAAGTAAAAATATTGCACATTGTTTTGCTGATTTCATCATTATCATATCAAAAACTGAAACAATTGCACTCTCACTTCCTCTCCTTGTTTTAAAATTGTTTTCCTCACCATGCTACGGAGTTCTAATGGCCGAGCCTTCTCCTCCTTTGCAAACTTGAAAAAATGCTCCTCCAGTCGGTTTGGTTCTCTTGGACGTCTTTCAGCACCTATGTAGATATAATATCATATAATATACATTTATTATAATTGTTACAAAATGAGTTGAACATATTGTGACATTGAAATTGGACGTGGCACTCCAGTTACACATATAGACTGTATAAGATAATAGATAAAAAAAAAAGAAAAAGATAAAAATAAGTTGGATATATATGAGCACAACATATTTACACAAGGAAGTGTGGTCATGTAAAAGCAGAAGATATTTATATTGGGTGTTTTCTTACAAGGGATTGTAGTAGTGCAATATGCAGTAGTGCGAATAGGCAACAATAGGCATGAGTAAAATTTTACATCTGTATGAGGTAATGTGTTGGTGTTGGTATTCCTTCTTGAAGAGCGTTTGTGGAGAGTTTCAGTTTTTTTGTGCAGTATTTATTTAGGGTGGTGATGGCTCTGGGGAAAAAACTGTCTCTGGCCCAGAGTTTTGTCCCCCCCTGGTTGCACAGTCCACGTATTGAATGAATTTGAGTTGTACAGTGATGGTAGCAAAAAATGACAGCATTTTCTGGTCTGCTTCTCTTGCAGCAGCTTCAAGTGCTTGGTCCAGATCTTCATTAAACTGGAGCCACTGTCTTCCTTTGTTAGCAGCAGGCTACAAGACACACCAATGTTCAGAATGCCTGAAGCGAGGTAGCGCTTGTGGGGCATAGAGGGTCTGAGCAGTGTTGGTTGACCCCTGGCTAGGCTCCTCTCGTGTCTCACCATGTGCTAGACCTGTATGTTTCACCACGCATGTGCTCATCACACATTCCATTTTGAACTGTTGTATCTTCAAACCATGCTGGTTCTCGCAGACTCTTCCGCATTGACGGATTTCACTTGTTGTTATTCCGTGTTATCTCGTCACCTGGATATCAATCATGTTGGAGTGCTCATCCTCAAAATCTTTAAGAAACTTTAGTAGATATAATAATGTATGATATTTTTGCTCATTATTCAAATCAATTATGTTTTTTTACCATTAGGACGTCCTAAATAATATACAGTTTCCCTTTAAGTTCATTAAGAAGAGCACAGAACATGTTTGAACTGCAATGAGAAACAGTCATGCCGTGCACGAGACCCCTCGCAACTTTGAACTTTGGTTATTCCTGGTTCACTACATGGCGCAATGGATTTGAATTGTCTTTATTGTAATTGACATCTAGGTTTTGTGAATTGTGTTCTATGCATACACCACTCAACAAATTATATCATAGGGGCAAGTTAGGGAGGGCTTTGTGTGTTGGGTCGGCGTGACTGTATGTGAGTTTGTGATAGGCTGGTGTATGCTGTCAGTCAAACAGCGGGGTGGGCACAGAAGTAAATGTATCCACCCAAAAAACTCTTGTCAAGTCAAGTCAAGTCATATTTATTTATATAGCCCTTAATCACAAAAATGTCTCAAAGGACTGCACAGGATAACAATTACACAATTGCACAATTGCCTGATCTTAAACCAGCATGCGGGCAAGAAACAACTCAAAACTTCAGTGTGAGGAAAAAAGAGAAACCTTGAGAAAGGACCTCACATGTGGTAATCCCCTCTTGGAAGAATGGTGACAGCTAGCTTTAGCCTCTCTTTACATTGAAAATAAATCCATCCTTTTAATCGGACTATGTGGTCTGGCCTTCTGCTACGGCTAGGCTAACAATTCTCTTAAGCCAACCCTGCCCAGCCCGTTTCTCATCAATGCAATATCCATAAGATTCAGATTCAGATTCAGATCTACTTTATTGTCATTCTAGTACACGTGTATACAGAACGAAATGTCGATACATCTGACCCGCACAGTTTCCTTGAATGTACAGATATAAATAAAATGTTGTATTGAGTTGGAGTATTGAGTACTAATAATATACTAAATAATTATGGCTATGTATAGTATTTTACAGTAGTGCCAATAGTGCAAGAGGAGCAGCTAACCAGATGTGCAAAATGGGCAGTCAGGTAAACAAGTCAGGTAAACAGTAACATTAACACTGTAACAATAACACTGTAAGTACAATAGTGCAGAGAAACAGATGTGCAAGGAGTGGCTAGCTATAAAGAACTGCCAGTAGTGCAAAAAGTCAAACAAAACCAACAGATGTACAGATTAGCAGCAGTTTAGATTTACTAAGTGTTTGATTGACCATTTAACAGTCTAATGGCCAGGGGGACAAGACTATTGTGGAACCTGGTGGTCCTGCACCGCACACTGCAGTACCTCTTCCCAGAGGCTAGCAGAGTGAACAGTCCATGATGGGGGTGAGAGGGGTCCCTGATAATGTTCTTAGCTTGGGATAGGCAGCGCTTCTGGCCAATGTCCTGAATGGAGGGGAGAGAAGTCCCAATGATTTTCTCTGCTGTCCTCGTCACCCTCCTCACACTACCCCAGTCGGAAGCGCTGCAGCCTCCACACCATACAGAGATACAGCTGGTCAGGATACTCTCTATGGTGCCCCTGTAGAATGTGATGAGGAAGGGTGGGGGCAGGTGGGCTCTCCTCATCCTCCGCAGGAAGTACAGACGCTGCTGTGCCCTCTTCACCAGTGATGCAGTGTTCACGGACCAGGTGAGTTTGTTTGTGATGTGCACCCCTAGGAACTTGATGCTGCTGACAACCTCCACAGCCTTGTTGTTGATGAGAAGTGGGGCATGGTTGGGCTGTTTTTTCCTGAAGTCGATAATGATCTCTTTAGTTTTGTCAACATTCAGGACCAGGCTGTTGTCCCTGCACCAGCCCACCAACTGCTCCACCTCCTCTCTGTAGGCCAGGTCGTTGTCGTCCCTGATGAGGCCCACCACTGTTGCGTCGTCCGCAAACTACACGATGTGGTTTTCGGCTGACCTAGGGACGCAGTCGTGTGTCATCAGGGTGAACAGCAAGGGGCTCAGGACACAACCTTGGGGGAGCCCCTGCTGAGGGTGATGACATCGGAGATGTTCTGACCTATCCGCACTGACTGGGGTCTGTCAGTGAGGAAGTCCAGCAGCCAGTTCCGCAGGGGGGTGTTGAAACCCAGGAGTCTCATTTTGTCTACCATTTGTTGTGGGATGATGGTGCTGAATGCTGAACTGAAGTCCAGGAACAGCATCCGCACATGGGTGTTCTACTCCTCTAGATGTGTCAGGCTCAGGAGAAGCGCAGAGGAGATAGCATCCCCGGTGGAGCGGTTTGTCCGGTAGACAAACTGAAAGGGGTCGAGTGATGAGGGGAGACTGGAGGTGATGTGCTCTTTAACCAGTCTCTCAAAGCACTTCATTATGATGGGAGTCAGTGCAACGGGCCGGTAATCGTTGAATGATAAGATCTGGGGGTTCTTTGGCACTGGGACGATGGTGGCAATCTTGAAGCATGATGGTACCGTGGCTTGGTCTAGTGAGGTGTTGAAAATGTCTGTTAGTACACAAGCCAGCTGATCGGCGCACTCCCTAAGGACCCGCCCTGGAATGTTGTCCGGGCCTGGAGCCTTCCGTGTGTTGACCCTTCTCAGGGTCTTTCTTACGTCAGTTGAGTCCAGGAGGAGTGCTCTTTCGTCCTGATGTGGAACCGCTTTCGCTGCAGGGGTGCCATTTTGTGCCTCGAACCTCCCAAAGAAGTTGTTGAGGTCATTCAGAAAGTCCATGCTAGTGTCCTGCACTGAGGCAGTGGTTGGCTTGTATCTGGTGATGGCCTGAATGCCTTTCCACATATCCCTGGTGTTGGTTGTGCTGAGGAAACGGTCCTGGAATTTTTGACTGTGCGATCGCTTTGCTAGTCTGATAGCACGGTTCAGGTTAGCCCTCGCTGATCTCAGCGCCTCCTTGTCACCAGATTTAAAGGCAAGGTTCCGTACCTTTAGCAGTTTGCGTATCTCAGCAGTCATCCAGGGCTTCTGATTGGCACGGGTGCAGATGGTTTTGGTATTGCTGACGTCTTCTGCGCATTTACTGATGTAGGCTGACACAGAGATTTATTTTGTTGTTGTAAGTGGCAGCCGATTTAAACATGTCCCAATCTGTGCATTCAAAGCAGTCCTGTAGTGCCTCCATTGCCCCCTCAGTCCACACCCTCACCTGCTTCACTGTAGGTTTTTCTCTGGTCAGCAGGGGCTTGTATGCAGGAATTAGCATAACAGAAAGGTGATCTGATGAGCCAAGGTGGGGGCGGGGGGCTGCTCTGTATGCTCCTCTGATATTTGTGTAGGCCAAGTCTAATGTGTTCCTACCTCTTGTAGCAAAGTCGACATGCTGGTGGAAATGCGGGAGAACTGTTTTCATGTTGGCCTGGTTAAAGTCCCCCGCCGCAATAAAAATGCACTTGGTGTAAGCATGCTGCAGTTCACTCACAGTTCGGTAGAGAATGTCCATTGCCTCCTTAGTATTAGCGCTGGGGGGCACGTACACGGCAGTAATGATGGTAGCACTAAACTCCCTCGGTAGGTAGAAGGGTCTGCAGATCACCGTCAAAAGTTCAATGTCTCGTGAGCAGTGATTCGAGATTATCTTAGCATTTCTACACCAGTTGTTGTTGGTATAAATGCATAGTCCGCCACCCCTGCTCTTACCGGTGAGCTCGCCGCTTCTATCAGCGCAGAAAGCAGTTAGCCCCACAATGCTAACAGCGTCATCCGGGATAGATGAGTTTAGCCATATCTCCGTCAGAATTAAAGCGCAACAGTTCGTTATCTCGCGGTTCGATGTAAGTTCCACTTGTAAATGGTCCAGTTTGTTGTCCAGGGAGCGAATTTTGGAGAGGAAAATGGATGGGAGAGGCGTTTTGAAGGGTTTAGCCTTCAGCCTAGCCATTACCCCGGATTAAACGGATTACCTTGAGCTACAACTCGTGGGAAACTACTACATTTGGGACTCTTGTATTTTATCATCATGGAGACAAGGTTTAACTCAAGGTTACCCGATGTTAGCGGGCAGCTAGTCACTGGCTCTCTAAACTACTTCCTACACCGAAAGGAGAAACCGTCCAAAGAGCATTCATCCAACTGCAATTCTGTTCTTTGTTTTTATTTTTAGATCTATAGTTTTTATTTTGTTACAGTTGTAAACTCTCAGTCATTAAGGACGCCGTTGGGGGCTTATGAGGGTGTGACCCTACTTTGCAGATTTTCACTGTTCGAAGGGTTCTTTTCCCCATTGTGTGCAATAACTAAGGGACTACTGTACACCACAATTTGAACTTACTTTTACCGGGTTAAATAGCATGTCTACATTTCGAAACAGACTTGGAGATGAGCGTCTCAGTGCATTGGAACGTCCAAGGACGCATAACACTTTTACCTTACAAACTCACTCTACTATGCCCTACTTATGGTCCCCCGTGATGTGGTATTTGCTTGTAAATGGGATGGAGGCCATTAGCCTGTTGCTAAGTGTTTTACGCAACACTCAATTGCCTTAATTAGAATTCAGTGCTCGCTGGTTGAACGGAGCCTCAGTGATCCATCCAAGCTTACAAGGGAGCAAATTGTGATTGGTTGATAATAGACACGTTTGCATCATTAACCCGAATGAACCAACGTCAACAAGATTCTTTGTGTGAAAACAATTTTTTTGCTGCACTATTACCCATTTTGTTTCGTTCTCATTGTAGGCAAGAAATAGCCAACTAATCATGGACTGTTTTGTTAGCTACATGAAAGGCATAGTTAAAGAGACAGTGAATATGATTTAGTGCCTCCTTTTCAGATTAAGGATATTTTTTTAATGTATTTAATATATTTAATGCAATATTTATCTTGTAGCCTGATAAAATCATGTTTCCTGGTTTTACCGTTGCTTACAAATCTATTTTCATGTGGATTGCGAAAGGAAACCGGTCATTTGCAGAGGGCACTGTTTATGAAATCACACTCCACACGGACGTACTGTATCCCATGGAAAACAAAAACGTTTTCTGTTGTCTAAAGAATATGTAATTATCAGAAAATGTAACATAATGATAAAGCAAACAATAACTCTTTCTTAACATTCAAGAATAATATGAATGCCAATCAGGGGATAGATAGTGTAATGGTAGTATGTAGCCTGTACAGCCCTTTGAGACTTCTTGTGATTGAGGGCTATGCAAACATGCATTGACATGATAGGAAATGTAATGCACTGCATACTGTACAATGTAAATATGAAAAAAAAATGCCTGGGAAAGGATGGGCGCGAACAGGCTGTACTTGTACAAGACACAACACTGGAAATGGTGCCTCTACAACCCTGGTGGTGAGTATATCCATGAACTGTAAACAACTTTATTCATGAATAGAAAAACAACATTGATGTGAAAAATTAGCAAAAATACACGGATTTTTATATAAAGGAATTCATTTTTTTAATACTCTGGGGGCCGATTTTCCCAAGCACGCCAACAATACTCAGACAGCATTTTGAAATTAAAACTCACTGCAATGTAGGGATAAATCACGAATCATCACACATAGACAAATGACATATATTTTGATCACATGATAATCAATCTAAGATTGTCATTTCCTGTTTTTGTGCATCCAAGTAGTAAGGGGCATCAATGTACACTATCATAGACACATACATTAAAAAAAATATTCATAGTTTGACAGATTTTATTTTATTTTACACGACATGAACATCACCCTGAGGGAGCTGACACAATTGTCTGTCATCTTGCTGCTACAAGTACACATAAATCAAAATCCTAGCAAAAGGCTGGGAAAAATGATGAGAGGAAGAGGTACGGTTTGGTCAATTTGAGTCTTCATAGTTTGTATTCTTCCTTGTTATCAGCTCAGTAGCCTAGATTGTAGTGTGCCCGCTTTGAGACTGGGAGGTCGCTGGTTCGCGCCTCGGCCGAGACATACCTAATTGGTATAATGGCGGCGCCCTCTGTTGGCTGCGGCTGCATCGACTCGCTACAACGGGTCAGGTGTATCGACATTTCGTTCTGTGTACATTGTTACAAAGAATGACAATACAAAGGAAATTATTATTATTATTATTATTATCGGTTGCACTACAATACAGCAATATCTAGTGGTCGAATAATAGACACTGTCGCTTTAACAAAAAAGGGCTCTTAATGCAGTTCTTGACAACTACAACCTTAAAAGAGTATTACACTGAAAATGTTTAATATATTCAGAAGTAATAGGAGTGCAGTTCTCACGTAGCTGTTGCAAATCTGGCTCAAAGGACGAAATCATACGTTTGAAGTTTAGTAGACATGCAAAATAAGGAGAGAAAACCTCAATGGATTTTTAATTTGAACACGACTAAGAGGAATGTACAAAAAACCCTCATTAAGTTAAATTCCAAATTGTTCTAAAAGCCTTCCACAGAGTATTTTTTTTTTAATTAAATCTCCTAGGTCACAAAAAAAAAAAGATACGCCCTAAAGGATGTGGGTATCAAAGAACAGCAACATTACATGGAGAAAGCGACAAGGATATAAACAAGTCAAGTCATGTTTATTTGTATAGCCCTTAATCACAAAGAGTCTCAAAGGGCTGCACAGACCACACATTATTGCAAACGACAGACTATTATGACACCATCCCCTGATCTAAAAAGGGCAAGGAAAAACTCAAAAACCTCAACATGAGGAAAATGAAAAATCCTTGAGAAGGGACTGCCCATGAGGTAATCCCCCTTCCAGGATGACCAGGCTGCAATGGATGTTGCAATAACAAATAATACACAGATAATGTCAACATGAAATATAGGTTGAACACTGCATAATAGTCCAAGTAACAACCTGGCATTCCATTCTATCTCATTTGCAGGTTTCTAGTATCAAAACAGAATTAACTTATCAATTTCAATGTATTTTATCCGTCTAAAGTTCTTTGTTTATTGCAGCAGTAATGCATGCAGGGCTTCAGACTTCCAATCATCAGCTTTGAGGACGCTAAAATGTTATCTGCTATCTTGTAGCCATCCTTCAGTTCACCTGGGCCGAGCCGCATCTGCCTTTTTTAATTGCCCGTGTTTCTATCCCCGTTGTGAAACTCAACACCTCATTAAAGGCTTCAGCGGAACCTGAATCATTCACCGAGAACAGGCAATTAAAGTGGCGTTGGCATGGAGCTCTGTTGGCTGATGTATCGATTGACTCACTCTGCTTGGATGAGAATCTGGTTTTCAGAATCAGTTTTTTTTAATGCTACTTCCATATGATGATAAATAATACACATGTGGTTGGCTTGTTTTTTTTTCCCTATGAGTTTAGCCATTAAGCTTTCTTATTGAATTACCTTCGAAGCAAAATCAAGGGCTCGAGGTTATAAAAATAACAGAAATAATTGATTATCTTGAATATGTTTGGAAATAATTACTGAATAATCACGAACCGCTGTTTGATATAAAATTTCTCTCTTGTTAAGATTGCACGAGTTTTCCGTCTATATTAGTTTTATTATGTAATCATCCATCATACTTTAATAATCACATTCTTAGTTGTTATAAATATATGTAATACTTATCCATGTGTTTGAATGAAGTATTTACTTGTATTCATTTGATGTTTCACTGTGACTATTTATGCAGTGCTTTTTGAAAAAAGTTAAGTTCTCTGGTAACTAGTTACTTTTACTATAGATTAATTCAATTACTAACTCATTTACTTTTTGGAAGAAGTAGTAACTATACATAACACTGGCCATAAGTGGGAAAAGAAAGTTGAGAAGAAAAAAAAGTCTTTTCCTGAATAGAGTTGCATTAGAGCGCTATCGAGTTGTACCTATTTCAGCCACTAGAACATATGTCACCAACTTTTTGGGAGGTGAGAACTACTTCTTTGTTACTGATCAGCACATTTCTATTCCTATTATGTTATAACCAGGTTTTATTATTTATTTCATTATTTTATTATTAGAAATATGGTTAAAATTAGTTCAGTCAAGCATTTAAACATCTGTCATGAATGAGGGACAGAGTAATTTACATCTATAAATTGTAGGCATATTTCCAAAATATTTATAGAATAAATAATAATTTATTTAAAGACCCTGATCAGCTCACTGATTTAGCATGCCTGTTTCCTTGGAAAGTAGTCAATTCATGTTTATTTGTATAGCCCTGAATCACAAGGAGTCTTAAAGGGCTGCACAGACCAAATATGATTGCATTATTATTACATCATCCCCTACAGACTATTATTACATCATCCACTGATCTAAAACCTACATAAGGGCAAGGAAAAACTCAAAAACCTCAACATAAGGAAAATGAAGAAACCTTAAGAAGGGACCACACATGAGGTAATCCCCCTTCCACGATGACTAGGCTGCAATGGATGTTGTAATAAAATTTAATACACATATATTATCAACAGGAAATATCGGTCATTCATAAGCTATAGAATAGAAGTGTGTTTTAAGCCTAGATTTAAACAGTTCTACTGAGGTTGCAGATCAAATCTCAGGGGGCAAAGCATTCCACAACATCGGGCCTGAATGGAGAACGCTTTCGAACCCACGGTTCTTTTCTTGGCTCTTGGGATCACTAGAAGACCAGCATTTTCAGAGCGAGGGCTATGGACCGGAACATAGGGGGAAATTCAATCGGAAAGATATGAGGGAGCAAGTCCATGCTTGATTTTGCATAACACCAACAGAACCTTAAAATTACATCTTAAACCAACAGGGAGCCAATGCAGGTTAGCTAAAATTTGGGTAATATGATCAAACTTTCTTGTCTTAGTTAAAAGCCTCGCTGCAGCATTTTGTACCAGCTGCAGGGTCTTGATATTGGACTTCGGGAGACCGGGGAGTAGTACATTAGAGTAATTGAGACGGAAGGTAACAAACACATGAATTATAATCTCTGCATAGTACTGGGACAGCATAGGAATTTTAGCAATGTTGCAAAGATAGAAAAAAAGCTTTTCTAGTAATACACTTAACGTGTGTTTGGAAAGACAGATTGGGGTCGAATGTGAGACCAAAATTTTTGACTGAGTCACTCTGGGTGATATTACATTTGTCAATGTTCAGAGCCGTTTTTGAGAACAACTCACCAATATTGGACCAATATTTAACATTTCGGTCTTTTCAGAGTTACAGCGCAAGAAGTTGAGTGACATCTATTCTTTTATTTCAGTGAGGCAGGCCTCCAAATTTCCAAAGTTAAGTGTGGCAGATTCTTCCGTCGAAAGATATAGTTTAGTGTTATCCGCGTAGCAGTCGAAACCGATATTATACTAGCGAAAAATGGAAGCATTTAAATGCTGAAAGAAGGGGGGGCCAAGTATTGAACCCTGCGGAACACCACACCAAAGGGCTTAAATGTTATTTCAAAATATTAAACACAGTGCGTCCTATCTGAGAGGTATGATCTGAACCATGAGAGGACAGTTCATGAGAGACCAATCCATTTTTTCAACCAGTTTAGTAAGGTATTATGGTCCACAGTGTCAAAAGTAGCACTAAGGTCCAGTAGCAGCAAGAGAGATGAAGCGGCGCAGTCCATTGCCAGTAGAAGATCATTGGTTACCTTAATTAGTTGCTGTCTCCATAGAGTGATTAGCCCTGAATCCTGATTGCATAGATTCAAAAAGATTATTCTCGGATATAAAATCATTCAGCTGCTGTGCCACAACTTTGTGAAGTACTTTAGAAAGAAACCGTAGGTTTGACACAAGTCTATAATTACATAAGCTTTCTGGATAAAGGTTGGGTCGTTTAAGTGTAGGTTTAATAACAGCGGACTTAAAAGCCGCTGGAACAACACCTGAGGAAAGTGATATGTTTATAATATTTAGAACTGAAGGTCAAAAGACTCCAAAAAGACCTTTAATCAGCGAACCCGGAAGCAGGTCAAACAGGCAAGCAGTCGGTTTGGCTGTATTCATCACATGTTTAAGATTATTAAGTGACAGATCAATAAATTGCGAGAAAATGTCGTGCATCTATAATGTTCAGACATTTAATTTGTGACATATTTACATGGTCTTTAGAAGTTTCTTCCCTTATGCGTTGAATCTTCTTGTTTAGGGCCCGGTCACACAGCCGTTTGCATCTGTATCGCGGCTGAATCACGGCCAGAAATTTCTGCCCGTGAAGCAGACGCTGTTGCCCGCAGTGGAAAATGCGCAAAATTGGCCACCCCGCTGTTCATGCGTGGTATGCCCGCGAAACAGACGCCGGCGGCTGTTCCGCTTCCTCATCGGTCAGTTCCACGTCCTTTCCGCGTGTGGACCACGGGTATAAAAGCTGCCGAGCTGGGCTGTAGAAATCATAACCGTTCAAGACACAGTCCCGTGAAGATCAAGATTTCAAGCTATGGCACCGAAGAAGAAGCCAATATGTTATTATTATAATAGTTTTTCATTTTTATTTTATTATCTTGTTATGAAATGAAAAGAAATGTCAAGAAATAAAAATGGATTAAGACGAGGTCACTACGGTGACGGGGATCCATGTTCACCCCTTGACGTCTCGAGCACAACTGACGTGTGCTCGGCAAATCGCGCTGAATATACGCGGAGAAAGGCGTTTGACCATCACAAGCGTTACACACGCTAATTCACGTGATTCAGCCGCGATACAGACGCAGAACAAATGTGCTATGACCGTGCTCCACCCGCGATTACCCGCTAAAATTCCGCGTCCTACCCGCGTGTAACCGCGCCCTGGCCGCGGCCGTAGCACGTCGTTCTACGTCCGTTCCGCGTCATATCCTCGTGTGTACCACGTGTGCCGCCCGCGGTTACCCGTGGTCTAAAGTTTTGAGCAGCGCAAAACTTTTTCGCGCGGCCAACCGCGTGTGAATTTCTTGCCGTGTGTAAAGCACGGCTGTATCTCGTCTGTATCACGATCTCAACGCGGGCAACAGCGTCTGCTTCACGGGCAGAAATTTCTGGTCGTGATTCAGCCGTGATACAGACGCAAACGGCTGTGTGACCGGGCCCTTAAGAAGACCATAGAATCATGGGCTGAATGGGTAGAACTATCTGGAATAATCTTTTGGCTCGTTAGCGATGCTTCAGTGCCGAAAGATATTTTGGGTTTATTATTTTGTGCCGCAATCACCTTCGAAAAATGTGCTGTTTTTGCAGAGGCAAGGGCTGCTTTATACTTTAAAAAGCTGTCACACCAGGTTCGACGGCGCATAACTCGTCATCTAATTTCAGAACTGGTCCGAGGGCTACCCAGATGTTCACAGGGGGATACCATGTTGGAGACCCCTCCAGTAGAAGCTTTTAACCCAAGGGTCACCAAATGTTTTGAAGCATAGAGCTACTTTCTGTTAATGATTGGCACAAAGGGCTACCAGTTTGATTTTCATTATTAGGTCATTAGTATGTTGTTGCTATTACCAGGTTGTAGTATTCCAGTTTGAGTATCAATGTCAAATATTAAAACTTTAAGGCGGTTAATTAAAATTAAATGTCACTGGTGAGCTCTGAGAGCTCCTCAGGTGTTTTAGGATGCAACCTTTTAGGGTCTGGTATACTTACTTCCTCTAGAAGAACCCAACTGGGTTTGAAACTGGACATAGGCATGTCCAATCACCCGACACATGTCCCTATTAATCCTGACCTTTATATTGACTCTGATTTTGTTTTTGTTACAGGTTTATTGTTCAGATATTTTGTCAGTAGCTTAGTGCCCCCTTGTTTGTTACTTGGATTGCTTGCACTTCCACTGCCACGCCAGGTTTGTTAACTTTTTCTTCTGGTTTCATGATTTGACATTTTGTTTGTTGTTTAGTGCCCAATTGTTTGTTACTTTGTTTCTAGTTTTGTTAATAAATGCCATCCCTTTTTTGAGCACCCCTTCGTCTGTTCCTGTTCTCTCCATATGGATCCACGCACGAAACCTTCACTAGGCTCCACGTTGGAGCCCCCTGTTTTAGTCTATGTTACGGTAATCCAAACACATGGAAATGAAATGTATTGTTTGTGTTTTGCTTGAGGTTCTTTTGAACTTTGTTTGGACTTTCCTGACTACCTAGGATAGGCAACATCTATTTCGAGCGTCAGTAATGAAATGGGAAGCAAACAGGAAGGGAAACGCTATGTTGCTATTTTATTTCCTTCCCCTCAGAAAACAAATAGCCACAAGCTGAAAACTAAAATGTTTTGCGCTTGCTTGCTGTGACTAAAGCTCAGCATTTAATTTGAGCCGCACTCAGGCAAAGATGATTAATGGAATACCTATGCACTCTGATTGGTTCTCACAGGTGATTTAAAGGTATAATAATCCTTTACGATATTGCTCTGTGGTTTCCAGACCATTAAAATAACAGCGAGCGTGTCAGAAGAACACAAACAGTTCATTTAAAAGAGATTGCCAACCTAGTGCTGGAACACCAAGACGGGCACCGGGGACTCATTGCTAAAGTGTCACTTCTTTCCCTGTTTGCATGGAAGATGAATGGGAAACGTTTGCCTCGGCCCACATCTCACAAGCCGAGGATAATTCACCTTTACGTTCGCCATTTAATCTAAAGCAGTTGGATACGCTTACCTTGCAAATGAAAATTGTTTGGCTTTTACCATAATTATTCAGACTCAGGATTTGTAAACCTTTTAATGCGCAAATTCAAGCACTTTTTATGCACTTTCTACGTCAATTCTTTATTTGTACCCGTACCTTCTGGAGAAGAAATGCAGCACCGATCAAAATAACATGTTTTTTGTTTTTGTTGACTAAAATAAAGTCGCTAATTTGCTGATAGCAAGTACTTTGTGCTAGTTTTAGCTTTTCCAAATACAATCTACAATTCTTTGTGTCAATGGGAAGCTGCGCCATTGCTGTTATGGACTTTTTGGAATATGTTACAGGCTTGAGGCGTTGTTGCTGTCATTCACTTTCCAGACAAATTTCAACATGTTTCCTTTTGTTATCTTTTATTGATGTGTTTTATGGTTGTGTACTGTTACGCAATTCTAATTCTATTCCACCCTGGTCATCCTGGAAGGGGGATTACCACTTGTGAGGCCCCTTCTTAAAGTTTCTTTTTTCCTCACAATGAGGTTTTGAGTTTTTCATTGCCCACATGTGGGTTTAAGATCAGACTATGGTGTAATTTTAATCCTGTCCAGTTCTTTGAAACATTTTTGTGATTAAGGGCTATACAAATAAATGTGACGTGACTTGAAATTAACTGACATGAATGATGCCGTTCTGCTTCAACAATGCATGTGCAGTTTGGCTTCGTCACACTTGTTTACAGACATGGAAAGGGTTCTATAAGTGTTGGAATACAATTGAGTTTGATATAGAAGACAAAAAAGTACTGTATAGATGAAAGGCAGAAAAATGAGCCAAATTTGGACTCATTTTAATGATATTGATTGCTCCAAAGCACAGGGTGTTCAATTTTTCAAGACTGCTAATCTTTTGCTTTTTGTTTTACTTATTCTAATTTATATATTTTTTTCTGTTTTTCATAGTATCTGTGTCTAAATTGGTTGAAATGGAATTGTCAATATTATTTTTATTTTTGGGATTTTATCCTTTATTTATAGCACTGAAGCGTTAATAATTTGAATTTCTATTTTATTGTTTTGCATTTTCTTGGATTTTGCGTTATTTGACTTAAAATCTGTCCAGTGTGTAAAAAGCTAGAATAAGCTTTTATTTTACAATTTTTTGTAAATCTGTCAATATTTCAATTTATATTTCATGTGTTTTTCAGAGATTCCCAGCAGAAAAAAATATGACATTACTAATTACTCAATAATTTAGTGCATTAAGTCTGTTGTAATTTGTTATAAGTAATACATCATAAGAAAATCTGAGGAGCCGTTTGGGACCTGGGCCGGGTCAAAAGAGACAGTTTTCTAAATAGAGCTGTCCTCTTGGGGGCGGTGACGCTTCACAGGACAATGCCATAATGATACCCGAGCAGGCGTGCCAGTGTCATTTTCACGCAATTTTATAAAAAAATCTTCATTTATTGCATGGTCTATAGAGTCAGACTGCCTAGAAACATGGCAATGGCAAGGATTTCAAGCATTTTCAAGAACTTCACAAGCATTTTCCTGACCTTGAACACAACACATTAAAATTAAACTGTATTTCATATCAATCAAAAAACAACAATTGTCTTATTTTGGTAAATACACAAAAAGAAAATAAACAAACTGTGTGAAGATTAGCAATGTCCACTAATGCGTATCACAAAACACAGCTGTCCTGATTATAATTGTAAAGTCAACTACTCAAATAAAAGGTGGATAAATAAGATGTTCATGTCCAAATGGATGAAAATTAAATACATGAACAATCAGGCGAAAAAAGGCAGACAGTCTGGATGCACCAGCGGCTGTTTGTTGATCTTGTTTCTGCATGGGGGATTTCAGGCTGTCATTTTTAACCCTGATTAGCATTTAGCATTGAAGATAGCAACCCTGTGTGCTACGGTATCTGCTTGAATTATCAAAGAAGAATTCATTGTGAACTATTAAAAATATATACTAACTGTTAGGCGCAGTGACATGCATTAAGGTTCTTGTGCGGTGAGGCACAGTCAGATTTACAAATGAACAAACCTACATTGTATAAATCAATTTATATGCAGAGCAATAAAACAATAAAAACATTATTACATAGAAAACGTGTTTTTTTTTTGTCTTACTTAAACTTAGAAATGAAGTCTTTGTGCTTCTTCTTTTGAATAAAAGCATTATTGGGAGGTAATCTTCCCCCCGTTATGGTAAAAAGTCCATGCAATGAGAAAAAAAATACTGGATGGCTGGACCTGCTAAACTATCCTTCATTAGATATATTTGGGGTTGAGGTGTGTGCTAAATCTGAATACTATGTCTTACTATTGCCCTCTGCCTAGAGACAAACAAATTGCATGCCTCACTCTGCAACTGCATAAAAGTGTCAATAGATATCTAATCCTCCATTATGGAAAAAAAGGTCCATGCAACGATAAAAAAAATACTCGATGGCTTGATTTCCTGTAAGCTAGCTTTTACTATCAATAATTATATTGTTTGAAGTACATTGTTTGGGGCAGAGATGTGCGCCGAATCAGAATCCTTGGTCTCACTATCACCCTCTGTCATAGGGCAAGATAATGATGTACTTCATTCTGCATCTACAGACAATCAGCACAGTAATGTAGGTTTTAGATCAATGGGTGGTGTAATAATATTCTTTAGTCTGTAATAGGTCTGTGGTCTTTGCCGCCCTTTGAGACTGATTGTGATTCACAAACAAACATGACGTGACATGACTTGACCACAGTGATAAGAATAACACTGTTACATAACTGTGTTATTTTTTATAGAGTAACCAATGATTTTTTCCTGCCGTTACAAGGCTGATAGTGTTACTGACAGTCAAAAACATAACTCTGAATGAATTGAAACAAGGCCTGTTGGCGTGTACGGATGTTTACTTCCTGTCATCGTTAGTAAACCATAATATACAACTGTAAACATGAGGGGACGCACCGGGCATGCCCAGTAACAGAGTGGCATCTTTGGAAATGTAGTTCTTATGTTATTAAGCACATAACATCACATAGAGGGAATGGAGGGTCATTTTATATTGTTTTACTGTTGACTTTTGTTGTGAACAAAATATTTGAAGTGTAGATTTTTATTTCTACTTGACCAGTTGTCTCAGGTTCTGAAAGTTAGGTTTAATTGATCAATCTCACTTTATATTGTTTACTGCTGATTGTTAATATATCATACTGTTTACTGTTTATATTTGTTGTACTTCAAGTTTAGAATAAATCTCTTTCTGGTGAGGTGCAATACAAATTACAAGGTATATTACAAGTTAGGGCGGCACAGCGTGCCTGCATGGCGCTCCGGTTTCCTCCCACATTCCAAAAACATGCATGTCAGGTTAATTGACCGGTCCAAATTGTCCCTAGGTGTGAATGAGCGAGTGAGTTTTCTCTCTCTGTATGCCCTGCGACTGGGTGGCAACCAGTTCAGGGTGTCTCTTGTACACTGCCCGAAGATAGCTGGGATGTGCTCCAGCACCCCTGCGACCCTACTGAGGAAAAGTGGCACAGTTAATGGATGGATGGATACTACCCGGTTCTATAACACAACTACATGTCTATTTTTCTCTACTATTATTACTGTGATTACTATGATTATGATTTGTGTTATTTTTCAACTGATTTGAATACTGCTCCGAAAATGTCATGTTCTTTGACATACTAAAACTTATTTTCAAAGTAAAGTAAACAGTTATTTTTCCATGTCTGCCCTCTTGGTTTTCTGTTAGTGTAGCGTGCAAATGGTACAGGAACAAAGGGGCTGTTTCAAATACAGTCCAAAACGCTGGCAGTGGCTCAGGAGGTAGAGCGCTCGTCTTGGGATCAAGAGATCGCAGTTCGAATCCCGGCTCCTCCGTGTTACATGTCAAAGTGTCCTTGGGTAAAACACTGAACTCCTAATACCCCCAATAAGCAGGTTAGCACCTTACAAGGCTGCACGGCCACTATTGGGAAATGTGAAGCACACTGTAAAGCGCTTTGGGAAGTCTTGATTTGAAAAGCGCTATATAAATGCAGATCATTTCATTTCATTTCAACCCAAACCCCCAGAATGATGAGTTTATTTGACTGCATCTAAAAAGTGCACGTACTTGCACGCGCCACACACGCAGCTTGACAGGGGCCGCAATGATGACTTAAGCTGGAAGATGGCCTCAGCAAGTACAATTTCAAACATTTCAATTTGCGGATAGCACTCTTATGGTACAAGGTGGTCTATTATCTATAACAGTATAATTCACAACTTTTCCACTTAAGTGAAGACCAAATGAGGACCTCTAATAGATTTACAACATTGTGGATTATTGTAAGCAACATTTCAACCTTATTTTGAGAATCGATTCGAAATACAAATTCTTGGATTGTTTCATTAAAACATTGACGATACATCAATGCAAGAGATGAAAAGTAATCCTTACCTCGCCACTGGTTATTTTCATCATAATTATTCAGAGTTCTATTGGGAATTCCCTTAATGCCTGGCAGCGTATATGTTGCCTTGCTGCGCAAGGTGGGAATATGTGCCGGAACTGTTGCCCGTTTCATCTATAAAAAGACCGTGGAAAGGTCAGCTCGTGCCCCTCGAGAGTTTATGGATGCCACAATGAAGTTGGAGTATGCTTCATTCAAGTCTCCATATGAATTTGGCAAAGTCACATTTCTTTTTTAATTTAGTATTATTTTTTTGTGGTATATTTGTTTGAAGGATGTGTCAGACTTTTGAATTTTCACGGACACTAAGTACTGACACAACTGTTCTATTTGATACTTCCCCCCCCCTCTACAAAACAAGGAGATATTTTTTTTTTTTAATCCAGTAATTGCCCCTGATCACATTTTTACTGGCCTCGATCACAAAATTAATATTTTGTGGCCCGCCAGCAACGTTTAGTGCAGGATAAAATACATTTAAAAATCACCATTTCACCAGATGATGACAGTAGCTCTTTGGCTACCAAGGCCTTGGCTTTCTGGGAGGATTTTAGCCGACCCCATTTTGGACTGCCCCTTCCTGGACAAGTGGAAATAGTTGTATTTTCTAAACCAAAATCTGAAACAACTGCGTTTTCCTAATTGACCAAGAGATCGTGGCTGTTTTTAAAGGATATGATATCATAATAAGGCACTGCTAGAGAGAACATGCTGACTACAAAAAGCTAACTTTAAATTAACGCTGTGAAAAGGTAAAGCAAATGGAAGCTGTTTTAACGGAGCAGCAGCGCTTTTTCACAGGACGTTAGAAATCAAAAAAATAAATGCTACTAGGGCGAGCTACGGGGTTGCGACACTGATCGTCAAACAGTGCAGACCTTTCATGGAGGGTGAATTTCTAGAAAACTGTTCAAAGAAGGCCAGGCTGAATATTCAGCCCTCACACATTTTCAGCGTGCCAAATTTGGCTTACTTTTTGAATGCTTGGACACCCTTGCCCTAATGAATTGTTTTTTCTTAAATGTGCATGAAATCTATTGCTGTTTTTTCATCAAGGATCATAAAAGTGGATCAGCAGAAGGGGTCAAGAGTTGTATCGGCAACTATACCAAATAATAATATTCGACCATCTTTAGTAGAAACATAAAAACCTTTGTACATTATCAAAAAGTATTATCATAAAAATAATAAATATAGTTATATAAATATTTTTCCAGCCAAAAAGCGCATACTTTATCGGAACCTATAGATTATATCAACAAAAAAGGGATGATATAAAGCACTCCAATAAATGTTTTTTCTTTGAGAAAAACAATTCAAATATTGCCTTTGTTGCCTTTATTCTAAAATACAATTTAATTACAATAAATGAAAGTGCAAAATGTTAAGGATTCATTTTGAATAAAATACGAAATGTAGTACTCCCCCCAAAAAAATTAAGTATTTTGATTAAAATGATACATGTCTTTCATTCTATTAGAAAAAAATACAAATTAAAAAATATGGTAATTTGTAAGACTTATGATGAATAGATTAAATACAATGCGCAATACAATCTGTTTTAGAAGTAGTTTTCACATTTTAGTGGTGAAATTATTAATTACATAATGTCTTTATTCAACACAAACATTAGGAACAAGAGACTAAAACAAATGAAGAAAAAGGCTTAAAATGCCCCAAATGATTTTAGAATATATAATTTTTTTTCCCTAAATGGTGGATGTCGAGAGAATATAGTGAAATACTGGTATACTCCCTAACTCCCATTTATTTCCTTTTAATGGCCTGGAACTCCCTGTAAATAGCCCTTTTTGCACCTGAATCGATGTTTGCTTAAAAGTGTTTCGGAAAAAAATAACTTATTAGATAAACTTCTACAGGATATTTTGTAATATTTAGTGTTAAAAAAAAAACGTCCATCAGAAAATAATGAATATTGATTTGAAAAATGAGAGAAAAAATATGAACTATCATATGAAGTTGCAGGTCGAAAGCGTATTATTTATTTCACATAACTTGTGGGTCACTTCAAGGGAGCTGACATGAGTGTCCACCATTTTGCTGCTACAGGTACTCACAAAACTCAAACACCTCATGAAAGGCAGGGCACAAAATAATGTGAAGATATTTGCTATTTGGTCACGTCAGGTCTTCGTAGTTTGTATTATTCAGTGTTCTATCTTGGTTAGACTACACAATAAAGTGACATCTAGTGGTCAACTATCAGAGGAAATCTACTTTAAAAAAACATTTCATAATACATAATGTAAACTTGCTTGCACACATGTTGCAATTGATGAGTATTGATGAAAAACACACCAACAATTAAAAACACTTAAACAGGATGGTAAATAAATATGTATTTAAAGGAACTTAATGGAATTATGAACTTTTCTACTCCGTTATCTCCTGGCTTGTCTCATTAGTGTTGGCTCATTCATGATGCACGTACAGGTACATGCATTTCTTTGACACGTTTAAATAATCTCTCCTCTTTTTCATCTTTTAGGGGGATTTGGGTCAGCGTTTGGACTCTATTTGAAGCAGGCCTTTTTGTTGTTTAACTTTCACAATTTTCATGCTAAACTAACAAATAGAAAACAAAAACAAACATGCCGTCATTCTCCAACAAAACCCCAAGTCCACACTCCACATATCTAATGTGTTCCGCCCTAAACAGCTTTACTAAAAACCCATAAGAACTCTTTGAACTCAGTTTGGCTTTGTTACCACATACAGTAATTAACTCATTCATTGCCATAACATATTTAATATGTTTTCAGAAGCCTTTTCCCTAAATTTCAAAACATAAAACTACATTATTGTTGTTTTTTTGTTTAGTTTAAAAAAAACATATATAAAGGATTTGGCACAACTCATTAGTAAGTAACAAGCCTCTGAGGATGATTTCAGAATGAAAAATATTTATTAGAGGCAGGAATGGCTTTGATCAGATTTTTGTCCACATAGTGTGGTGAGAGTAGCGAATTAATATATAAGTACAGACAGTTAGTGCTTTTTTTCGTTGGGGCAGATAGGGACGATATTTTGTGCACGTCCTCAAGAACTCAATCACCATGGTAGCAGAAATCGTTTGATCACGTCACTGGTAAAACATCGGCCGCTGAAAAGTTCTTGCAAAGTTCGTGCATCGTTAATGCATTAGTTCAGTGGTCTTGCAATGAAATGTTATTTTGAAAGCAAAGTGGCCTTGTGTTTATAGAAAACATTGTTCAGATATTAGAGGTAAGGGCCCGGTCACACAGCCATTTGCGTCTGTATCGCGGGTAAAATTTTGCGTTTTTTTTTTGCCCGTGGTTGCCCGCGATGGAAAATGCACAAAATTGGCCAACCCGCTGTTCATCGGTGGTATGCCCGCAAAACAGACGCCGGCGACTGTTCGGCTTCCTCATCGCATCATTTCCGCGTCATTTTCTCGTGTGGACCACGGGTATAAAAGCTCCCGAGCCGGTGTTGTGCCCAAATCCGACTCCTACGCAAAATCCACAGCAAGCCCTGTTTTCTTCTGTCCTGTGTTTTTGTTCTTGTTTTCCTCCCGGCCATCGATCTGTTTTTCCCCTGCTCTCGACTCTGACTTCGCTTGCCTCGGAAATACCATTCCGCGTTTCGAGCAATCTACTCCCCGCGACCAACAATCTTCGGATCGAGTGTGTACTCCTATCTTTCTCCCCCAATAAAACTGTGAGTAACGTTACGCGAGTGGGTCCTGTCTCTGTTCTGGTCCTGACAGAAACATATTTTTTCCAAATGAAAGATGAGGGATCAAGTTTATTTTTGATGTGTCCTATGCCTATGTAGCCATAGAAAAAAAACTGTCTGTAGGGTTTCAAAAGTAAGTCAAAATGGAAAAAAATGGCTGGCACCAGTTCTTCCCATTTGAGAGAAACGTATGATATTGAATGAGTTAAAGACACCACACCTTTACTGTAAAAGAAAAAGTTCTATTTTATACTTAAGAAAACCAATGCCGGTATGTATTTTTTTATATATGTTCCAGAAGCAAGTTTACAGAGCATGCTTTTGCCATCAGGTTTGTGCAACTTTCCAGATTTCCAGGTGATGCTGAGCAAAGTGGCGACATGACACGTTTGAAAGCGGATGGCTAACTAGAGCGTTACTGTACTTGGGCAGAGTCGTCAGAGCGTGCACTCATAACTGGATGGAGAAGCCAATTTCCAAAAGTTGCAAGGCAAGCAAGCGTGATGGGAATCAAGCGGCCCGTCAATAAGGCGACTCTAGGAGAAAGTAATGGCTGTCTGTGCTCCCTTTGAAGGTGACTTTGTTTTGCTAATGGCCGCCATGTTGAAACTGCAATTGATTTGCGGTCACATTTTCTCCTTCTTGCTTTTAAAGAGCCATGCATCAGTTAGTGGCTCTCGCATGCCCATGCCAAGGTCATCTTCAACGTAAGAATGATAGAGTCTGACATTAAAGCGCTCGCCTGCAAATGGGCAGATGCTTGGCTGGGGAAAGTGCTTGCCAAGTGTCCGCTTTTATCACCTCGTGGGCTTCGGCTGAGAGGAGTTGGCACTCGTGAGTGGGGAAATTCCCTACATCTGCAGGAGGCGCGCAGGCGTGCTCACTTGTTTGATTGGATGAAAAGCAGTGGTAGGCAGCCTATTCTACACACCTTTTAGACACGTGACCATAACCGCATGACAAACGTCCCGACACCTACAGTATACCAACGGCTGTAAAGCGTAGTAAACAGTACTCCCCGTGGGTGAAGCCAGTAACCAGTAGTCAATAAGAAAAAAGCTAAACTGTTCAACACCATTGGCAATGATTTGTCAAACGAATATTGCGCAGCTCTCAGTTGAGGTGTCTCACCTTGTCGGAAAACACAAAGAGCACTGTTTAGAGAAACTGAGGATAACAGGGCTACCTACAAACACATACCTTCTTCCGTCTGACATATTCGCAGATCTAACCATTCGTCCAGTCTGCCTGACTTAAGTCCACATGATCTGTACCACTATATTGTAACTGGAGTTTCCCCAGAACCTGGCGCTGATCTAAAAGCTTATAAAAGTCTGGATGCTTACCAGTTCTTCAAAGCTATTTGAGTTACTGCCCTGACAGGGGGCAGTACCTCATAATGGAAAAGGTAAGACATTAACCTAAGCTGTGTATGGCAATATATTTTATCCAAAATGCCATCAAATCTTAAATCGACTGTAACCTAAAGCTGCTCAAACTGTTTATAATTTTTGTTTCAGCTAAAGCAGAACTAATCGACTTATTGGTAGCTACATTGAGTGCCTTGACGTGACTCAAACCTACTTAACATAAAAGAGCAAAATGTTTTTTTCATTTTAAAGAGATGGTGTGTATTATCTAGCTCGTTCTAGTGATAAAGAAAAAAAAGTCATAAAAAATATTGTTAATTCAATTAACAAGAAAAAATACATGAACAATTTAATTAATGTGCTGTATTTTAGATACTTGAAAAAAGTTGCACATATTTTAAATAATATGAGCCTCACCGAGGGGGATATAACATAAGTATCCGCTATTTTGTTGTTAAGGGTACCCAGTGATGTTTCCTACCCATAATGATAACATGTAAAATTCTAACACTACTCTCTGTGAACAATGCTCAAATATGACCCCTTTTCCGTTGTTCTTTATCCACACACTTCTCTCTTCTTCACATCTACTAACTGTAAAAAAGTAAATAAAAAAATCTCTCCCTCCTTGTTCTCGCCTGCCAGCGTGTAATAGGTAACCTCTTTTGTTTCATTGGTTGGGTAGCAGAAGGTGGCTTCAGTCAGAGGCAGCACAGAAGCTGACACAATAAGAGTGGGCAGTGAGAGGTCAGAAGGCGCTGCACTCGAAGGTGCTGCACTTTGTTAGCTGGCAATGGAGGAACAAAAGTGGCAGCACTTTTCTTTACACGCTGCCCAATAAAACTTTTAAAGACACTCAATATTTTAATGGTCCTATGAAGGTAATTATGTTGTATGAAGCACTACCAGTTTAGGCACAACCAGGTTATATAATGGAAATTAAGACTAAAAGATGAAAGAATGAAGCCAATTTTACCAACATTTAGACATGTATAAGAATTTCTTTTTAATATCATTGTTTTTATTGTCATTGATAACAAAGTAGTGAACATTGCTAACAACTAGATTAGACGAGGCACTCCAAGATAAACATGTAAAAGACATTTAACCCTCTATTTACCAAGTATCAAAAATGCCGCCTGGAATGTTTTGATTGTCTGGCCGTTAAAGAGTAAGAAATTATTATTTTTTCTTTTTTTTCTTTCCAAAACAACTAGAACTTTCATAATCTGGCAATATCTACCATAACTATGTGTTAATACTTTGTAATAACAGTTAAAAAAAACTGACATGGATTACTTGGGATTATAATCAAGTAGAGAATGCAACTGAACATTAAAGACAACGTAAACTGGAAATATGAACTGGTGTACATATATCCGTGTAAATATATCAAGTGTTGCTCTCTCAGTTATCTAGGTATTGTCAACTATTTTTCACCATGACCAAACATTCCATGGACCTGTCTGATAGTTGGTGAAGCAATTCCTGGAGACAGAGACCCACATCATACATACAAGTACTTTACAAAATGCATTACCTATTATGCAACATCTGTGGATGATTGGGAAGTCTACTTTGATTCCATTATTTTTTTTTAGATATTGTCGCTAAGAGTTACAGTGTCTTGAATAAGGTGTGTCAAACAGGAGTGCCAGTGCTCCCATGGTAATCAGAGAGTTAAAAACAAAATTAAAATAACTGTTTGATATATATGCACAGGAGACAGAAACAGTGCATCAGAACATCAGAGCAATTAAAATGTGTAATGATTTTAGCTACAACATAGATTTTCTTTTTCTATACATATTCAAGATAACTATTTTTTCCACAGTCTCGTTAGTTATTTAGGGTGGTGATCGCCTTGTTTTAAGGGATCTGTCAAAGAGGTAAGGAGTCCTTTAAAATGTTGTTGGTTGTGCTAAAGAATTGTGTTTCGGCAATGGCCTCCAAACTGGGTAGAGAGCCCATAGGGCAATGTTAATGACTTTCTGTATTTTTCTGTCTGCATCTGCGCTCCCAGCACACCACACTGTGGGGCAAAAAGCCTTCCACTATGGTTCTGTAGTAGGACACATTTTTTTTCAAGAAATTGCTGGAGAAAAACATTGATACCATAAGATCTTTTAAACACATGAAATATTTTAATTATTTGAAAAAATACATATTATTTTGTAGAGAGTCATTTTTTATAATCAAGTTGTATTATCAAGTGTATATTTGAATAAGTTATAATGAACAAAGGAAAAAAAAAATATTCCACTAAAATGATTTGTTTCACCACCAACTCCACCACAGGGGGTCAACCCCTCTCAGGAGACCGGAGCCGAGAGCTGGTACAGGTCTCACTTTGTCAAGGGGAGTCTGAATTTGACCAGTAAGAAGGCCAGAGGGCATATAAAAACAAGAAGAACTGGACCAAAACCCTGGCCGGTCCTGACCAAGTCTCAGCTCAACAAGCAGTCAGAGAAACTTGCCAAGTCAGCAGCTTAGCTTGTTTAAGCTAGCGGCCAAACCGGAGGGACAAATCCAACGACCTCAGAGAAGCCTCAGGCCACAAGCAGTCAAGCAATGCTTCAACACCCTGCATCCTGTGTTCCTCACCCCAACTGGCTCTCAAGCCTACCAGGATTTCTCATTGCTCTACAGCCGAGGACATAAAGACAGGGCCGTCATCTTCATCAAAGCAGAACTCTGCAGAACATCTTGTTGTTGATAGGTATTGGTATTGGTGTGACGTAAAGGGGGAATTTTATCAAAATATAAACCTGTAATAATCAAGCCAATATTGTTGTCTATCCAAATGATGCCAGTTTAAATTCTCAACTTCTAAATGGTCTGCATTTATATAGGGGTCTCAATGAATACAATATACTTCACACCTTTTCCCTTTGACACACAAACTAACCAATAGCAGCATAAGCCATGCAAGGCAACTAATGCTATCGAGGGCAATAGGGATTTAGTGTCTCGCCCAAGGGCACTTCAACATATAACACGGAGGAGCCGGGAATCGAACCTGTGACCTCTTGATCCCAAGACGAGCGCTCTACTTCCTGAGCTCCTGGTTGTCTCTGTTT
The DNA here is from genome assembly GCF_059441175.1 of Urocampus carinirostris. Lineage (NCBI taxonomy): Eukaryota > Metazoa > Chordata > Actinopteri > Syngnathiformes > Syngnathidae > Urocampus > Urocampus carinirostris. Next base: position 47,100,248 of record NC_142352.1, read on the forward strand.
GTTTTCTATTATTATTGTTTTGTGTCATATCCAGGCTTCTCCAGTAGATGATTGGTAAAATAAAAGTCCATAAATCCAAGAGTGTTTGTGTCTTGATTAAAGTATATTGAACTATCAAAATGGAGAAAAATAATTCATCTAAAGTGTTTTTAGCCACTCTTCAGAATAACTGAACAAGGTTTTTTGTCCGTTTTCTTGACATAATGATCTAATAACGTATGTGGTGCTCCAAAAAAGGCGAGACAATTCTTAAAATGAAAAAAACTCGGTTCTTTAATTAAACTCGTCAATAAATTGTTTGTTAGAATAATTTATTTACCACCCATATTCGCTACAGGTGCAAAGTTTGAATAAAAAGAAGTATAAAATATTTTATCATCATGTTAAAAATCAATTATCAAATTAAAAAATTAATGGCTACTTTTATTTAACACCAAATCACGATAGTTGTCTTTAATTGAAAAAATACTCTAATATAATTTGAATTGTCTTTTTTGTCATTTATAACAATTTAGTGAGCATTGTTTAAAACGAGATTTACCGTTGCACTCCATGATAAACATGTCATATGAATTTAAAATAAACAAGAATTTTAGGATGAATGGGCGAATATATTAAGAAGGTCGTGCTTCGAGACTAGACTAAGTTGTAAGTGTATCAGAACAGTAGTGCGATAACATCTAGCAGGAACATAGGATTTTGGTAAATAGAAAGTCATAATGATAGTAGTATTGGTTAAGTCCTATTCAGGTATCATTCGGCTTACGACCTGGTCACCTTCCACCTGTCTACCTTTACTTACGACCATGGCCATTAAATAAACATTTTTTGCAACAGATGCTCATATTTTAAATATGATTTCTGTCACCTCAGCGTGTAGTGACCCAGCAACAGTTTCAGTTGCTAGCCAGCACACCAATCTACCACTATACTCGGTACAGTAACTAGACACTGTCTCAGCAGCAATTGGTGCCATTGTAACTTGTAATTTGAAAAATGCATGTACTTACATGTGCATAATGAACAGCTGACTAAGGCTGCAATGATGGCACAAGCCAGGATACGGCAGCAGTGAGTGGAAATTCCATAGAGGTCCTTACACAGCTCTTTTGATGGCAGACACTCATACCCTATTTTCATATTTTAATTATTTCCTTCTTCGACTCAATTTTTGTCACTCTTTTGCTCATTGTTTGCCCTAATCAAGAACTTGGGGCCCGTTATTATCAGCAAAAAAAAAGCAATAAAACACAAGAAATCCCAATGAAAAGAAATATGGTCCTTATCAAACACAATCAGATAAGAACTGATTAAAAAGAGACTGGGAAGCATGAACACAAAGCCTGACTTGGGTGGCTCTGCCTGTTTTTTACCCCCCTGTGTTCAGGTTGTTTTATGTGCAGGTAAGTTGACCCCCTGATTTAAGTGTTAAAGTTTACAGTTATAAATTTGGCTTGAATGTGAGTAGGTATAGTAAATTATTTTTAACTTAAAACATCCATCTGCTAATGAGGTCTATTGACATCAAAGATCCATTTAATATTCAGTGCCATTGAAGGCTTTCAGCGTGATTTTTTGATTTGTCATCAAAGTAATCTGGGAATTAACAAAAGAGTTAACTAAGCAGGCGGTGAATGATTTAAAAACTATGTCCCAAAAAATATTGCATATTACTCTTCCTAAATACGCTTTCTTTAAGGGCACTGAAGGCCGCTGTGTGTCCGAACGTATTTGCCACAATGCTAGCGTAATAGATTCAGATTCAGATTCAGATCTACTTTATTGTCATTCTAGTACACGTGTATACAGAACGAAATGTCGATACATCTGACCCGCACAGTTTCCTTGAATGTACAGATATAAGTAAAAGTTGTATTGTATTATGGCTACGTATAGTATTTTACCATAGTGCCGATAGTGCAAGAGGAGTAGCTAACCAGATGTGCAAAATGGGCAGTCAGGTTAACAAGTCAGGTAAACAGTAACATTAACACTGTAACAATAACGCTGTAAGTACAATAGTGCAGAGAGCAAATGTGCAAGGAGTGGCAAGCTATAAAGAACTGCCAGTAGTGCAAAAAGTCAGATTAGCAGCCGTTTAGATTTAGGTTAACTATATGTTAGATTGACCATTTAACAGTCTAATGGCCAGGGGGACTAGACTACTGCGGAACCTGGTGGTCCTGCACCGCACACTGCAGTACCTCTTCCCAGAGGCTAGCAGAGTGAACAGTCCATGATGGGGGTGAGAGGGGTCCCCGATAATGTTCTTAGCATGGGTTAGGCAGCGCTTCTGGCCAATGTCCTGAATGGAGGGAAGTGTAGTCCCGATTATTTTCTCTGCTGTCCTCGTTACCCTCCTCACACTACCCCAGTCGGTAGCGCTGCAGCCTCCACACCACACAGAGATACAGCTGGTCAGGATACTCTCTATGGTGCCCCTGTAGAATGCGATGAGGGAAGGTCGGGGCAGGTGGGCTCTCCTCATCCTCCGCAGGAAGTACAGGCGCTGCTGTGCCCTCTTAACCAGTGATGCAGTGTTCACGGACCAGGTGAGTTTGTTTGTAATGTGCACCCCTAGGAACTTGATACTGCTGACAACCTCCACAGCCTTGTTGTTGTTGATGCAAAGTGGGGCATGGTTGGGCTGGTTTTTCCTAAAGTCGACAATGATCTCTTTAGTTTTGTCAACATTCAGGACCAGGCTGTTGTCCCTGCACCAGCCCACCAACTGCTCCACCTACTCTCTGTAGGGCAGGTCGTTGTCGTCCCTGATGAGGCCCACCACTGTTGTGTCGTCAGCATACTTCACGATGTGGTTTGTAGCGGACCTAGGGATGCAGTCATAGTCATCAAGGTGAACAGCAAGGGGTTCAGGACACAGCCTTGGGGGGAGCCCGTGCTGAGGTAGATGACATCTGAGATGTTCTGACCTATCCGCACTGATTGGGGTCTGTCACTGAGGAAGTCCAGCAGCCAGTTCCGCAGGGGGGGTGTTGAAACCCAGGAGTCTCATTTTGTCTACCAGATGTTGTGGGATGATGGTGTTGAATGCTGAACTGAAGTCCAGGAACAGCATCCGCACATGGGTGTTCTTCTCCTCTAGGTGTGTCAGGCTCAGGTGAAGCGCAGAGGAGATGGCATCCCTGGTGGAGCGGTTTGTCCGGTAGGCAAACTGAAAGGGGTCGAATGAGGAGGGGAGACTGGAGGTGATGTGCTCTTTAACCAGTCTCTCAAAGCACTTCACAGAGCACACCACAGAGGGACACAGTCTTCCCTATTCTCCTCCTTTTCCCGGACAACACCAAGAGGCCGAATTATTCTCAAAGCACATCTGCATACACTTCATCTGCCACTTTCAAATGCGTTCGGCCACAAATAAGGACCTTTTCGCATGGCATCCTCGTCCAACTTCAGAAAGGGGAGTAATTCCCAGCTGCGACAGCCGCACCACTTTGGTGAACTTAAAACAATCTGCACCCCTGAGCCAGGTACTGCTTTGCGCCCCGACTTCTACTGTGCTCTCCAAGCGCACTTATGAGTACCTGGCTGCATTTACCAATCTGGGAAAGGTGCACATCAGGCATGTAAACGGAGGCAAAGACACAGATAGGATCTTGAATAAGTTTTTAGAATCATTGTTCCTGAGTCCCAAAACATAATTTATATACCGTATTTTCCGCACTATAAGGCGCACCTAAAAGTCTTAATTTTTTTCAAAAGCTGACCATGCGCCTTATAATACAGTGCGTCTTATTTATGGATCAACATTAAATCACAAGGTCTCGCAACTTACGCAACAGCCACCGACTCGATTTTCCCCCGAACGTGGAGTAGTCCGCGGTGTATGCTGGGATTTATATACCGGTGTTTCATTGGCTAACCAATGTGTCAATCATCATTTGAATCGATCACTATTGGCTGAAGTTATTCGGAGCCTCGGATTGGCTAGAGCGCCAAAACAAACCCTGCAATTGGCCGAAAAAGATGTATCAATCATCCGTTGAATCGATCGCTATTGGCTGAAGTTATTCAGAGCCTCGGATTGGCTAGAGGGCCAAAACAAACCCTGCAATTGGCCGAAAAAGATGTGTCAATCATCCGTTAAATCGATCGCTATTGGCTGAAGTTATTCGGAGCCTCGGATTGGCTAGATGGCCAAAACAAACCCTGCAATTGGCCGAGTTTAGCAATGGCGTAGCAAGCTTAGCAAGCTTGCTAAAGTACACCATAAAGAAACATGTTTTATTAGTCTGTATTTGCAAATAATTTACTCTCCTGGATTTACTTCACTCACGGTTATAAGAAGACCATGATTGCGTATCATTATTGAGCGTGAGAACTTAGGTGAGCTATGCGGCTTTATATTTTCCCGGTATCTTGTTTTAGAACGATCTTGATGTTGCTGTGATGAGTTGAGTGAATTCAATTCAATTCCAAGTGTTTATTGTCATATGCACAGTAAAGTTGCGAGCGAAAAAGAAAATAGAAACTTAGAAATGTTTGGCATTTCTTGAATCCCAAGACTTTAACCTTCCGAATGATATTTGAAATGATGCATTCGAGTGACATCGTACGGACACCGCATCCGCACGTGTCTACCACACGTGTTTGCTTCTTTGCAAGCTTTGGGAATGTTAATGGGGTAATTAGTTGGACTGAATCATCTGACTGTTTTGTCGACGTTCCCATTGTAGCGCCTTATAATCCGGTGCGCCTTATCTATGGAAGACATAGGACCAAAAACTATTTTTTGGGGGTGCGCCCTATAACCCGGTGCGCCCTATAGTGGGGAAGATACGGTATATATATATATATATATATATATATATATATATATATATATATATATATATATATAATGCATTACCAAAGTAGTTTGTAACAATACACCAATTTGTTCCTTTTATATAACAAGAAAACAATAGTTCACTGAAAAAAATGCCCTGAAAATATTGATCACCATGGCTTGTTGGTGGTCGATTGCCAATAATAGAGCTAACAACAAACACATTCTCTGTCAAACAAACAATAAATCCTATAAGTCCCTAATAAATTGTATATGACCTGGAGGCCTTTTCATATCCACTGGAGGTGACCCTCCACTTCCTGTCCGAAGCCACGCGCCATGATTGTGAAGGTTCTAGCAGCGTGCAGCAGGGTCTGAAATAATAAAGATGAGGCCGCAAAGACCTGCTATGCACTCAATAAAGCTCAGAGAAGACGGACATTATTAAACGGGCAGGACAGTCACATTTGGATTAAGGTGGGCAAAGCCAGCTTTAAACATTATTCTCAAAAGTCTTACAAGTGTGTGTTTATGTCATCCACAAATAAGGTCATTTATAGATGCAATTTAGGGTTAGCATTTACCAGACCCTATCATCCAGGTCTATTATACTACGTTGTCATTTGGAAGACTACAAAACAGTAGAGCAAATCAATGAGTCAAGAATATACTATCAGATCCTCTGAGATGAAATTTGATTTTTTTCCAATTTGAACAAAAAGAGTATATTATCCAGCCAAGTCTTAAAGACAGGTGGTTTTGAGTACTTCCACAAAAGTAGTATCCTTCCACGGGCTCTCAACAAAGTGAAGCCCTGGCATTCTTTGAACAGTTTTTAATAAATCCCCCCTCCGAGAAAGCTTTGCAGTGCTTGGCCATCAGCGTCATAACCTCGCAGCTCGTCTTTGTTGCATTTTCATTTGACGCGCAGGGTCTTGTGAATAAGCGCCGCTGTGCCGTTAAAATAGCTTCCAGTTGCTTCAAATTTCCACAGCATTCATTTCCAGTTAGCTTTTTGTAGTCAGGATGTCTTGTTTGGCAGTGCCTCTTGATATCATATTCTTTGAAAACAGCCACAGTCTGTTGGCAAATTAAGCAGATGCAGTTTTGGATTTCAGTGAAAAAATATATATCTATTTTTTTTACAGAATTGTGACAGAAACCCAACAGCAAGTTGGCCAAAGGCCTACTGCCATCATATGGTCACATGTTTTTTTTCAAGTCAAGTCACATTTATCTGTATAGCCCTTAATCACAAGATGTCTCAAACGACTGCACAGGATTACAATTACACCATCGCCTGATCTTAAACCAACATGCGGGCAAGGAAAAACTCAAAACCTAAGCGTGAGGAAAAAAGAAACCTTAAGAAGGGCCATCACAAGTGGTAATACCCCTTCCAGGATGATCAGGCTGCAATCGATTTAGCGTTGGGTAACAGTACACAAAACATACTGAACATCAATGAAAGTGCATGAAAGCAACGACGCCTCAAGCTTGTTCAATAGTATAAAAAGGCCATAACAGCAACGACACAGCTTCCCATCTCTGCCGGCTGGTCGATGCAGGCGTTGACATGCTTATTTCTTTCTTTTTCTTCTTTAAATTTTTGGTACAAATTTATTTTGTACTGCGGTTAACATTACTGACCGGGCACATATTATTAATTTTATGACAGAGGCCGCGGTCGAGTAGAAATTTGATCATGGGCTGAAACTGGCCCCTGGGCCAAACTTTGGACATGCCTTATTTAGCGACTCCCAGTTCCAAGAAAAACATAATTAATTTAAAAATATTTAAATACCAAGCAAACCTACATGAGCAGTCATATAGATGTCTAGTCCTTCATCCTGGTTCGACTTTTTTATTTTACTTTAAATACCATGAGCTGTGAGAATCCAGTACGCCACTGTCCGCCAGAGGTCACCGGTCACTGGATAATCCCTTTCATCACCCACACCTGGCTCCGGTAACCACCAAGGTATTTTGGGGGCTGAACTGACAACACCAGTTGTTAAATTGTCTCCATCATGTTTGTTGTTGCTGCCTGACACCTGGCCATGTAGCTTGTCAGCTCTGTGTTTTTTGTTAACATGTTTCTGCCTCTCCTCACTTATGTGGAGCACTTTTTGTTCATCCCTGTTGCTCCCAATAAACTGCTAAGAAAAAAAACAACAACAACAACATGCTCTCTACAAAATGTCTTTATGAAGACTTGAGGTGATAAGGGACAAGCGTGTGGTGATTTGACACACCTGTCATTATTCCAAACCCATTTAGCGCCATTTGGGGAAAGAGGGTGCACCAGACCTAAACATAACCTGCCCCTGAAGGGCCAGATACCAGACGCCTAAAATAGATTTTTTTTAAGGTAAAACAGTCTGAACTAGACAACAAAAAAAACAAACCTCACAAATCAGGATGCATCTGGTAAGGTAAGGGGGGTATGGAGTATATTGAAAGTAGAAAAAAAAAAAAAAAAAAACCTGACAAGAGGATATGTCCAGAATGTACTTATGAAGGTGCGAGGTGATAATGAGCAGGTGTGTGGAGATTGGACACACCTGTCCCAATTCCAAACCCATTAGGCGCCATCTGTTGGGAGAGGCCGCACCAGACACCAACATAACTTCCCTCTCAAGGACCAAATACCAAACGCCCAAAAGAAAGAAAAGAAAAAAAGTAAAACTGTCTGAACCAGAAATCAAACACCAAACCTCACAAATCAGGATGTCCCTGGAAAAAGGGGGACCCAGTTCTGTTCCAATTGGCACTACTGATTTTGAAGGTAATCAACTTACATTAGTAAGTGTCAGCACAGAATGTTTGCCCAAAGCACCAAAACAATTTGTTATATATTTTCTTGCATATCTCTGAGAACAAAAGGGCGACTCAAGGGAGGGGTTCTGTAAGGCCGCACATGGCCTCACAGGAAGCTGAAGAAAACCAGGTTCTTCTCTCTCTTAGCGGTTGTTCAAGTCAAGTCACATTGATTTATATAGCCCTTAATCACAAAAATGTCTCAAAGGACTGCACAGGATTACAATTAAACTATTACCTGATCTTAAACCAACATGCGGGCAAGAAACAACTCAAAAACTCAGTGTGAGGAAAAAGAGAAACCTTGAGAAGGGGCCTCAAAAGTGGTAATCCCCCTTCCAGGATGACCAGGGTGAAATTGATTTAGCAATACACTACACAAACATAGTAAACACTAGGTAACATGTTGAAAATTTGTCCAAAAAGTGCATGACAGCAAAGCCCCCAGTTTGTAAACTAGTCCAGAAAGTCTATGACGGCCACGACGCAGCTTCCCATCTTTTTTATATACATCAAGATACGGCTGAGTAGTGATGTGGCTCACAGCCTTTACATTTAAAATACAGTGATCGTATAGTGGAATTGAATCAAGAATAAATTCAAAAAAACAAAAAGACAATTATATGTACAGAGAACCTCTGAGCAAGTGTGAAACCTACCCATTGTGCAAATTACAAAAAAGGGGAAACAAAATAGTCAAGTCAAGTCAAGTCATTTTTATTTGTATAGCCCTAAATCACGAAGAGTCTCAAAGGGCTTCACAGATTATTACACTATATTACACAGACTATTTTTCAGCCGACGAGAAGAGTAGGTTATTCATATGCTATGGAGTAGAAGTGAGTTTTAAGTTTAGATTTAAACATTTCCACTGAGGTTGCAGATCGGATCTCAGGGGGAAGAGCATTCCACAGCACCGGTGCCCGAATGGAGAACGCTCTCGAACCAGCAAAACACTTCTTTGCTCTTGGGATCACCAGAAGACCGGCACTCTCAGATCGTAGGCTTCGGACCGGGACGTAGGGGCAAATCAGATCTGAAAGATAAGAGGGAGCAAGTCCATGTATGATTTTGTACAATACTAAGAGAACCTTGAAATCACATCTATGGCTAACTGGGAGCCAATGCAGGTTAGCCAAAATCGGTGTTATGTGATCGTACTTTTTTGTCCTAGTTAAAAGCCTCGCTGCGGCATTTTGTACCAGCTGAAGTGACTTGATTCTAGACTTCGCGAGACCAGAGAGTAGTGCATTACAGTAATCGAGACGGGAGGTAACAAACGCATGAATTATAATTTCCGCATCAGACTGAGACAGTATTGAACGGATTTTAGCAATGTTACGAAGATAGAAGAAAGCGGTTCTAGTAATTTTCTTTACATGCATTTCAAAGGATAGATCAGGGTCAAATATGACACCTAAATTTTTAACTGAGTCACTCTGTGTGATGTGACATTTGTCAATGTTCACAGCAATTTTTGAGAATATATCACGGCATTTAGATGGACCAATGACTAACATTTCGGTCTTTTCAGAGTTAAGACGCAAGAAATTGAGTGACATCCACTCTTTTATCTCAATGAGGCAGGCCTCCAAATTTCCACAGTTGAGTGTGGGAGATTCCTCCAACGGAAGATATAGTTGAGTGTCGTCTGCGTAGCAGTGGAAGCTGATATTGTACTTGCGAATAATATCACCTAATGGAAGCATGTAAATGCTGAAAAGAAGGGGGCCAAGCACTGAACCCTGCGGAACACCGCAGGTAACATTAAAGGGCTCAGATGTCATTTCACCATATTTAACACAGTGCGTCCTATCTGAGAGGTAGGATCTGAACCACGAGAGGACGGTTCCTGAGAGACCAATCCATTTTTCCAACCGTTCTAGTAGGAAATTGTGGTGCACTGTGTCAAAAGCAGCACTAAGATCCAGCAGCAGCAAAAGTGATGAAGCGCCAGAATCCATTGCCAGTAGGAGATCATTTGTTACCTTGATCAGAGCTGTCTCAGTAGAGTGGTTAGCCCTGAATCCTGATTGCATGGATTCAAAAAGGTTATTCTCGGATATGAAAACATTTAGCTGCTGTGCCACTACTTTTTCAAGTACTTTAGAGAGGAAAGGTAGGTTTGACACAGGTCTATAATTACTTAAGATTTCTGGATCAAGGTTGGGTCGTTTCAGTGTGGGTTTAATAACGGCGGACTTAAAAGCTTCTGGAACTACACCTGAGGAGAGTGATATGTTTATAATATTTAGAACTGAAGGTCCAAGGACGCCAAAAAGACTTTTAATAAGTGAACCTGGGAGCGGGTCGAACTGGCAAGTTGTCGGTCTGGCCGCATTCACCACCTGTTTGAGATCATCAAGTGACAGTTCACTAAAACCGGACAATTTCCCAGGACAGCCACCCAGTCGTGCATCTGTAGATTTCAGCCCTTTAGTATGTGTGGTATTAATAATTTCTTTAGCAATTTCTTTCTGTATGCATTGAATCTTCTTAGTAAAGAAGACCATTAAGTCATGAGCAGAGTGCGTCGAACTATCTGCAGTAGTCTGTTGCCTTGTAAGCGATGCTACAGTGTCAAAAAAGGCTTTGGGATTGTTCTTTTGAGACGCAATCACCTTCGTAAGATAGGCCGATTTTGGAGAGGCAAGGGCCGCTTTATACTTTAACAAGCTGTCACACCATGTTTGATGGAAAACCTCAAGCTTGGTAGCGCGCCATTTTCTTTCCAATTTCCTGCATTCTTGTTTAAGGGTTCTAGTTTCATCAGTAAACCAAGGCGTGCGTCTTTTAGGACGTGATTTTAGCTTCATGGGCGCTATTGAATCCAGGACACTAGTCAGGGTGGTATTGAACTCATTCATGAGTGAGTCAATCGAGCCATTGTATGAAAGAAAGGACGCAACTGCTCCAGGAAGGTGTTCAAAGAGCTCAGAAACTGTGCCAGTGCTTATATTGCGTCCGCTAAATCCTTCAGCTTTTTTAACACTACATTTAGCTAGCACCTCAAATGTAACTAAATAATGATCCGAGATAACGGTAGTACACGGTAACACCATAATGTTTGAGGTTAAAACTCCTCGAGTCAGAATCAAGTCTAGCGTGTTCCCATCTTTATGGGTTGGCAAATCAACCAGTTGATTAAAACCAAATGCATCAATTAAAGACTTAAACGCAATAGTAAGTGAACTGAGTGGGGAGTTCATATGAATGTTAAAGTCCCCTATAATTATAATTTTGTCTGCATAGGTTACTAGTTCAGACAAAAGTTCAGCAAATTCGTCTAAGAATGTTGTGTATGGCCCAGGTGCGCGATAGATAGTTATTACATAAATTGACAATAGAGAGGACCGCATCACAAGAGCCTCAAACGCCTTGTAATTATTAGAGGTACGAGGATTAAATTTGAGCGATTTTTCAGAAATTAGCGCAACACCACCACCCCTTTTCAACGTGCGGGCTATATGGCTACTCTCGTAGTCTGGGGTAGAAGCATAATTTAGCGCTAAATACTCATCCGGGCGTAACCAAGTTTCACAAAGACCCATACAGTTAAGTTTATAATCACGAATAATGTCATCAACAAGTAAAGCTTTTGGAGCAAGCGATCTAATATTTAACAGACCAAATTTTAGCTTTGCTGAATCATTTGACTTAGCTGAACTCTTTGTAGTCTTTGTTGATATCTTCAAAAGATGCCGCGGTCGTTGCTTTTAGTGTGCGCTGAGTGTAAAGCTTCGGTTGTCCGGCGAGGAATGATGGTGAAATTAGTTACATCCTCGCGTCCATCTTGCTGCTTAGACTTCGCACGCTTCACACATCTACCTGCACGGCAACCACGCTTCTGTTTTCTGTCCTTACGGCGCCGTTGTCGTCGTTTATTAAGAGGAATAGCTGTCCACAAGGATGCCGGATCTCTTTGAAGTTCGCTCGGTATATCATAGGCGGTATAAAAAGTGCCCGAAAAGTCGAAATTTAGACGCCCACCCAACCGAATAAGTTCGTCCCTACTGTAAGTGTTTTTGGCCACACATGTGTCCAAAAGTGAAAGCAAAAAAGACAAAAGAACGGCAATAAATAGAAGATTAGTTGGAGAGCAACTAGCCGCAAGCATGCATCCATGCGCCGCCATGTTGAAAAATAGCCCTGCGAGTGGTTGGCAACAAGTTCAGGCTCCCCTGTCCATCTGGCGAAAGATGACTGGGATGGGCTCTGGCTTCTCTGCGACCCTAGTGAGGATAAGCGGTGCAGATAATTGATAACTGGGTATAAAATAGACAAAAATGAAAGTGCTTTAGCTGCAACACAGTGTGACAAATGTACAGTGGTGGATGAGTTGCTCTCCAATCACTCTGCTCAACAGAGGCAATGTAAAATAAAAATAAAAAATAGAACAACAGGCTGAATAAGTGAACGTTATATTAACTGTACACGTATGTGCATATCATAGTCATGCTTGAATTTGTCAGTACTGATGAAACATGTGACGCACTCTGCTGAAATGAGTCGCAAGTGGCAACAATCTATTTTTAGCTAAAAGCAAAACCTGAGAAAAAAGTAGGAAAACCATGAAAAAAAATATTTTTTGCAATTTCAAAAGGTATGAATAAATAGGGAATGTAAAGAAAAAACAGTGCTCAGAGTTTTATATTTCCGTTTTTAGAGAACACCATTAAAGTTATATTGATGTGTATTTAAATAAACATGTGCAAAAAATGCATTTCAGTCTGGTCTTAATCTTGTTTTATGTGTTTACAAATTCCTTTGTTAAAATGATATTTTAAAATTAGACTATCCCTTTAACTGAAAAAAAAACAAAAAACATTTGAATCACATCATACCAAAAAAGCAAACAAAACTTTGAACAAAGTTCTCTCAGGTTTTTGATCAGAAAAAGGTTGGATGCAATGATGTAAATCAAATGGCCATATCCTCAAATAGTTGATCATAAAGCTTTGACTATGGTACAATTTTAAAGATTATTTTTTATTCTTTCAAAACTGCCTCACTGTGACTCATTTTTGTAGATTAGGTCGCATATTTAGACTTTTACACATAACATGCTTACACAAAGAACATGCTTACCAAATCATCAGCTTTATTCCAAATGGCTAAATCAAATGCAATGTTTATTCTTGGTGTCACTTTTACCGGTAAACAACTTCTCCAACTGCCTCCAAATGTCCCTTAGACAACAGGCCAAGATTGAAATTATCAACTCAGACCTAAAACGCCCTTTTGCTGTTTAGTGTGAAAATAACATGTGGAATGATATACATACTATTACATCCCAAATATTTAAAACACAATGACATCATAATGTTTTAAAATGTTTGCATATAAGTCTCACTTAGCTTTTTAGATAAATGTATGATAGAATAAGCCATGTTAGCCAAACTATGAAAAAAAAAAAAAAAAAAAAAAAAAAAAAAAAACCCTCCGACTTATAGTCCGTAAAATATTGTAACTAAAATAATGTGAGCTCTTGTTGGTGGTAGGAATGAGAGGAGAGGTGTTGTAAAAGGATAGTGTGATGTTAGAAACCTTACTAAGGGATGGGCAGGGCACCTGTACGACGCAGGGGTAAACCGGTGAAAGCAGTCGGCCCTGTGGTTGAACAAAAGAGTGTGTTGTGTCACCCTGACCCGAGTGACATGGCCGCTTTCTGGTGTCCCGTTTCATCTGGAGGGACGAAAGCATGACCAACTTAGGTGCCAAGGTGCCTAACTTGTTTGGGTGTTTGGGCATTTGGGATGGCCATGGTCCAAAAATGTTTGTGTGTTTTTTGCTATTTTTTTCCATTTTTAAATTGTTATTGTTTTTATTATTGTATGTGTTTGTCTTGCTGTCGGTCACCCCTCTTGAGGGATATGATCAAGGTAGATAGATAGATAGATAGAAAAATAATGTCTCATCGTTAACATTATTCATGGAATGGAAATACCCAAAAAGTCATTGAACACTGCTATTACGTGACACATTTTACAACTTGACTGAATAAGTCCTTCACCTTTCTTCAGATTCCTCCTTCAAAGTTGCACACAAGTCCAATTTTGATGTTTTACTGTTTTACTGTTTGTGGTCGGCCAGCAGGTCACCGGGCAAACATAAATCTGCCAAACTTCTCTGCCTGTCTCAGTTTCATCAAACACGTTCCCTTTTTTTTCGTCCCTGCGGGTCTTTGCACACCTTTTGGTTTCTCTATTTGGTTTCTTACTACAGACATATCCGCTGTGGACGTTAACCGGCAACTCGACCCGAAACGATGCAAAAATGTCAAAAAGACCTATCCTGGTGTGGAGAATCATAATGTAGACTTGCGTGAGAGTGTGTGCGTGAAAATAAAAATGTCTTTCATATTGTGGCATGCGGAATTGGTATTCGAAGCTTCTGTTCCTTTTAAGGCGTGTTAAATTATGGAGGAGTAGTCGCATGTGACATACATCCGCCTTTTGATTGATAAAAAATGACTTTGACTGTCACCTTGCATGCGAAAGGTGCGCCAGAAACTTCTGACGGAATTGCGCTCGCACATGCAACAAAGAAGACAGGGAAAGATGAAGGGACTCGGGCTTTTTTCCCCCGGATTTGTCTCTGACTAGTTGACCCGACAGGAAGTAGCCATAATGTAGGCCAGGGGTCGGGAAACTATGGCTCTCGTGCCATATATAGCTCGTTTCATGAGTATATATGGCTCGCGGATAAAATGGAACTTGCGTGATTACTTAATGTATTTTTACGTATGGAGCCCTTTCTCACATGAGTGTTGTCAAGACGCCAGTGACTACTAAGGGGTTCAGTCCAGCATATACAGGGCACAAGTTTAACTACAGTTTACAGTCAAGCTGTCACATCAACAAACCCTGTGTTGACTGTAAATTGCTCAATAATCCCTAATAAGGAAGCTCACTAAGCAATCAATGTTCATTGTTGAGACACCTTTTACTGTAATGTCAGTAATACCAGTAATCAATAACCCACTTGTTGTCTTATTTTCTATCACCTTGGTGAATATGTTGTCTATTACAGTCGCACAATGGGATGTTATTCTACTGGGTCTAGTACCGTATTTTCCGCACTATAAGGCGCTTTTTAAAAAGCTGACTATGCGCCTTATAATCCGGTGCGCCTTATATATGGATCAATATTGAATTGCAAGGTCTCGCAACTAAGAGAAGCAGCCACCGACTCCATTTTCGCGTAGAAGAAGTGCGCTGTGCATACTGGGAAATATTTAACAACGATTCTCTTTTATTTGTGCGTTTGTATAAAGACCCTGAAAAGGCTCCTATTAAGAGACACGCTTACAACGCAGAGTTTAAACTCAAGGCGATCAGTCACGCAGTAGAACACGGAAATAGAGCAGCAGCGAGAGAGTTCAACATTAATGAATCGATGGTGCGGAAGTGGAGGAAGCATGAGGATAAGCTGCGCCAAGTAAGGAAGACTAAACAAAGTTTCCGTGGCAATAAAGCGAGATGGCCACAGTTAGAGGACACACTTGAACAGTGGGTTGTTGAACAAAGAGCAGCAAGTAGAAGTGTCAGTACAATAACTATTCGAATGAAGGCAACAGCGCTGGCACGGGAACTTAACATTAAAGAATTCAGAGGTGGTCCTACTTGGTGTGTGTTTACGTTTTACATTTTACAGTTATTATGTTATTGCTTTATTGTTATTGTTTTGCACTTGTTGTTTTTGCACATTACGAGTGTCACTATATTGCGATTGCACTAACGTTTAATTTACCATAACAGTATCAGACGTTTTTTTGCGTGTTGACTAAATGGAGGAAATGTAAAATGTTATGCCTTGCTGTTGTTCAAAGATGTGTCACGAAAATACTTTACCTCAGAGACAATAATAAAACAGCTGTTTATTCATTTTGGGAGTGAATGGAGTTGTGGAAAGCTTGTTTGTTATCTATTAATAATAAAGTTTGACTGACCTATCGGACTGTTTTGTTGACATTCCCTTTAGCGAGGCACAGTCTAATGGTTGCATAACGTAACTACATCGTTTACTGTAGCCAAGTCAAGTCAAGTCACATTTATTTATATAGCCCTTAATCACAAAAATGTCTCGAAGGACTGCACAGGATTACAATTACAAAATTGCACAATTACCTGATCTTAAACCAGCATGCCCTTAAAGCGCCTTATAATGCTCTGCGCCTTATGTATGGAAAAAGTTTTAAAATATATAATTCATTGAAGGTACGCCTTAAAACACGGTGCGCCACATAGTGCGGAAAATACGGTAATTGTAGGGAAGAGACTATGCATTGAATTCACAAAATCATCAATACTTTTTTGCTTTTTAGGGGTTTTATTCGTTTTTGCTGTGTTTCTCTGTAACCAATCAGGTCAACTGCATCTTCAACTGGAACTTTTTACAGCACTAGTTCACAAGTTCACCTTTTAACTTCAAATAAACGTGGGACACCTGAGCTTTTTGATGCTATTAACATAGCGCCAACTATTGATTTTGGACCAAAGACAAATTGTACCTTTGAGGCGGAAAATTGCCGTCCAATGCTGCACTTTCAAACAGCTTTGAAAATCAGCAAAGTTTTCACACGGATTTTGTCAGTAGTTAAACTTTTGACCTCACAAACAAGACGCATGCAAATTAAACAGGGTGGGTTCAAACCCAGGTCCAAGCCCACTAGTGATGCAGTTTTTCATCACCTGTCAGCATTTTTCCATACACAATCTGTATACCCCCTGCCCCTTATTTCCTCTCTTGGCCTGTAGTTGTCCATCAGCGAGACGAGGGGTCGGACACTCAACGATCCTCAGAGGGTTAGACACTGTCTGACAGCTCGGCGCTTGTTATCCGAGCCAGATATAGTGGCGACACGTTCGATTGCAGCCGAGATGGTCAGAGACTCTGCTCAGAGCACATCAACAGCGTGGGTGCTCATCAGATCATGAAAGCCTGCTTCACATTGTAACTTTCCGCCACTCTCACACTCTTGTCCTACTCTGACTTTAAACTGTCATACTATCATTTCAACTTTTTAAAGACAGGCTGAAAGTTTGATGTGCCATTGTTACTACGAATAATCCTGTAAAATTCGCCTGAAATTCCAGTCCAAGACGTATCCAAAGTAAACCGAATGCTGTTCTTGGACTGTTTGGAGAATATGGAGGCTTTTGGTCTCTTTTGAAAGGTAACACTCTGAAATTTTGTCCCCAACTAAAATAATCACTGCAGGTCCTACTCATATTGAGTAATTTAAGTTTGAAAACACAGAAATAAAAGCCTGATTTTTGTTTCTATGTTTTTTGTAATCACAATAGAGTATAGCATGGTAAACAGCTGGAACAATAGCATAAAGCCTTACCTGATACCAGGTCAAATTTGATTACAATCTGAAAAAACTAAATAGTTTTTACACATGTTTCTTTAGGTATGTCAAGGCGTCTCCAAAGTCAGCAAGGGAGCAAAGAGTCCACAGCTCTAAAACCTCTGCAATCATGTATTTAACTTTAGGGAATTTTTTGTGAAAGATATGTAAATGTTTGACTTCCCAGAAGTCAATCACTGATTGTGCCTACTTGTGCGTTATAATCATGCGTAAAAATAGATCTCGAGTTGCATGACGCACATTTATTGTTGGCTATGATTTCAATACAAATTGTACACAGGCATATTTCATTAGCTAACCAATGTGTCAATTATCATTTTAATCAGTCACTACAGGCTAACATTTTTTGAGCCAAAGTAGGTTATTTTTTTTATTACAGGCCCTCGCAGGCTATTGCAGGCTGTCGGCCGTGAAAAAAAAGCTTGCAATCAGAAGTGGTGTCAATCGAAAGGTCAAAGGCTTATGGCTATATTAGTAATCATTTTACGAGATTGTATACTTGTGAAAGGGAATTATGGGGCGAAACTGACATATTACAACAAGGATCGTCAATTGATGCAGAAATGCTTTCGGGCTGATTTTTTTACTTTTTATCCGTCAGCATTATAGTATTAAAATTATACATGATTGAATGTAACGAGACCATGTTTGCAGGTAATTGTTTATTAGTTTACTACGAGAATACTTCATTGAGTATTACCGGGTTTATAGTTTTCGGGTATCTTGTTTCAGACTGATAGTGATGAGTACATTTTGAAATGGTCATATATTTTGTATCCAATGAGTTTAATTTTCAATTTTGTATTTCATCCATCCATCTATTATATACACCTCTTATCCTCAGTAAGGTCGCGGGGGTTCTCGAGACCATCCAAGCCATCTTCAGGCAGTGGGCAGGGGTCACCCTGAACTGGTTGCAGGCCAGTCGCAGGGCAGACCACTCACTCGCACATTCACATCTAGGTACCATTTTGAAAGGCCATTTAACCTGACATGCATGTTTTTGGAATGTGGGAGGAACCCGAGTGCCTGGAGGAAACCCACGCAAGCACAGAGATAACATGCAAACTCTGCACAGGAAGGCCGGTTGCTGGATTTGATCCCCTAACCTCAGAAATGTGCCATGGACGCGCTAATCACTAAGCCGCCATGCTGCTCTTATGTATTTCAAGTGAAATTAATGTATTTTAATAGTTTAATTTTTTTAAAGTTGACTGTGTTATGATTTTAAGTAACATATCCGTCCGTCTGTTTGTCTGTCTGTCTGTCTAATAAGAAGGGACAATTATTTTAATTAAATCAGCATATGCTGGTATTTTGGTCAGCATCAACCATTGATTTTCAATTTGGCCAGGCTGACTTTTCAGTGGTCCGGGATCAAACATTCAGATTTGAGAACATCTTTAGAAATATAACAGCTGGATGATCAGTTTTTTGCTCTACAGTAGGTTTGGGTACCCACAGTTTCCAGTAGGATGCTACGGAGAATAAAACACACGAATTGCATAATTATTATAAAAAGAAAAAAAGAGAAGTCGAATTCCGATTTTTTGTGAATAATATACGTATGTAAAAAGAAAGGCTAAAAGGACTACATAACAACATTGTAATGGTGGTCAGTGCAGCCCTTGAGACATTTTGTCATTAATACAAATAACTGTGACTTGACTTGACTTGATACGAGTTGGGCATTAGAGAAAGCAATGCTAGCTTTCTGCGAAAAATACTCCACTTTACGGCAAAGAAGAAGCTAGTTTTAATGTCGTAGTAGAGGACGCTGTTTCTTGGAGCAGCAGACGACAAAACCAGCTTTCTATGCCAACAATGACATACCTTTTTCAATGAAGAACCTCGTCTTCAACATCGAACAAAACTTCTTGTTTTGGACATTCTTTGACTACAAGGTAACACACCATTTTTCATGTATAAATTGCTCAGAAACAAAAGCTATAGGAAATTAAGTGTTTTTTTATTGTTTAGTCTCATTTAAAATTAATGAAAGTTACAGATTTCCAGTGCTTTAGTATACTGTATATATATGTTTTTTCATGTAGTTGTCATAATGACCAAAGCAGTTTCGACCGCCCTCGCAGTTGCTTTCGAATGGGAGGCCACATCACAAGAAGGGAAAATGGGACAGAGAACAATGGTTACACCATTAAGAAATAACCTCTAAACTGCATCTGACAATGGTTGAGATTGCACCGGAGCACGATTCAACAAAGGAAAAGTGGCCATTTGAGAGGATCTGCGGGGGAGTTTAAACTCCTGGATTAATAGAGGATTGGTGAGTTGAATGTACATCTGCTTTATATATCCAAAGTCTTACAAAGTGCTACATTCAGCATAAGAGTGCAGAAAGACCACAGCACAACAGGCTCTCATGCTTAACCTCATGCTGTGCGGTACCCCATAGAACAAGGCTGCAGGGTAACCTAGCAGGATTTGTGGCAAATATTATTGTTGGATTTTGTATGTTTACGCACCCCAGGAGTAAGGCTTCAAGCATAACTTTGAATACTCGAAAGGGTAACACACTTTTAGGTGCAATACCTTGGTTGAGAATTTTTGTTTTATTTTATATGTGAATACAATGAATACATTAGAGTTTTCCATTTATTGTTTTTTTATATTGTATAATTTGCCAACTGGAGTGCAACACTAATTCTGTTGTAGTAACACAATTATAACAAAGGTGAATCTAATAAAGTAAAGAATACTCCAGTGCCACACACAACATAAGGCCCCCAAAAATATGAAACTGTTTATGTTAGGCTTTTCTTCCAAACAAATTGAACTTAAGTTAGAATGTAGACAATTACTTGATACTCTATTATTATTATTATTATTATTAATAATAATTATTATTATTAATTATTATTACCTCAGCGACTTACTGATCTACCAAAAATCCTTTGATGGCAGCGTGACGCCAATTTTCTACAAAAATCCAATTTCACAGTCAAAGTTGAAATTTTGGTCAATGGCGATGCATTCCTAATTGACAAGATTTAATACATTTCAATTAACTACCTAAAACACAGTGCTTCTCAATTTTTTTCTGTCACACCCCCTCTTGAAAGACTATTTCCTCTTGCGACCCCCCGAGATTGATCTTTTTTTTTTGGTAATCACATAACATTGGTGGACAAAAAACAAAGATTGCTCGATATTGATGGTAACATGTCACCTCCGTCTATGTCAAATCTACACTTTTCAGTACCTTTTCGCTGAAGAAAGACTCAAGCGACTTATCAGTGTGATTGGGTCATAAAGTCTTTAAGTTACAACTTAACTTATTTGGCTCTGCGCTGTCGGCTGCCAACATTGCTCGTCTCCCTACGAGGTCACAGTGAGGTGCTACAAGTTGAGACTTTTGTTTGCATCTTCAAACATGCCCGCGCCCCCTTTGACAGAGCCTCGTGCCTATCCAGGGGGGGTGGGCAACACAAAATTACATGAACAATAATTTAAAGATACATTGTTTTAAATCCTGAAAGGCCATGTAAACCTGATTTATTTAGCATATTGTGAGGCTCAATTAGAGGGAGCTGACATAATTTTCTGCTTCTGTATAGCTGAAGGTGCTCCAAAACTCTTGCGAAAGGCTGGGCAAAAAAAGGAAATGGAAAAGACTTACAGTTTTGTCACTTTGAGTCGCCGTAGTTTGCTGTTAGGGTCTGAGACACCTCCTGCCACCAGAGGGCACATGTGTGTCCAATCACGAAACACCTATGACTAATGATCTTGAGCTTTTATAAAAACTTTTTTAACATCACACGCATCTTTGTTTTTGCCACTTGGTACCTTCTTTTAATAATAACAACCATCCATCTTCCTGAGCACCCGTGCATCCAGTTCCTGCCTTCCCCACATAGGTCAATTTACTCGATTTACAAAAAATGACAAAATGGGCCCACCATTCAAGGTTCCAGGTTTGGTTTTGCTCTCTGGTTTTGTTGATGCACACCGTCCTTGTTTTACCACCCCTGCCTCAAGTTCCTGCTTTCCTCACATGGGTACATCAGTCTCCAAAAACGTAACAACTGGTGTTCTCCCTTGTGCTTTATGACACTCATTTCCGGTCGCACTCCAGAGTAAGGTGACATCTAGTGGTCCAATGTTACTTAGTGTCCCTTTAAGCGGAGACTTGTGACAATCTAGGTAGGGCCGGGTGATTTCCCACCTTCCTCAGATGCTTCTCCAGAGAAGCTGTGATTGGATGGCCACCATTTGAAAGTTTTTTTGAGTTTGTAACTAAAGTATTGCAGTGGGACCTCGCTACTTCGCGGTTCGACGTTCGCGGCTTCAGAGCTTCGCGGTCTGTAATGGTTTAAATTTAAAAAAAAAAAAAAAAAATTTTTTTTTTTTTTTGAAGGGGCTTCGCTGCTTCGCAGATTTTCACTTTTTGCGGGTTTTTTCGGCGGAACGTCTGCGGACACGGGATAAGGCGGCCGGCTGGATAGGACAGGGGAGGGGGGGGGTTTAGTTGGCGGAGGTCACTCCCGGGCCGCGTGACGGAGCGAGTTCGGCGGACGCAGCGTCACCCTAATAAGGATAAGCTGTGCAGATAATGAGATGAGATTTTTTTTTCTTTTTGAAGGGTTGTCGCTACTTCGCAGATTTTCACTTTTTGCGGGTGGTTTTGTTCCCCATTAACCGGGTCTAAAAAATAATAATTATTATTTTTCTTTTTTGAAGGTGCGCCGCTACTTCACGGATTTTCACTTATTGCGGGTGGTTTTGGTCCCCATTAACCGCGATAACCGAGGTCTTACGGGACTATGTTGGTAGCTTTTATTGTCTCTTTTAAATAATTTTGTATTTTAATAAATCAACTACAAAAAAATAATTGAAACAGCAAAGCTTTGCTAAAAGAACAAAACGGGCAAATACAATTACACACTGCCCTCTTTTTTATCTTCCCACTCATGTGCTGAGAAAAAAAAATCACTTAAGTTATTTGCACTTGTAATAAAGCTTGAAAATACTTTTCCTGATTTGTACACTCCTCAAGCGCAAATTGCTGTCGTGACAAGTGTGTCAGCGTCTTCTCCTGTTTTCCCAATCCAAGTAACATTGCTCGCCCCTATTTTGTAGGCTGCGAGGCATAACAAAGCGCAGCGGAGGCACTATATTGGCAATCACACAGACGCCTCAATATTTAATGAGCGCAGCAAATTAGCCATACAAAGCAATCTATTGAGCCTTTCCTCTTCACTTTGCTGAATATGTACACATAGGCTGAAAGAACAAAGCTGCATACAGCTAGAGCTCAACATTCTTGAGTTCGTCCTACTTTTAGTTTGATGCATTACTTGTACCAGATATTATTAAATGTCTCCTTAGTTGCATTTCCGTTATGGTTACTTGCATAGTTATTTCTGTTTTTCTTGACAGTGTTTTTCCATTTAAAAGTGCTGCTTAATTGTTGCTAATATTCAGCTGACTTCAGTTAAAACCTAATAATACCATCACAGCACTGTCAATATCACGATCATTAGCACCATCACACACTGCTGGAAACTCAATGGTCTTGTACACACAACCGTTTAGGTCAGGTGTGAGGGGTCTTTGAGTTGTGGGCCGTATTGGTTAGAAAACATTTGCATAAGGGCCAAACCGTCAAAAAAAAAGAATGGCTGATCGATCTATTTAGTTATTTGTAAATGCCAAAAGGGATTTTTAAATCTATCCATCCATCCATCCATCCATCCATTATCACCTCTTATCCTCAGTAGGGGTCGCGGGGGTGCTGGAGCCTATCCCAGCTATCTTTGGGCAGTGGGTAGGGGACACCCTGAACTGGTTGCCAGCCGGTCGCAGGGCACACAGGGACAGACAGTTCGCTCTCTCAATCACACCTAGGGACAATTTAGATCGGTTGGTTAACCTGACATGCATGCTTTTGGAATGTGGGAGGAAACCGAAATGCCCGGAGGAAACCCACGCAAGCAGGGGAGAACATGCAAACTCCACACAGGCGGTTCAATCTCATGACTTCAGAACTGTGCTGCACATGCGCTAACCACTGCGCCGCTGTGCTGCCTAAATCTAGATTATTGGTAGTAAATGAGGAAAATGGATAACATTTGCATTTACCTGCATACGTTATGTTCAGTGCATATTTGTATATATAGGGACCAACACAATATACAAATACATATATTTACTTACCAATAAAAACCTTTATTGAAAGGAACAGCAAAATATGGTTTTGTGGGAGCACACAGCGGGACATGGGATAAGACAACAAAATGTAACACATTTTCTCAGTGCCTTCTAAACATCCATCCATCCATTGTCTGGACATATTATTTATCGATAGGGTCGTGGGGGTGCTGGGGCCCATTCCAGCCATCTTCAGGCAGTGGGCAGGGGACACTCTGAACTGGTTGCCAGCCAGTTGATGGGCACACAGAGTCGCACAACTCACTCGCTCATTCACTCCTAGGGACAATTTGGACCAGCCAATTACCTGACATGAATGTTTTTTGAATGTGGGAGGAAACCGGGGTGCCTGAAGGAAACCCACGCAAGCACGGGGTGAAAATGCAAACTCCACATAGGAAGGTTCGATCTTTTGACCTCAAAACTGTGCCGCGGACGCGCTAACCACTCAGCTACCGTACTGACCTCTCTTAAACATGGATGTTATCATTTTATTATCTGATTGATTTATCCTTTAAAATTATTTTTCTACTTTGGATTTTTAATGAAAACGTTTACCTGAATTTGGCAACTTCGCTGTTGGAGTTCATATCATCAATGTTGCTTTGGCATTGGCACTTTGGCAACATCGAGTAGACATATTTAAAACTGCAGGTAATTGTGGGCCCAATTAAATCTTTTGGCGGGCCTGATCTGGCCAGCAGGCCGTAGTTTACCTTTCCCGGATCTACGTAGTTAAAAAGGGCAAAGTAAACCAACGACTTCAGCCATTTGAGAGCAGATGTCAAATAGTCACATTAAATATATGATGAGATAGCTTCTGTCACTTGAGGTTTTACACTGCAAAATAAATAGATCAATATTTTAAAAATGTAATGAAAAACTCATACCCCATTGGAGAACAAATGTTTTATTCAAGTGATATTGAGTTTAAGTATTTAACTTCTTATGTAGTAACATAAATTCATAGAATTTTACTATAGTGATTAAAAAACTACTGTAAACTGCAAATAATTTGTTAGCTTTTTGTTTCAAGGCCATTTATTTGGCATTTTTTCATAACAAAATTCTTGTTTCTTGCTCTGAAAAAAAGCTTATTAGAGTAAGACATGGATGTTTGCCAAAGAAAAGAAATGTGATATCCTTTTCTAAACAGCGAGTAAATTGCTGCCATGGGTGTAATCCCTGCACTCAACCAACTAAAACTGATTCTAGGGATCACAAGAGACTTGTCGCTGTCCACCGGCTGGCATTTTCAGGGAATAATTGGATGGATATTCCTTACAATTGGCTGGCAACCATTCCAAAGTACCAAACGTTTGCCCACAACCTAAATCAGAATAAGAAAGGATGCATAAAATATTCATAGGCAAGGTTCACAATGCAGAGCTTAAAGCTCAAATTTGATTTATGGATTAAATCAGTTTATTTTTTGTGAGATGGTTGAAATTTCCAACTAAATGCAACATGGATGTGACTTAATCTTCCTGACGTCACACGCAATCAGTGTTTACAGAAGCACGCACGGATGTTAACGGTTGAGTGTATCTAGCAATTTTAAAGTTATTGTGCTACCTCCAATATGAATTAAATCCAAAAAATGTATTTCCTTCCATTGAATGCTCTTGATGTTTTTGTCTGCCATGGTAAAGAATGTAGCCTGTTAGTTAGCTAGAAGGGTAAACAAGTGAAAGAAAACTAAAAGTGGGCTAGATAACTAGGCAAAAGATTAAACTAAATGGCAGATAGAAAGCTTGAAAAAACTCGATTCATGGCTAGAAAGTAGGCCAAAATTTTGCTCGATAAGTAGCAAAAAAGATAAAATGTTAGCTAGATAGCATGCAAAAAAAAATCTAAGGAGCTAGCTATAAAGCTTGCTAATCACTAAAAAAGGTAGAAAAGTAGAAAGCTAGCTAGCTACAAAGCTAAAAAGAATGCCGTATAACTAGCTAAAAAAAACTGCACTGGAATTTATTTTGTTTTAGTTCTTTTAAAATAAATCAATAGATGTATGAATAAAACTGTTTAGTACATGAATGTATTTTCATTCTATTCCCTTGATTATTTGCTTAAAACTAGCTCTTAATACTAAATATATATATATATATATATATATATATATATATATATATATATATATATATATATATATATATATATATATATATATATATATATATATATATATATATATATATATATATATATATATATATATATATATATATGTGTGTGTGTGTGTATATATATTGTCCATGCAACCCATGAACTGGAATTTATGCATTGGAATTTCTAAAACCACAACCTATCATGTTATTACTATGTTATTACCAGGTTGATTATTAAATATAGCATTAAATCGACTCAGTCAACCAATAAAAGAACATTTTCGAGAAAAGCACAATGATCCAGCACTGGTGAGCTATTGTCAGAAGTGGTCCGCAGGCACCTCAGTTGTCGCGGGCCTTATGTTGGAGAACCCTTACTAAAACAGATCAGGTCTCTGCAACAAAAATCAGATTTTTTTTACAGTGTGATCCTAGCCACAGAAACTTAGTCTGTGTTTTTATCCATCTGCCGCCATTTATTGGAACAGGACCTTTTTCTTTGTCCCATTTGACACCTTTTCACGTCGGGCTGCGCAGGGTAATTAAATAAAGTCATGGAAGAACATCTTCTGATCGCCACTCGCAGAGCTCGACTTTGGCTCTTTATTTTCAAAAGGCTGCAAGCGGCCAAGCTCCTAGCGCTGTTCTCAAACACTGAGGAACAATTTCTATTTAATGTGGCCATCTCAAAGCATGGCACAGCTGCCGTATCATAAAACAGATGGTCCTGCTCAATAGCACGGTCTCTCCGAGCCTTTTATAGTTTGATTTGATTCACGGTTAAAAATGTGAATGTATGAATTGTGGTCGTAACCTGGAAATGTGGGCATTTTATTTCTTTTACTTCTTGTTGTATGCTAAATGTTTTTATACAGCATTTTGAGTGTCATTTTTTCCCCTAAAAATTGCTTGACAAATAGATTTAATTTGATTTGATAAAAAATGTAATTATTATTACATTTGTTTCAGGACAAAAAGCCAAATAACAAAAGCATCAACATAATTAAAATGCAAATAGAAAAATATCAACATTCAAACTACACATTTTACTCAACTGCTTGCGCCTCAACTCTAAAAAGACCAAAATGTTAGTTATTGGTCCATCTAAATGCCGTGACTTGTTCTCAAAAACGGCTCTGAACATTGACAAATGTAATATCGGTCAAAAATGTAGAGGACATATTTGACCCCGATCCGTCCTTTCGAACACACGTTAAGAATATTAATCGAACAGCTTTTTTCCATCTTCGTAACACTGCTAAAATTCGGCCTATGCTGTCTCAGTCGGATGCGGAGATTATAATTCATGCGTTTGCTACTGTAATGCACTACTACATGTACAGACTGGGATGTCCTGTTAGGGTTCAGCAGTGGGGACATTGAGGAGGTGGCAAACTGCACTACTGACTACATTAACTTCTGTATGGACAATGTTGTTCCTGTAAGAACTGTACACTGCTATGCCAACAACAAGCCCTGGATCATGAGCGACGTCAAGTGCATTCTGAACCAAAAGAAGAGGGCCTTTAAAGATGGCGTTCAGCAGGAGCTAAAATGAGTACAGAGGGAGCTCAGAGTCCAGCTCCGGGAAGCGAAGGAGCAGTACAGGAGGAAGTTGAAGAAAAAGCTGCAGAACAACAGCATTAAGGAGGTGTGGGAAGGGATGAAGACCATCACCGGCTGCAGCACCAAGCGGGGTGTGGCCGTGGACGTAGATGTGAGGAGCGTTAACCAGTTAAACAACTTTTTTAACAGGTTTGACTACCCAACTCATCCTCACCCCAGAGTACTGCAGCTGTCCCCTCCCCTCTGGACACCAGCAGGGAGGAGGACATCCCCCAACTCAAGATAACTGCAGACCAGGTGTGTGGAAAGCTGAGGAGGCTGCGAACCAGCAAGGCAGCTGGTCCAAATGGAGTATCCCCTCGACTGCTGAAGGCCTGTGCGTTGGAGCTGGGAGACCCTCTATCTTAAACCTGAGCCTGGAACAGGGGAGGGTCCCCCAGCTGTGGAAAACACCCTGCATTATCCCAGTCCCAAAGAAATCAAGACCTGAGGAACCCAACGACTTCAGGCCGGTCGCCCTGACATCACATGTGATGAAAACCATGGAGCGGTTGCTGCTGCACCACCAAAGGCCAAAGGTCCGCCACGCCATCAACCCTCTGCAATTCGCCTGCCAAAAGAAGGTGGGAGTGGAGGATGCTATAGTCTACATGCTACACCCATCCCTCTCTCACCTGGATAGGGGCATGGGTGCTGTGAGAATTACATTTTTGGACT
The DNA here is from genome assembly GCF_059441175.1 of Urocampus carinirostris. Lineage (NCBI taxonomy): Eukaryota > Metazoa > Chordata > Actinopteri > Syngnathiformes > Syngnathidae > Urocampus > Urocampus carinirostris. The sequence goes on from NC_142352.1 coordinate 47,127,795, forward strand.
TCTCCAGTGCCTTCAACAACATACAGCCTCTGCTACTTAGTAGTAAACTGACAGATATGAGAGTAAGCTCACACCTTGTAGCATGAATTACGGACTACTTGACAGGCAGACCCCAGTATGTGAAACAGGGGGGCTGTACATCGGATACTGTGGTTAGCAGCACAGGATCGCCGCAGGGGTACGTGCACTCTCCGTTCTTATTCACCCTGTACACGTCGAACTTTATGTACAACTCCTGCCACGTGCAGAAGTTTGCTGATGACACTGCTATCGTGGGATGTATCAGAAGTGGGCAGGAGGAGGAGTATGGGAAATGGATTCAGGACTATGGCCAATGGAGCGACGCTAACCACCACCACCTGAACACCACCAAGACCAGGGAGATGGTGGTGGACTTCAGGAGAACCAGAACTCACCCGGTTCGTGTAACTATCAAAGGAGAATGTGTAGAATTTGTCCAGACCTACAAATACCTGGGTGTGCAGCTGGACAATAAACTGGACTGGACTGGCAACACAGAAGGTCTATGCAGGAAAAGTCAAAGCCGACTGTACTTCCTCAGAAGGTTGGCGTCCTTCAACATCTGCAAAAAGCTCCTACAAATGTTCTATGAGACTGTTGTGGCAAGCACCCTCTTTTATGCGGCAGCGTGTTGAGGAGGCAGCGCCAAGAAGAAGGATGCCTCTCGTCTTAATAAACTGGTGAGGAAAGCGAGCTCTGTAGTGGGCACAAAGCTGGACAGCCTGACAACTGTAGCTGACAGACTGGCACTGAAAAAGCTACGGTCAATAATGGACAATTCATCACATCCACTACACAGCATCATTTCCAAACGGAAGAGCAGCTTCAGCGACAGACTGCTGTCACAGTCTTGGTCCACTGACAGACTGAGGAGATAATTTCTTCCTCATGCCATGAGGCTCCTTAACTCCACCCGGGGGAGTAAAAGCCCACATTAAACTACACCCCCACATTGCACATTATTATTTTTATTACAGTGCGTATTTTATGTAACACTATTTAAATACTGTATATCAACACGTTACATTTGGGTATTTATGTATTATATTCTTTTTACTTTTTTATTTTCAACACAAGGATACTGCTGGAAGTGTGAATTTCCCTACGGGGATGATTAAAGTATCTATCTATCTATCTATCTATCTATCTATCTATCTATCTATCTATCTATCTATCTATCTATCTATCTATCTATCTATCTATCTATCTATCTATCTATCTATCTATCTATCTATCTATCTATCTATCTATCTATCTATCTATCTATCTATCTATCTGTCTGTCTGTCTGTCCGTCCGTCCGTCCGTCCGTCCGTCCGTCCGTCCGTCCGTCCGTCCGTCCGTCCGTCCGTCCGTCCGTCCGTCCGTCCGTCCGTCCGTCCGTCCGTCCGTCCGTCCGTCCGTCCGTCCGTCCGTCCGTCCGCCCGCCCGCCGTTAGAAAAGTAAGTTTGATCACATTACCCCCGATTTAAGCTAACCTGCATTGGCTCCCTGTTAGCTTAAGATGTGATTTTAAAATTCTGTTGGTAGTATACAAAATCATACATGGACTTGCTCCCTCATATTTTTCAGATTTAATTTCCCCCTATGTTCCGGTTCGGAGCCTTCACTCTGCAAAATACTGGTCTACTAGCTATCCCAAGAGCCAAAAAGAGAGAGCGTTATCCATTCGGGCCCCAGTGCTGTGGAATGCTCTTTCCCCTGAGATTCGATCTGCAACCTCAGTGGAAATGTTTAAATCTAAGCTTAAAACACACTTCTATTCTATAGCATATGAATGACCTATATTTTATGTTGACAATATCTGTGTATTACTTGCCCTCATGTAGGTTTTAGATCAGGAGATGGTGTGATAATAGTCTGTGGTTTGCAATAATCTGTGGTCTGTGCAGCCCTGTGAGACTCTTTGTGATTAAGGGCTATACAAATAAACATGACTTGACTTGACATTCAATCTGACACAATTTTGATATAATATAAACAATACAATCTAAAATAATTTAACAGTATAACAACTAGAATTATTCTACTACATCAACTGTTACAGACCAAAAGTCTAGAGTCAAACCCGAAAATCTAAAAATTAATGAACAAGCCCTTTTAGCTTTATTGCCATAGTGACAACAGAAGTAAAGGTTTTTCTTTAAAAACAGTATCATGTCTACATTTTTGATTGCAGATTGTTGCTCTCTGTAGGGTTAACTTTACATGTGTTGATGTAAATTTGCCACAGTGGCGGACCATTTTACCATTCAAATGACACCAGGCATTGTCCTTTTCTGTTGTTGAGGAAAAAAGTCCATACTGCGCTGCACTTCCTGTTTGCCTCTGTCATATTTAGCTTTTAATGAGCTGTGCACAGATTTGGACCCCTTTTTTTGTGCTAGCATCGTTCTACAAATAGTTGAAGAACCGTCAATATTTCAATTTGAATCAAACTGTACAGGAATCAATCAACCAAATTTATTTTAGCCTGCAGATGTAGCTAAAATATAAAATGTGAAAATATTTTGTCAAGTTACAATTTACTACCAGAGCTTTCTTCAAACGGTTATGTTTTGTATAATTTTACTCACTGATGTGAATACATTTAGAATGTTTAGACCTTTATCCTGCGGCACACTGTGAAGGCCCAGGGTTCAATGCCAGCTACCGCAGCCTCCCAGTGTCGGGTTTGCATGTTCTCTGTGCCTGTGTAGTTTTCCTCTCACATTTCCAGGTTACTTGGCCGGTGTGACATAGTGACTAAGTTGTCAGTCTCTTTGTGCCCTAGAACTGGCTGGCAACCAATTCAGGGTGTCCCTTGTCCACTGCCCGAAAATAGGCTCCGGCACCCCTGCGACCTTGGTAAGGATAAGCGGCGTATATAATGGATGACCTCTATGCAAGTGACATCATGTTGTATTCCCTAAAAGTATGAGCGCCATGATGGACGGCAATAGCACCGGAGCGCACGACAGCTGAACGAGCAGTTGAGTTGAAACAAAAATCAATAACCACGACAGAAGAATATAACTATGACTTTTTACAATGGGGAATTATTGCTGTGTGGTGGGCATCGCAAACAGGCAAGGTTCTAAGCCCAATTTTGTATTTCATTGTGTCCCTTTTTATGACAATAGAAGATGGAAGAAGTTTGGTGAACAAATGGTCACTTTTTCATTTTAAGACGACCAAACCATTCAAGCAAAGGGTTACTAATTTAATCAAAACGTTGATTAAAAAGATACATTGTGGGGTATTCAAAGGTTCTCAAATGTTGTTTGACATAATTATGATACTTAAATAAATTAGGTCTTTGAGTCAAATTTGTTGAAATGGCTTGTGTTATTTCCTACTGGCAGATATCTGTTTTTCTGTAACTTTTGTTCCAATAACATATGCACTTTTTTGGAAAGCCCAAGGTTTTCTGTATTCCTTTTCCGTTAAAGTCTGTGGTACTTTGCCCTTCTGCCTGCAGCACTCCCCCAAGGGCGGTGGTGCCTTTTTGGGGACATGTCCGTCCCTGCTGAGCAGTGTCACTGTTCCTCATCCAGGAAAGATGTAATTGGGTGCTCCAGGGATCTGATTAAAACTTATACTCTTGCTTTAAGTGTGTACACCCCTTTTCAAATGTCAGATTTGTTTTTTGTTTTTTTTTCATAACAAGAATATCTTCAGCCGTTGTTTTGCACGGAATACAATTTCAAAACATTAGAAAAAAGACCTTCCAACATATTTTCATTTTAATACGTTGGGAAAAAAAACAATGAGGGAGATTTTGTTTGATTTAAGTTTTTTTTTTTTTTTCAGCTCCACAGTTGAAAAGGGCAAAAAAATACAGCTGGCAATGCCACTTCAGTGCCGTGAAAGTCAAAATGTCCCAAAAAAATGAATGAAGATTTAATCAGAAAAAAAGTTTTACCCCATAATTGTAATCAAACAAAATAATGCACAGTAAGTAATGTAGTATATGTGTATATGATTATATAATATTATGAATCCACATGAAAAGGAAAACTAGCATATTATTTATCTTTAGTGTGACGTGACCTGAGCTGATACGGTGGAGTTAGTGGGTGAACTCAGAGAGTGGAGGAGACAATGGATTTAAATTCAAACTGATTTTAGAAATTCTACTTGCAAGGATTGCCATACCTTTAGAAGACTTTTCGGCTTTAATCGCATCAATTTTTCAAATAATCATCCAGATTATCAATTGGCTACAGCCTCATTCCTGAGCGAGGTTAACGATGCATGTACCTTCTTTGTATATTTTTCATACTCAAGCTTTGTTTCTTTGGTTGTCATGTTTTTGCTTTTCCCTTAAGAATTACTGCACATCTTGGGACACATAGCTGATAAATACAGTTCAAAAAAATGTAGTTTTGTATTGCAGTAACTTCCAAAGTGTTTAAACGAGAGTTTGAAATGAACAAAACGAGAGAAAGGCGTTTTGGGAGCTAGTTCAGCAAATAGCAGACAAGCATCTTAGAGACTATGAGGCACATGACCTGCATAGTGAAAGGCAAGAACCCCACAAAGTTCAAATTGTGTCTGTTTTGGGGCATGCAAAAATGGTGTTGGTGTTGTATGGTCGAGAAAATGCTGTAACAAGGTGCCAATAAACATCATATTGCACATTGTAGCATAGAAATATCATGAACTAGGGAAACTGGTACCCGTTTTAAAATACAAGCTCTGTATTAAGGCTTGACTTAGGTTTGCTGCCCCAGAATGACCTCAAGTGGTTCAGCTACAAGACAGACTGGCAGGCCTGTTTGAATAACACCTCAAAGGCATGTCTCAAACGTTCCCTGCAGGATAAAAACTGATAGCATCTGCATTTAATGGACAGACAAGTTTAGAAATGTCTTTCCAGAAGTGTCTATCAAGTGTGTTTGTGTGCTTGTGTGTGTTTGTGTGCGTGTGTGCGTGTGTGCCTGTGTGTGCGTGTGTGTGTGTGTGTGTGTGCGCGCATTCTGCTCGGATACATATTTATCACCCCACACTGAGCGATGATTGCCGAGGCCAATGTAACAGACTGCTAAGAAGGACGCGTGGGGTGTAAGGGCAGCTTGTGACCATGGGGGGATTGTCTGACTTGATTTCTTCATCAGCGGGTGCAAGGTTCCCCCGACACACGGCCAAACGCGTTCACAAACACACACATGCTTCATCCTCAAAGAATGAAGCATATGCATGCACACGCACTTCACAACACAGCAAGGGTGCGGGACCTCTTGCTCAGGTTGCATGCTGAGGCCACCCTCCATTTTCCCATATGATTGCTTAGGATGGGCAGCTCCGCTCATTTTCTGCTCTACTTATTTGACCGGTAATTAAATTTCTTCTATTTGCTTCTTGACCTGACAACTTTTTTTTCCACGGATTGTTTTAATCAACATCCAGGTTGCGAGACGAATGGAGAAAAACAAATGTTATCTATTTTTTTATTACAATAAAACAAGTGAAACAGATAAAGCTGAACATTTTGGGCTTGTGAGTACATGACAAGGCACAGCACTACTTCATCCAAACTGAATCTTGAAGTCAAAGTCAGTTTTGCTGTCAATTCTGCAGCATAAAGAGAGAATTGAAATTGCGTTTCTCTAAGCCCAGAATAAAATAAAACACTATGCAAGGGCACTACACTAAGACACACATGTAGACATTATGAAACATAAATAGACAGTGCGGACACATCATTCATAAAGTGCAAATGGTACCTTGTAAACAAAAAGTTCTGAGTTGTACTGTACATGATTGTGCAATGAGCAAGGTTAGCTTATTTTGGTACTAAAGTGTTAAAGTGATCTAGTTTACTGAAGGCAGGGTGTGTGTCCAGTGGTTGAAATAATAAATGAATAAATAAATAAATTCAAAAAAAGGCTGTGAGGAAGGATGGCAGAGCAGGGAGTGAGTTCAGCATCCTGAAAGCCTGGTGGATGAAGCTGTCCTGCAGTCTGCTGGTCCTGGCCCGAAGGCTTGATGTCAGCAGGCTGAAGAAGCGACGGGCTGGGCGGCCGGTTCTCTTTGCAATGCAAATAGCTTTGCTGGAGAGCCGAGAGGTGCAGGGAGGGAAAAGAGGCACCGATGATCTTTTCCGCGTCTCTTATCGTGCGCTTGAGAGTCTTCTTACAAAAATTTGAGCAGGCTCCGTACCATACGGTGATGTTTAAGGTCAGGATGCTCTCGATCGTGCCTCAGTAGAAGGTCCACCTGGCATCTGTCAGGGCTCTGGCTTTCCTCAGTTTTCCGAGGAAGTAGAGGCCCTGATTGGCTTTCTTGGCCATATATGTGTGCTCTTTGAAGTCTAGGAGAGGTCCTCAGTGATGTGCACACCCAGGAACTTACTGCTTTTCACCCTCTCAACCACAGCACCATTGATGGTCAGGGGTGCGAGCTGAGGGCGTGTTTTCCTTAAGTCCACAACAATCTCCTTTGTCTTTTCCACATTCAGGGAGAGATTATTGAAGTCACACCACTAGGCCAGGCAGCTCACTTCGCTCCTGTAGTTGGTCCGTCATCATTGTTGATGAGACCTGCCACAATCGCGTCATCGCCAAATTTGACGAGGAGGTTTGAGCTGTGCAGGGGTGTTCAGATGTGGGTCAGCCGGCTGAAGAGGAGGGTGATGAGCACACATCCTTGGGGGCCCCCTTGTTTGATATGGTGGTGCTGGATGTGTTTGCCGACCCGAACTGCCTGAGGTCTCCCGGTCAAGAAGCTCAGTAGCCAGTTCCTATTTGGAGTGTTGAACCCCAACTGATACGGTTTATTGATGAATTGCTGGGGGATGATTGGATTGAATGCTGAACTGAAGTCTATGAATAGCATTCTGTGTGTATTGTAGTCATCGGTTAAGCAGTTGGGCCTATACACAAAGTGAAAAAGGTCCAGAGAGGGTGGGAGGGCACTTATGATGTGTTTTGAAGGTTGTATAATCAAACTCAAGGCTTTCCTGCCAAAAAACAATTCAGAATACCACTTAAAATAATGTGGAGATGCTACTCCCAATAATTAATCTGCGAATAACATAGTTACAACTAAGTTATTACATGATCAGTTGTTGGATTAAAAATGCATATTAAACTGGCTAACCTTTGTACAAATTAATACAAAAGTAGCTTTCAGCTTTAAATTTTTTTTTTTTTTTGCACTGTTGTACATAAAATCCCTTTTCAGTACTCCAACTCAATACTACACATTTATATCTGTATATTTAAGGAAACTGTGCGGGTCAGATGTATTGACATTTTGTTCTGTATACATGTGTACGAAAATGACAATAAAGTATATATGATCTGATTTGATTTGATAACTCTCAGAGGCAAATAAATAAAATTTATTAAAAAAGGATGGGCAAACATTACTACTGGCACTAATAATTCAGTACCAGTCAATACCTTGTCTAATTTCAAAGTCTCAGTACTTGCAACCAATTTCATCATATTCTTGTAACCTTTTTTTCTCGATCTACAACTACAAAATATTATAATCAAATTCGTTCATAACGTGTTTTAACGTTATCAAAAATAAAGGGCCTTACGCAACATGTCTCCGAAGGCTGAAGGGTCTGTAGATTCGCCCAGGAAAAAAAAAGCAAAAAAAAAAAAAAAACACAACTTACAAAACGTTTGCTAGCTTACTGCAGACTAAATCTTTTTCTTGTTAAGTTACCTTTTTAATTTAAAAAGGTAAGCTAAAGGTATTTATTAAAACAGAAAATTTTGTTGAGTAATACACAGATAAAATATCATTTTTCGGGTTTTACAGAGCTCAGCTGTGAAATGTAATCAAACTGTCACAAAAAGCACAACAGGGACAAGCGAATGTCACCAAGAATTGTCAATTCATCAATTGTAGTAGGAAGATGGCGTCAAAAATGGTCCACTTCTTCAAAGTGACACATGTAATACAATTCCAAATTCATAAATCTACAAGCACAAAAACAATCATGCTCCTGTGTTTTTTTTTTTTTAATCACTAGCCTATTGGGGGGGGGGGATAAAGTGTTTTTGCACAGTAGGTGTTTATAACACACAAGGGCTTTAGTAAATACATTGATCGTGTGCAAGCTTCAGTCCCACTCACACACCCTCTGAACTTTGTTTTTTATTTTGGTGTCTATTGTGGTTTTAAAAAGATTTAGAGGTAATTAATAGGTGACTAAATATTGCAAATGAGTAAGGTCCATCATTATTCATCTTTCAAACAGTTACATCGTTTAAACTTCAGAATCAACTTTTTGTCACTCAGATCTTTTTCAAAGTGTCAACGTATTTGTTGTCTCATCTCATCTCATCAGCCGTACCACTTATCCTCATTAGGGTCGCGGGGGGGCTGGAGCCCATTCCAGCCATCTCCGGGCAGTGGGCAGGGGACACCCTGAATTGGTTGCCAGCCAATTGCAGGGCACACAGGGACAGACAACTCACTCGCTCATTCACACCTATGGACAATTTGGACCGGCCAATTCACCTGAAATGCATGTCTTGGGAACGTGGGAGGAAACCGGAGTGCCCAGAGGAAACCCACGCAAGCACGGGGAGAACATACAAACTCCGCACAGGAAGTCTGGAGCTGGATTTGAACCCACGACAGGTTCCCATGACATGAACTGTGCCGCACAAGCGCTAACCACTGCGCCGCCGTGCTTACCGTATTTGTTGTATTTATCTAAAATAGTCTAGTTACACACTGCTACATTTGCCTTTTACCTCTGCTAGTTTCCTGACTATTTCAGTGAACTAGGAGTTAAACATTTACAGAATGGCTAAGGTTTTATGAAAATGTATACTGAAGAGCACGAATTCACACTCAAATAATTATTTGGATGACTAAGATTTACTTTGACCTAAGTCATATTATTCTAAAGCAGGGGTCGGGAACCTTTTTGACTCAAAGAGCCATAAAAGCAAAATATATTAATTTTATTTTGGGAAAGAGCCACACCATATATTATGAGACAAATTTACTAAATTGCTAAACCCGCGGCACAGACAAAAGCTTAGTCTTCAGCACATTTATTTTTGATGATTTGATAAAAATTATGAAAAGAGAATAATGCCAGAGCCCGTGTCCCAAAATCAACAAACATACCACTTTAAACTTGTGTCTTTCTTGCAATTACTCAAGATCGGTTAAAATCATTTTGACCCTTTTTTTTCCACACATATTGGTTTCAAAACCAGATGTAAGCAGTTATTTTGTAAAAACGTCACAACATTCTGCAAACAGGGAGCCTGATGTGCTTATCTATGACGCAGACGGCGTAGGGCGAGAGATGGGAGGGAGTGCTTGCACTTTTTGCATAGCTCCACCCATCCCTCCCGCTCACCCAATCAAAAAACTTTAAGTTCTCTTCCGGTGTTTTGGCGTATTTACAGTGTGTTCTGTGGATTCATCATAAGGTATCTGAAGACAGATAATATAGTGAGGTTTTATATAACGGATTCTTTAGCGATGTACAGCCAGAACGAGTTTTTTTTTTTTTTTTTTTTTTTTTTTCGTGCAACACCTTGACTGTAAATTGTAGTGAAAAACGTGCCCTATATATACTGCCAAGCACAACTCTTATGTCAGCTTTGGTTTGGCTTTGTGAGTCTTTGAACAGGATTAATAGCTTACGTTTTGGACGAGATGGAGAAAATTTGCATGCAATCAAATTTGTCTCCGAGCCACAGGTACTCATAGAAAGAGCCATATATGGCTCGCGAGCCATAGGTTCCCGACCCCTGTTCTAAAGTAACAGTGCTTTTACTGGAATATAATTTTTGGCTACTCTACCCACCTTTGATAAATATATAAATACATGTTTGTTATCCAAATACCACATCTTGACCAAAATATATTCACTAACTGGTTCCATTCTTTTAAAGTCTTAATGGTTATTGTTGTATATTTTTTTCACGCATATCATCCATTGATTTTTCTAAATGATGTGATTGTGTTTTCCGTTTAGGTGTAGAAATGCTCCAAAGTCCTTCCTTCTTAAATTGTTGATAAAAACACTTAAACGACAGTTTATCAGTCGCTACCGTGTTTGCTCTAACCTCGAAAAGCTCAAATTTTGGGGGGCTTGACCTTTTTCTTGCATCATTGTAAAGAATAACTAAAAAAAAGATTATTTGCCTTAGAATACACTCTTTGGTCCTGTATTGTGATTTTTTTCACGATCTTCCATTTTCTCCTCTGACACACAACTTTGGTGCTAAACAAACGTTTGCCGAGCACATGAACTGGGCATGAAGTGTGCTTGCTACACAATGCTTGCACATGCATTCGTGTGCGCAAAGTGTCCGCATGGTTTTCCAAGGAAGAACCGGACAGTTGGTTATATTCTTTCTTGACTCCGACACATCGGGCTGGACCTGATACGAGTGGCAGGGAAAGTCCCAGAGGTAGCCATACAAGGCATGCATTATGGATACTCACGGAGGTAAACAGGACACTCTGACCTTTCAGACCGATGCAGCAAGACATAAGGAAAAGTCCAATCCGGTTCGGCAAATAAATAAATATATAAATACATATATTCATGTATCTGTTTGGGATTGGTGTTCAAACACCAATAATAAGTATCGAGTTAAAGTCCTGGTGCATATTGGTTAGTGTCTTGACCTCAGGGTGCTAGGTTTAAATCTCGTCATTCTAACTTACTCAGATTTTGAAATGTTGATAGTAGTAGTGCAGAAAAATGAAGCAATAAAATTGTGCGTACTTTAATAACAATTATCTAAATGTGTAAATAATAAGGATTAACCGTGATAAGATCATAGTATAAAACATTTTTAAAACATTCAATGTACCTCTAATCAGCAGTCAGATGGCAGACACAAATACACATATTAACATATTTCGCAATGATTTCCTTTTTCAACTTTATTGTTCTCCTCAATGGTTTTCTTTTTTTCCCTCCTCTTATCACTAACTTTCTTTCGAAACAATATTTAAAAAAAAGCAAGAAAATGCACCAAATCACACCAAATTCTCAACATGTGTAGTCAAACTAACAATCTCTTAATATAATTCTATCCAACTGGAATAGAGCCAAGATGGCCACTCAATTTACTTGAAAGTGCAATTGGCTTTGTTCGCCTGTGTTCAAGGTGTTCAAATTCAGATTTTTGTTTTTATTCTAATTTGTGTGCCAAATATTTATTTGTTCGAATACCGAGGTTACGTGTTATGGTTTTCGGAAGGATCAAAGTGCAGACACAAGCATCACATTGAGAGTTTTAACGGGGAAAGAGGACCAAACATAAGGGGCTCTAAAGAGGAAGAACACCAATTAAAAAAAAACAAAAAAACAAAAAAACAGAAAACAGTCAATTTAAAACCGAGGCTGGTAAAATTGCAAACTCTTACATACAAGTCAACGCGTAACAGGAACATCTTATACGGGTATAACATCCATGACATGTGCTTCTCCACCTTAAGGCCCGGTCACACAGCCTTTCACGGGCGTATCAAGGCTGAATCACGGTCAGAAATGTCTGCCCGTGAAGCAGATGGTGTTGGACGCTTTCAGATCGCGATACAGACGAGATACAGCAGTGCTTTACACGCGGTAAGAAATTCACACGCGGTTGGCCGCGCGAAAAAGTTTTGCGCTGCTCAAAACTTTAGACCACGGGTAACCGCGGGCGGCACACGTGGTACACACGAGGTAAAGACGCGGTACGGACGTGCTAGGACGTGCTACGGCCGCGGCCAAGACGTGGTTATACGCGGGTAGGACGCGAAATTTTAGCGGGTAAACGCGGGTGGAGCACGATCATAGCACGTTTGTTCTTCGCCTGTATCGCGGTGTTATCACGTGCATTAGCGTGTGTACCACGTGTAAGCACGGTAAAACGCGATGCAGCCGCGGTTACCCGCGATAAGGACGCGGAACAGTCGCCGGCGTCTGTTTCGCGAGCATACCACGGATAAACAGCGGGTTTAGCCAATTTTGCACATTTTACACCGCGCCTGCTTCAAGGGCAGAAATTTTTCTGGCCGTGATTTAGCCTCGATACGCCCGTGATAGGCTGTGTGACCGGGCCTTTACACTTGAGGATGCCCCAAAGATGTTCAACTGGGGTTAGATATGGAGACATGCTTTGCAAATCCACCCCCTTTAATCTTAGCCTCTTAAGGAAAGCCTGGGTCATCTTAGAGTTGTATTTGGGGTCATTGTGAGGCTGGAACATTGCCCCGCATCCCAGGTTCTGGAGGGAGGGGATCATTCCTTGCTCCAGTAATACACAATGCATGCTTGAGTTCATATTTTCCGTAATGAAATGCAACTCCTCAACTCCAGTTGCACACATGCAGCTCCAAACGATACAATTCCCAACACCATGCTTCACTTTAGTCACAACACAAACATGTTTGCACTCCTCACCTGGTCGCCTTCACTTTCATTGCTATGTCAGATTTGGTTTGCGCTTACTGTGTGCTTACTTTTTCTGGTTTGGGCAGTTTGTTAGTTTAATCTGCCCCCTTGTGTCTGATAGCTTTTTTTTTTTTTCATTGGAATTCCACTGCCCTGCCAGGTTTGTTTTCTTTTGTTTCTAATTTCTTGTTAGGACATTTTGTTAGTAATTTTGCGCCCACTTGTTAGTTTGTTAGTGTGTTCCTTGCATTTTCCATTTCAGGTTTCGGTCTTTATTGCTGATTTGAACTTTGTCAAGTTTGGTTTTGATGGATATTTCGTTTGTTTATTTCCCTTTTTGTTTGTTGGTTACTTTGTTATTGTTTTTTTCTTTATTTAACACCAACCCTATTTTGAGCTCCCCTGCCTCCCCACCTAACAAATTGCCTGAAATCAGAAAACATGTCCCATAAAAGGTTAAAGAAGAAATACTGTATAATCAAATTTAGAATTTGAGTGTTTCATTATAACGTCATGCAAACGTCGGTGAAGATTGCATTCAAATTCAGGACAGGATCAAAAGGAACAAAAAAAGGATTAGTGTCACATTTAATCAACGGACATGAACAGGTTTTCTTCCGATGATGTCAGATCACAGATGGTGTGCGTTGCAGACTGATTTTTCCCTCTCGTTCTATCTTTCACACAAATAAACCCTTTCTGCAGTAGAATAAGTCAAATTATAAGTGTGTGTAATAATCTTTTTGAATCACGCATAGTTGGTGGTGACTAGTTGATTTGGAAAAAGCACCCAAATAATCCAACAAGCACCGCTTTGGACTGAGTTCTCCATGTAACCAGAGATGTGAAGTCAGAGGAGGCAGGTGAGGCAGAGCCTCACCTATCATTGTGGAAATACAACATTATAAATACTTCAAAAGGCAATTTTTGTACAGTGCAAAATGTTTTCTCATTTAACCTCAGATTTTTTTTTTCAAAGTTGCTGAATTTTCTCATTATAATATGAATATGATTAATGTAGCTATTATGTAATGTATTACTGTGCTGAGCGTAAGCAGATGCAGATTGAGGCAAGCGATTTTTGTGCCTCATTGCAGTGGGTGATAGGGATATCAAGGAATCTCATTTGGCACACACCTCAGCCCCATGCAATATAATTAGTGGTATGAATATAAAGTTAACAGCAAATCAAGTCTTCCATTACTTTTTTTATTGTTGCATTGAGTTTTATTTATACTACCAATATATTGATGCTTTTGTTCAAAAGGAGCAACGCATAGACTATATGTATAAAATAATGAAAGACAAAAACATGTTTCTATACTGCAGTTTTTTTCTATTGCTTTCTTTCTCTGCCAATGAAATGATGGATAAGATCTAGGCTTATTTATCTGTCAATCTGACGGTGCCTTACCAGACACAAACTTCAATGCACGTGACTCTATGTAAAATATACTGACTGGCATTGCTATGGAGGATCAAAATTCAATATAAATTCAGATACAATGTGGAAAGAAACCAAACCATAAAATAGAGATGCAAAATAATACTCCCAAAAATATATATAATTAGAAGAGAATAAAACATGTAAGAATACAGAAAAATACTGGCTGCAGCACCAAGCAGGGTGTGGCTGTGGATGTAGATATAGATGTGGGGCGAGTCAACCAGTTGAACAACTTTTTCAACAGGTTTGACCACTCCGCCTCATCCTCACCCCTGAGTACTGCAGCTGTCCTTCCCCCTCCCCCTCTGGACACTAGCATGGAAGACATCCCCCCACTCAAAATAACTGCAGCCCAGGTGTGTGGAGAGCTGAGGAGTCTGCGAACCAGCAAGGCAGCTGGTCCAGATGGAGTATCCCCCTGACTGCTGAAAGCCTGTGCGTCTGAGCTTGGACACCCTCTACAGTGCATCTTCAACCTGAGCCTTGAACAGGAGAGGGTCCCTCAGCTGTGGAAAACATCTTGCATCATCCCAGTCCCAAAGAAATCAAGACCTGAGGAACTCAACGACTTCAGGCCGGTCGCCCTGCCATCACATGTGATGAAAACCATTGAGCGGTTGCTGCTGCACCACCTGAGGCTACAGGTCCGTCACACCAGTATGTGAAACAGGGGGGCAGTACATCGGACACTGTGGTTAGCAGCACAGGATCTCCGCAGGGGACCGTGCTCTCTCCATTCATATTCACTCTGTATACATCGGACTGTAAGTACAACTCTGAGTCCTGCCATGTGCAAAAGTTTGCCGACGACACTGCGATCGTGGGATGTATTGGAAATGGGCAGGAGGAGGAGTACAGGAAATGGATTCAGGACTTTGTCCGATGGAGCGACGCAAACCACCTGCACCTGAACACCACCAAGACCAGGGAGATGGTGGTGGACTTCAGGAGAACTAGAACTCACCCGGTTCCCGTAACCATCAAAGGAGAATGTGTAGAATTTGTCCAGACCTACAAATACCAGGGTGTGCAGCTGGACTACAAACTGGACTGGACTGCCAACACAGAAGCTCTATGTAGGAAAGGGCAAAGCCGACTTTATTTCCTCAGAAGGCTGGCCTCCTTCAAAATCTGCAAAAAGCTCCTGAAAATATTCTATGAGACAGTTGTGGCAAGCGCCCTCTTCTATTCGGCAGCGTGTAGGGGAGGCAGCGTCAAGAAGAAGGATGCCTCTCGTCTCAATAAACTGGCGAGGAAAGCGAGCTCTGTTGTGGGCACAGAGCTGGACAGCCTGACAACAGTAGCTGAGAGACGGGCACAGGAAAAGCTGCGGTCAATCATGGACAATCCATCGCATCCACTACACAGCATTATCTCCAGACAGAAGAGCAGTTTCAGCGACAGACTGCTGTCACTGTCTTGTACTACGGACAGACTGAAGAGATCTTTTCTTCCTCATGCCATGAGGCTCTTTAACTCTACCCGGCAGAGTAAAAGACCACATTAAACCACACCCACTATATTGCATATTACCGAATTTTATTGCAATATGTATTCTGTGTAGCGCTATTTAGATATTCTATAAAACACGCTACAGTGGGCATTTGCACGTCACACTGGGTATCTGATATTGTATTCTTTTTGCTTTATTATTGTATTGTTCTCAGCTCAGGGATGCTGATGGAAATACGAATTTCCCTTCGGGGATGAATACAGTATCTATCTATCTATCCATCTATCTATCTATCTATCTATCTATCTATCTACCTATCTATCTATCTATCTATCTATCTATCTATCTATCTATCTATCTATCTATCTATCTATCTATCTATCTATCTATCTATCTATCTATCTATCTATCTGTCTATCTGTCTATATATCTATCTAAAATGCATCCAAAAAAGAAAATAACGTGAATTAATAAAATACAATAATTCTAATTGAATTAAGAATGTATTTTTATTTGTTTTTTAAGAATGGTTCAAATATTTAGGTCCATCGTTATATTGTAGCTTAGTTGGATGAATTCCACAAGGGCTACTAACCCGCATCCTCGAGAGATACACAGTAGACTTATCAAGAAAATAAATTGCTTGGGGTATTTGTCATTGTCATCTTTTGAGAAAGCGCTGCATCTCAGGGACTTGTCATGGTTACAAGTGGCCATGAACATTCCTTCCCAACGTAATGCTGAGAAAAACAAGAGCAAACTCTTAAATGACCACGATTAGCAAGCGTACAGCAAAAATTTAACATGCACGTCTCTGGTTGAAGCACATCTCATCCATACTGATATTTGATACAAGGTAATACCTCTATTTTCACAGGGGTTTGCGTTCCAAAAACGTCCTGCGATAGTCAAAACCTGAAAAGGAGAAACCTTTATTATTCATTTCATTATGAATTATTGGTCAAGAAAAAACTCAATTTACAGGCTTAAATATTTGTTAAACAAATAAATGTACTGTATTTTATAAGCTTTTTACAAATAACTTCTGCAGAGTAAAATTAAGATTTTGAGAATAATCTAGTCATCCCCGCGACCCTACTGAGGATAAGCGGTGCAGATAATGGATGGATGGATCTAATCGTTTTATTGCACAACTGTATGGATTTAGGACATGATCCATTTTACATTACATGATAGGTTGCTGCCATCACAGTGACGTTATGTAAAACTGCAACTATCTTGTGGTTCTCTCCTACAAAAACATTTATTTTTTTCCATTATCAAACACTTTTGAAAAAGGAAGGAAGCACCACAAACCCAAACATGTGGCTGCAAAGCAAGATTAGAAGGCTGGGAGAACTTAAGTTTGATGGCGATATAACGCATCTTCCTCTGTTTAGCCAATCAGAATGCAGAACTCAATGCACAATGAGGACCCACCAAGTAGGGAAACCCCGACACTGCGAGGGATAAGTGCACTGTATCTGATAAAGTAATGGGCAAATACTCTTACCTCCACTTTCCTTTCTAAAAATACAATTTTAATGAACTTGGTTGAAAAAGCTTGCAGAAAAATAAAATGTATCATCAAGCGAGCATGGAAAAGAGATTGCATCAATGCATTTTGTCTAAACAACCTCAGTAGAGTTCATTTGTGCTTTTAAATAACTTTAAACAGACACGAAATTAATCGCCCGAAAAGGTCGTTTTAAAAACCTGGCTTGTTTTTGCAACACTCACGTGTCCTATTTAAAGGTTTTAAGAAGAGAAAAAAAACAATAATTTGGAGACCCTAATTAGCGGATCCCCCCGCCCCCCACCCCCAACATAGGAAGATATTTTAGTATGTACAAAGTGCATAATTAATAAGCCAAGAAACTTAAATGGCTTCTGGGGTGTTAAGCATTAATTGCGTCTGAAAATTAACATATCCGCCCCATCATTTTTTTCCCCCCACAGTGACTTGCACACTGCAGCATAGGCCGTGAGGAGGCTGGTTGCGCCGAGGGGCCCGCTGAGGTCACGAACTGTAAAACTTAAGAAGCGGATGCCTTGTTTTTATGCTATACGTGAACTTCTGGAGGATGTTTGATACTCCCAATGAATCTGTTTTACTATAAAGTTTGAATCTGCTATGCATTCACACCAGAGGGGACTAGTACAAGTTACATTTACTCTGTGACATTTACTTGAAATTAAATGAAATGATCTGCATTCTTATAGCGCTTTTCAAGTCAAGACTTCCCAAAGCGCTTTACAGTGTGCTTCACATTTCCCAATAGCGGCCGTGCACCCATGTAAGGCGCTAACCAGCTTATTGGGGGCATTAGGGGATCAGTGTCTTACCCAACACTTCGACATGTAACACGGAGGGGATTTGAACTGCGATCTCTTGATCCCAAGACGAGCGCTCTACCTCCTGAGCCACTGCGTGAGTAAGTTTTTGGACATGTTGTTCCTCCGTGAGTAGTTTGAAATCACTATACTATTTAGTTTTACTTTGGTAGATTTCTGAAGACGAAACTGTCCTCTTACTCGCTACAATAGATTACATTAAACCCGATACTTAAGTCAGTAAGCTGACTCCCATCTCTGTCAGTTTCCTCCTTCAGTTGTTTTGTTTCGTGTTCCCTTAAAGACACTGTGGGGCCCAAGCCCCGGCCCCTTGTCATTGTTGTTATTGTGGGTGTGTGATTGCCTGATCGGCCATTTTTGGCTAATCTATCCATCTCTGAATACACATATGCACAAAAAAGGAGTTGTGTAAGAACAAAATAATAAACTGGCATTATTTTTTCAATTATTTTACAAGTGATTCCCCATAGATGTGCTAGCTGTGTGATACTTTCCCCTCATTTTAGTTATGATTGAACCTATATCTCCATTTTAACAGTGTATATGTTATACAAATAATGCTGTGATAAAGACATGTTTACACATTGTTTAAGTCAGTAATAGTGCCAAAAAGCATAAAACACTGCCTTGACCTATTGTTTACTGTGCTGCAGAAAATTGTCAAATTTATCGTTGCAAAAAATAGTACACTTGCTTTCTTCCAATGAACAGCTGAGTGAATGTAATATTAATCCATGTCAGTAGGTGACAGCAGATTCCTTTTTTTCCCCTTATTTTAGTTGAGAACTTAACAACTTTGGACATCACCTCCCGCCCCATTTTCTCTCCTAACTCACTGGATACCAGATGGAGTGAAAATGACAGAAATCTAATAAAGTAATGTTTAGATCATGTCTGTTTATGTCAACATAATGAATGGTGTCAAAAAAATATTCAGAATTGTGCCCTATTGTTGAATTTTATTGAGTATTCTAACCAGAAAATTAACCCTGATCCAATCACTTTTATTTACCAAAACCGTCTCAAATTACAATAGAGTCCCTCGTCCTCCCTCACCACCTAAAGGTGGGATAGTGGTTGCTATAGGTGTCGCTAAGCACAACACCAAGCCAGTCTGCGAGTGGTAAGTCCCTTGCTAACTGGTGCACAGCTTTTCCGTTGGTTCTGAGAAGTATCACAGCTTCTCGGAGCATGTGTTTCACCTTTTTTTCGCTTTAAGAACATTCACTTCTCTATATTTGGTTCATTATTTTCCAGACTGCGTATGTAGTTTCCTTGGGTTGGATTTTAGGGTAAAAGCTAATGCATGGTGCCTGAGGTCGGCTTGGAGGACAAATAAATAAGACTTGCCATTTTGTCACCTGTAGTTTGGTTTGCTGCCATAGAAAATGATTTTGGTCCATGTGAGTTCTAATTATTTCTCTCAATCTGCCAAAAAAAGAAAATATATATTGTCTCATCTCATTAGCCGTACCGCTTATCCTCATTAGGGTTGCGGGGGGCCCGGAGGCAGTGGGCAGGGGACACCCTGAACTGGTTTGCCAGCCAATCGCAGTGCCGCACAAGCACTAACCACTCCGCCGCCATGCTGCCCAATATATATTGTATAAATATTTAAACAAAGCTGAGATCAGCTTCAATACCACTGCGACCCTAGTGAGGATAAACAGGTCAGAAAATTGATTTATATAAAATATTGTCAAATAAATACTGAGAAGAACTTAACTATTCTAGTATTTACCCTCAAAAGGATAGCTACAAAGCAGCAAAACATCCATCCATCCATCCATCCGTTATCTGCACCGCTTATCCTCAATAGGGACACAGGGGTGCTGGAACCCATCTCAGCTATCTTCAGGCAGTGGGTCGGGGACACCCTGAACCGGTTGCCAGCCAGTCGCAGGGCACACAGGGACAGACAAGTCACTCACTCATTCACACCAAGGGACAATTTGGACTGGCCAATTTATCTGTTGTGCATGTTTTTTGGAATGTGGGAGGAAACCGGAGTGCCCGGAGGAAACCCATGCAAGCACGGGGAGAACATGCAAACTCCACACAGGAGGTTTGATCTCACGACCTCAGAAGTGCGCCGCCGTGCACAGCAAAACATGTTCTCTTCAAATCACCTCATCTGTGGGACATCCTCTTGTATTATTGCACAAGTGGGCGACTCCATTGTGTGGTGGCATGTAATATGATAAAGCTGCAAGCTCTAATAGAGAACACTTGTTTTGATGTAGCGTTGGATGGCCTCACAGACTGCAATTACAAAAATCAAATACATGTCGTGTTCAGTACTATGCTCATCCGACATATTTTCATTTGCGTTGAAAACATACTTTAGGTTGTGTTGTGATCAGAGGTGGGTAGAGTAACATTTTACTCAAATAAAAGTACTGGTACTTTAGAATAATATTACTCAAGTAGAAGCAAAATAGACATAAAAATACAGTATTTACTTGAGTAAAAGTAAAAAAAGTACTTGGTGAAAAAGTTAGTTAAGTACAGAGTAACTGTAGCAACATCATAGTTATTGAGTTTTTTTAAACAACCACAAGAAAAGCTTTAAGGGTGTCTCCTTTTGATATATACCCCTTGGCTCAATTGTATGGTTTGAAACAAGCGCAAGAATCTTAGAGAAACCGAGGTTTGCATTTCAATTTTTATTTTTAATCATCTTCAAGGTAACAGTAGCTGCATTTCCATTAACATGGACCAGGACAACCTGCTGTGCTAGACGGAAAAATGATGTTTACCAGAAGATCCTGAAGGAGAACATTCGACCATCAGTTTGTGACCTCAAACATAAGTGCTCTTGGATCAGCAGGACAACGATCCGAAACACACCAGCAAGTGGCTTTGAATGGCTAAAAAACAAAATAAAATGAAGGTACCGGAGTCGCTAAGTCAAATCCCATTGGATATCTGTGATATGACCTTAAACAAGCAGTTCATGCTAAAACACCCTCTGAAATGGCAGGTTTGAAACAATTGTGCAAAGAATAGTGGGTCAAAATCCCTCCACTGTGTTGTGCAATCTGATCACCTATATTTCTAAACATTTGATGTATGTTATCGCTGCCAAAGGTGGGCCAACTCGCTATTAAGTTCGGGGGGCAGTTTAGTTTTCACATAGGGGCAGATAGGTATTGGTTTTTGCTGCTTTATAGATTGAATCAATATTTCATAACTGCAATCTGTATTTCCTTGGTTTGTATCTGTGTGATATTGAAATTCTTCTGATGATCTTTGTGACTGATAAATATGCAAGAAACACAGAAATCAAAAAGGTGGAAGATAGTTTCTCATGGCACTGTATTTCTAACTTACTTGTTAAATTGGGTCACTATTCCTTCCTGTCTCTCTCGACTACACACCATCATTGTTCTTCTATGTCTCTCTACCTCTCCCTTCCCTTAAGTGTTGTTCTAGCTACTTAATGACATACTGCTGTTATTTATGGCCCAATTTTTAAGCCTTCGAAGCGAAGGAAGGCCTTAAAATGTTCAGTGTGAATGTTTATAGTCGTGTTTAACTTAATCACAAAAGACTTTAATTTGTTATCATAAACAGCCTGTCCTCCACTGGAGTCCTCCCAAACGAAATTACAGGATTGCTCCAGGCTTGGTCCTGGAAATAAAGTTTATTGGTCGGGCTCGGGCTGGGTTGGGCTTAAAGAATCGCTGGCCTGGGTCGGGCCAGATTTTTTAGGCCCTATCTTACCTCTAATCCATGTCCACCAGTCTTTCTTCTTGATGTCAGAAGACCAGGTTGTAAATCATTTATCTGAGCAAATAAAAAAGATGCATGTCGATCTGAAAGATGCTTGCCATGCTCTCTATCTGTGTTGGTGTGTGTTGACGTGTTTGCACGTGTTTCAGATGCTGTCCAGGGCCCGTGACCACACCAAAGGAGTCGGCCATCTGGGTCCCATCGCTTAACACTCAGCATGTTAGGAAAGAGCACGCATGTGTTGAGGTGACTCTGATCATGACTGCACATCCTTTGTGTGTCAATATTATGTGTTGACACACACTGCAGGGTCAATAGTAAGGGGAGGAGCCTAATGACAATAAGACGGCCATTTTGGCAAGATGCAGCTTATACAACATTTCACAGAGGCAGCAGTGGAACCAGCACCACATCCATTGGAGTGACGCTCTCATATTTGCTCGCAAGCTTCATCTCTAATGCTTCACTCTGATTGTGGGTGGAACCAAATGTATCCTGGTCAGATAGAGCGGGATAAGAAAGTTGTAACTGCCTATTAAGTGGTAGGTTGATTTTAAGTTTTATGGAGTGGCACAGTATTATCCTGATGGAGTTTTGACGAGCTGTTTTTTTTTTCCTTTATATTGCTGAGTAAGCACTTAGAGTACTTTGCACATTGCTCATGGAGCATCAGGAGCAAAGTGGAAGTGAACTTGAAAAGAAAAAAAAAATTGTTTATTAAGCATTTGTCAAAATTAGTATTACCTTTGTTTGTTTTAGTCTGGTTGCAATAAAGGAGGTTTATAATTTGATGAACAAAATAATAATAATGTAGAGATTTAATAATAAAATGGTGTGTTGCCCGTTGCAAGTTTTAGCTTAAAGGCCTGGCACGGAGTGTGTTGCGCATAAGAAAAATGATTTCCTTTAAAAAATAATTCATTGTGTTCTAAATATAGGGCCATTTTGAAATCGTTAAGAAGTTTTTAACATCAATATTTTTTGTTAATTTGAGTTTTTGGTAAAAAAAAAATAATATAGCAAAAGGATACTACTTTCGATTTCTTGCGTCACTTTGGGTTTTGGGATCTTGTAGTAAGTGATGGCATGCTATGGCGCGTCCCATCTGTCTCCATCCACATTGAAAGATTAAAAAGGCAATGGGATAAATTGCTAAAATGGTTTAGTCGATGTTAATGCAACTATATGTTGTATTAGTTTGGACAGATATAACATTTATTTCCTTTACTTTTGCAAACATATTGGCATAAGATCTCAATGCTCTGAATTGTATTTTTGCAGCGTTCACCACCCAGCAAGGGAAATTAAGGCCTCAATAACACTTGCCTTGTGGTGTCTTTCTTTGGCAGTTTAAATGGTGTCATAATGATGACGCTACAAACAAATACAGCTGAAAAACGTATACAATTATGGCTATAAATGCAGTGACATATTACATTAATCTAACGACCCGTATCTAGTAAAATGTACTCTCTCAGACACAGACAAAACGCGACCTTCATTTTTTTCAGCGTCTTGCATGTCAGGGTTATGAATGTCCTGTGCTCACATGCTTTGGGACACTTGTTGTCAGCACTTCTGCTTGCTTTTGATTTACTCTCTTGTCACAAACAAGCCATGAGCTATTGTTCTCACCTTCTGCAGGACTTTCTTCACTGTGGCATCATAACCACAGCAACGCCCAAGCCCCGCGATCATGCACCTCTGCCCTCGTGCACACATCGCCACATATGCTGTCACGAGAGTCGGCTTTGTGCATTCACATGCTTCCCGTCTGCTGCGTCCCCAAAGGCCACCAGAGTACCCGCTATCGAAGTTACACAGGCGGTGCCGCCAAGCAGAAAAGTAAACAAATTGTAAACCGCCCACAGTTCTTTGGAATAACTCACAGTGGCCATACATCATGGAGAGGTGGCCTGGATAAAAAAAAAAAAAGACAGATTTGGGTTCATAAACAAGGTTGATTTCACTGCAAGGACATGGACTTTGGGGTGAATTATTATAGTGTGAACCTGTTAAAAGAGCAAGTTAAAAATAAATAAAAACATGGATGTATTTTCTTCACTCATTTGATTAACCTTCTTACCAATCATTTGAATTGTCATTGAAATTTGAGGTGCAGTATTGTGAGACAAATTTTTTTCATGAAAACGCCGCTCTATTATACAGTATATATACTTGTATATACATATATATATATATATATATATATATATATATATATATATATATATATATATATATATATATATATATATATATATATATATATATATATATATATATATATATATATATATATATATATATATATATATATATATATATATATATATATATATAGTCAGCTATTTGGGATTTTTTTCACATCTGGCATAACCTACCTGAGGGCCTCAGAAAGATTGTTGTCATATCTAGACTCCTTTTCTTGGGTGGGCAGACACACAAACAAACAGACACACTTAGATCCCAAATGAAATTACTTTGCTTACGGGTGATAATAACATCAATCTGCTGTGGCCAGGCCTTGCTTTCTAAATAATAGTAAGACTCTGAAAGTCTGTCCCAAACTCAAATAATCACTGCAAGTGCTACTAACATTGAGTAATCTGAGTTGGAACACACAAAAACAGAAAGTTTTTATTCTTGCCGGTTTTTATTTTTGCAGGGGAGTGTATCATGGGAATTTTATCTGGAAAACAGGTGAGTCAATTGCTTGAAGCCTTACCTGGTACCTTTTGAATCAGCAAAACCAAAAATTGTATTTTTCTGAGGGTATGTTTAGGCATTTCCAAAAGTGGACATTTAGAGACCACCACTTTACTATATTTAAACCTCTGCAAATGTGCATTATACTTTGGCCATTTTTTTAACAATTGTAAAAGAGTTTTAAATGTTTTATTTATCTTTGTGCACACTTATGCGTAATAGTTCTGGATATTCCAGACGTCTTGGTCACATTTTGACATTGAATAACTCAGAAACTAGTAAGGGTATAAAACAGCATCTGAAAACTTGTAATCTCAATTTTTACATAAAATGTTTAGAGCTGTTTAATGTGAGCACCATTGGTTACATGACACACATTAAGCCGAGAGTCGAATTTCTAGCCAAACCCGTCCAAGCTTCGCATGGTCAATTGTTGCAACAGCTTCTGAAATTCAGATTCAGATTCAGATTCAGATCTACTTTATTGTCATTCTAGTACACGTGTATACAGGACGAAATGTCGATACATCTGACCCGCACAGTTTCCTCGAATGTACAGATATAAGTAAAAGTTGTATTGTATTATGGCTACGTATAGTATTTTACCATAGTGCCGATAGTGCAAGAGGAGTAGCTAACCAGATGTGCAAAATGGGCAGTCAGGTTAACAAGTCAGGTAGACAGTAACATTAACACTGTAACAATAACGCTGTAAGTACAATAGTGCAGAGAGCAAATGTGCAAGGAGTGGCAAGCTATAAAGAACTGCCAGTAGTGCAAAAAGTCAGATTAGCAGCCGTTTAGATTTAGGTTAACTATATGTTAGATTGACCATTTAACAGTCTAATGGCCAGGGGGACTAGACTACTGCGGAACCTGGTGGTCCTGCACCGCACACTGCAGTACCTCTTCCCAGAGGCTAGCAGAGTGAACAGTCCATGATGGGGGTGAGAGGGGTCCCCGATAATGTTCTTAGCATGGGATAGGCAGCGCTTCTGGCCAATGTCCTGAATGGAGGGAAGTGTAGTCCCGATTATTTTCTCTGCTGTCCTCGTTACCCTCCTCACACTACCCCAGTCGGTAGCGCTGCAGCCTCCACACCACACAGAGATACAGCTGGTCAGGATACTCTCTATGGTGCCCCTGTAGAATGTGATGAGGGAGGGTGGGGGCAGGTGGGCTCTCCTCATCCTCCGCAGGAAGTACAGGCGCTGCTGTGCCCTCTTAACCAGTGATGCAGTGTTCACGGACCAGGTGAGTTTGTTTGTAATGTGCACCCCTAGGAACTTGATACTGCTGACAACCTCCACAGCCTTGTTGTTGATGCAAAGTGGGGCATGGTTGGGCTGGTTTTTCCTAAAGTCGACAATGATCTCTTTAGTTTTGTCAACATTCAGGACCAGGCTGTTGTCCCTGCACCAGGCCACCAACTGCTCCACCTCCTCTCTGTAGGCCAGGTCGTTGTCGTCCCTGATGAGGCCCACCACTGTTGTGTCGTCAGCATACTTCACGATGTGGTTTGTGGCGGACCTAGGGACGCAGTCGTGTGTCATCAAGGTGAACAGCAAGGGGCTCAGGACACAGCCTTGGGGGGAGCCCGTGCTGAGGTAGATGACATCTGAGATGTTCTGACCTATCCGCACTGATTGGGGTCTGTCACTGAGGAAGTCCAGCAGCCAGTTCCGCAGGGGGGTGTTGAAACCCAGGAGTCTCATTTTGTCTACCAGATGTTGTGGGATGATGGTGTTGAATGCTGAACTGAAGTCCAGGAACAGCATCCGCACATGGGTGTTCTTCTCCTCTAGGTGTGTCAGGCTCAGGTGAAGCGCAGAGGAGATGGCATCCCTGGTGGAGCGGTTTGTCCGGTAGGCAAACTGAAAGGGGTCGAATGAGGAGGGGAGACTGGAGGTGATGTGCTGTTTAACCAGTCTCTCAAAGCACTTCATTATGATAGGAGTCAGTGCAACGGGCCGGTAATCGTTGAATGATAAGATCTGGGGTTTCTTTGGCACAGGGATGATGTTGGCAATTTTGAAGCATGATGGTACTTTGGCTTGGTCTAGCGAGGTGTTGAAAATGTCTGTTAGTACGCAAGCCAGCTGATCGGCGCACTCCCTAAGTATCCGCCCCAGAATGTTGTCCGGGCCTGGAGCCTTCCTTGTGTTGACCCCTCTCAGGGTCTTTCTCACGTCGGTTGAGTCCAGGTGGAGTGCTCTTTCGTCCTGATTTGGAACCGCTTTCGCTGCAGGGGTGCCGTTTTGTGCCTCGAACCTTCCAAAGAATTTGTTGAGGTCATTCAGAAAGTCCATGCTAGTGTCCTGCACTGGGGCGGTGGTTGGCTTGTATTTGGTGATGGCCTGAATGCCTTTCCACATATCCCTGGTGTTGGTTGTATTGAGGAAACGTTCCTGGATTTTTTGACTGTGCGTTCGCTTTGCTAGTCTGATGGCACGGTTCGGGTTAGCCCTCGCTGATCTCAGCGCCTCCTTGTCACCAGATTTAAAGGCAAGGTTCCGTACTTTTAGTTGTTTGCGTATCTCAGCAGTCATCCAGGGCTTCTGATTGGCACGGGTGCATATAGTTTTGGTATTGCTGACGTCTTCTGCGCATTTTCTGATATAGGCTGACACAGAAATGGCGTACTCATCTATATTTATTTTGTTGTTGTAAGTGGCAGCCGATTTAAACATGTCCCAATCAGTGCAATCAAAGCAGTCCTGTAGTGCCTCCATTGCCCCCTCAGACCACACCCTCACCTGCTTCACTGTAGGTTTTTCTCTGGTCAGCAGGGGCTTGTATGCTGGAATTAGCATAACAGAAAGGTGATCTGATGAGCCAAGGTGGGGGCGGGGGGCTGCTTTATATGCACTTTTGATATTTGTGTAGGCCAGGTCTAATGTGTTCCTACCTCTTGTAGCAAAATTTACATGCTGATGGAAATGCGGGAGAACTGTTTTCATATTGGCCTGGTTAAAGTCCCCCGCCGCAATAAAAATGCACTCAGTGTAAGCATGCTGCAGTTCACTCACAGTTCGGTAGAGAACGTCCATTGCCTCCTTCGTATTAGCGCTGGGGGGCACGTACACGGCAGTAATGATGGTCGCGCTAAACTCCCTCGGTAGGTAGAAGGGTCTGCAGATCACCGTCAAAAGTTCAATGTCTCGTGAGCAGTGATTCGAGATTATCTTCGCATTTCTACACCAGTTGTTGTTGGTATAAATGCATAGACCGCCACCCTTGCTTTTGCCGGTGAGCTTGCCGCTTCTATCAGCGCGGAAAGCAGTTAGCCCCACAATGCTAACAGCGTCATTCGGGATAGATGAGTTTAGCCATGTCTCCGTCAGAATTAAAGCACAACAGTTCGTCAACTCGCGGTTCGATGTGAATTCCACTTGTAAATGGTCCAGTTTGTTGTCCAGGGAGCGGACGTTGGATAGGAAAATGGATGGTAGAGGCGTTTTGAAGGGTTTGGCCTTCATCCGAGCCGTTAGCCCGGCCCGGCAACCTCTTTTCCTTCCCCGGTCACAGCGCTTCCGCTTGCCACTTTTACTCGCTGCTTTGTAGGCCGCTGTGTTCTGTTGACGTAGCACTCCGAGGCTAAGTAAACACTCCAGAGTGATCGTCGAAATTTGCGCTGGATTTCTGGATGTTCGCATTTCCAGCAAAATACTGCGATCGTATATTAATCTGCAGTTAGAGTTGTCTTTGTTCGCCCTCATAAACTGAGTCGAAGATTAGGGTTTTTGACCAGAATGTGAGAAACTGTCGGGAGCAGATGCAGCCGCAGCCATACAGGGCGCCGCCATTTTGAAAAACGAAAAACGAAATTCGTGACTTCACCACATTTACGTAACTTGGAATAGGGTCACATAGACCAATTCTTTAACAAATTGGCACAAAAATTAATTACATGGTGTGAGATCTGGGTGGCCAGGACAGAGATTGTGAGCATATTGCCCAGACTGTCCAATCTATCCGTCTTGCAATGTTGTGTTCAAAAACTAACCTTGAGTTTCCAGTGTGGTGGCGCACCATCCTGGTGGAGAATGGCTCTTCATATCGATTTACAGGGGCTCTTCTAAAAAGCAATTCAAACTTGTTCAATCAGATCTTTTGAATTTGAGGGGTGTCCTGATCTTTTAGCTGGGCATAAACACCCATCCGTCTTTAATTTGTTATGCCATCTCACTATGGACTACCTCTCCTTTCCAATTTTTCTGCGTTAATTCATGTTGAACAATGGTCCAAGATTCCGATTTTGCAAATTCAGAAACACAAAACGCCTTTGTTTGAGTGAATGTTATTAATGGATCTGAAAATAAATTAAAAATAAATAGCCTTACAAAAGATGTCATGTAATTTGCTTTAAAATGTCACAATTTTTATCTTACTACGTTTTGTAATTAATGGCTACACAAATCAACATTACTTGACATGACTAGAATAGAATATAATAGAATACAATAGAATAGAATAGAATAGAAAAGAATATACCTTTATTGTCATTGTTACAAAATGGGTTAACATATTGTTACAACGTAATTGGGCATGACACTCCAGTTTTACACATTCACAGTGAGGTATGAGCCAAGAAGATAAAGGAACAGAGACGATAAGGTTATAAAACAAGGGGGATAAGGCTATAGTTATAATTTACATGGTATTTACACAAAAAATGTCGGCATGTGGGATGTTACATACAGTTGTTAGAATAGAATAGAATAGAATATAATATACCTTTATTGTCATTGCTACAAATGGGCTAACATATTGTGACAACGAAATTGGGCATGACACTCCAGTTTTACACATTCATAGTGAGGTATGAGCAAGAAGATAAAGGAACAGAGAAGATAACGTTATAAGACAAGGGGGATAAGGCTATAGTTATAATTTACATGGTATTTACACAAGAAATGTCGGCATGTGGGATGTTACATACAGGGTTGTCGTGATAACGTTGGTATCGTAACGGTTGTGCAATATTGCATTTGGTGCAAAGTCATCATAGTGCAAAAATAGTCAGCATATGCATTGGTGCAAACATAGACATCATAGTGCAGAAACAGGAAATGGTCAGACATTGTGCAATTTGAGCATTAAACGTAGTGCAGTCGGCATGTGCAAGAACAAGACATGAGTAACATTATATTCGTATGAGGTAGTGTTGGCATGAGTTTTCAGGTTTTTTTTTTTTTTTGTGCGGTGTCTGTTTGAGCAGTGAACAAGCATAGTGCAGACAGCATGTACGTGAGTACCATTTACATACGTGTGAGGTAGTTTTTTGCAACAGTTTTCAGTTTTTTGTGCGGTGTCTGTTTAGGGTGGTAATGGCTGTGGGGAAGAAACTGTCTCTGAGTCTGTTCGTTTTTGCTTTGTGTGACCTGTAGCGCTTGCCGGAAGGCAGCAGGTCGAAGAGATGGTGGCCGGGGTGAGAAAAGTCCTTGATGATGTTTCCTGCTCTGCTAAGGTAGCGAGAGCAGGCAATGTCCTCCAGACTGGGCAGAGAGCAGCCGACGATTCTCTGGGCTGTTTTGATGATCCTCTGGAGCTTTTTCCTGTCTGCTGCTGTGCACCCAGCATACCACACCGTGATGCAGTATGTTAGGATGCTCTCCACTGTGGCTTTGTAGAAGGACACCTGCAGCTGCTGTTTTAGGTTATTTTTCCTGAGCAATCTCAGGAAGTGCAGTCGCTGCTGGGCCTTCCCTACCACCGCTCTGGTGTTTGCAGACCAGGAGAGGTCGTCGGAGATGTGCACGCCCAGGAATTTGAACGAGTGGACTCTCTCTACCCAGTCTCCCTTTATGATGAGTGGCGCTGGATTCCTGCCATTCGTTCTGAAATCCAGAATCAGTTCTTTTGTTTTTGTGGTGTTCAATATGAGGTGGTTTTCCGAACACCACGTTGAAAGTGACTCAACCTCATCCCTGTATGCCGCCTCGTCCCCTTCAGAGATGAGGCCGATCAAGGTGGTATCGTCAGCGAACCTAATGATAGTGTTTGTGGGGTGGGTCGGTGAGCAGTCGGAGCTGTAGAGGGTGAAAAGCAGGGGGCTCAGTGCACAACCTTGGGGGGAGCCAGTGTTCAGTGTTAGGGTGGGAGAGACGTGGGTACCGAGTTTCACCGACTGTGGGCGGTTGGAGAGGAAGTCCATTATCCAGTGGCAGATGGAGGGAGAGAGTCCTAGGTGTGCAAGTTTCTCCACCAGGATCTCCGGGATAATGGTGTTGAAGGCTGAGCTGAAGTCCAGGAAGAGCATTCTGGCGTAGCTCCCCCGGTGATCCAGGTGTTTCAGCACGGTGTGAAGTGCTGTGTTTATGGCGTCGTCAGTGGAGCGGTTTGCCCTGTAGGCAAACTGGTGGGGGTCCAGTGTGAGTGGCAGGGAGTTTTTGATGTGCCGGGACACTAACCTCTCGAAGCACTTCATGACCACAGGCGTAAGAGCTACAGGCCTGTAGTCGTTGAGGCTTTCCACTGCTGACTTTTTGGGGATGGGAATGATGGTGGAGGTTTTGAGGCAAGGTGGGACGGTCGCCTGTGACAGGGACCGGTTGAAGATGGTGGTGAAGACCCCAGCCAGCGGATTGGAACAGTCCCTGAGTACCCTCCCTGGTACTCCATCCGGGCCAGTTGCCTTCCTGGGGTTTATGGTATTCAGCGCACGCCTAACTTCATGCTCCTGAAATGTGAGGGAGTTGCTGCTGGTTGTTGGTGGGTGTGATGTGGCTGTTTGTGGCCTACCAGCTTCAAAGCGAGCGAAGAACTGATTAAGGTCCTCAGCTAGTGAAGCCTCAGCCTCAACAGTTGCCAGGTTGTGGCCTCTGAAGTTGGTGATGTGTTGGAGGCCCTGCCACATCCTCCTCGGGTCATTTCCAGCGAAGAGGTGCTCGATCCTCCTTGTGTAGGCTGCTTTTGCTTCCTTGATGCCTCTCTTCAGGTCAGCCCTGGCCACCCCGTAAAGAGCCTTGTCTCCAGACCTGAAGGCGGTGTTGCGGTGTTTGAGGAGGGTGCGCACCTCGCTGGACATCCAGGGTTTTTGGTTTGGGTAGTTTTTGATTTTTTTATATACTGTGACTTCATCCGTGCAGTAACGGATGTAGGATAAAACAGTGTCAGTGAATTTCTGGAGGTCATGGTGTTCAAATACCTCCCAGCAAGTTTGATCAAAACAGTCCTGCAGCTTGGAGAGGGCTCCCTCAGGCCACGTTTGTATTGTCCTCGTTACAGGTTTTGTTTTCCTTCGGAAATTTCCTTATCGTGATACCGTTGGTATCGTAAGGGTTGTGCAATATTGCATTTGGTGCAAAAGTCATCATAGTGCAAAAAAATAGTCAGCATATGCATTGGTGCAAACATAGTCATCATAGTGCAGAAAAAAGAAATGGCCAGACATTGTGCAAGGTGAGCAGTAAACATAGTGCAGTCGACATGTGCAAGAACATAGACATGAGTGCCATTATATACATATGAGGTAGTGTTGGCAAGAGTTTTCAGTTTTTTTGTGTGGTGTCTGTTTTGGGTACCTCAAATGTGCCCAAGACTTTTGGCATAAAGCTCTAGCAGCCTAAAATTTGACTCATCTCAATGGGATGACAAGGTCGCCCTATATGTCATCTCTCCTCCCTCCTCGTGCGTCAAGCTCGGTTGGCGAATTGGAATATCTGTGCCCTGTGGTTATCGTTAAAGCTCAGCCGTTACCGCTAAGATGTACTGTCATCATTATTGGGCTTGGGATCATTCGAAATTGTGAACCTCTTTCATTTGGTGATACTTTTACCCAACGTTACCACGGCAACTTCTGCAAAGAGAGACTGCACAGTGTCCTACACAAAGATGATGTGACACACTGCATTTTCATGCTTAGTATCTCTAGTGCATAGAACAGTAAACTGTTTTTTGGGGAGCACTGTATGCTTGTTTTTCTTCACAATGACAGCAATTGACCCTTTGTAAAAAAGGAATGAAGCCAGCCCCCCACAAATTAAAGCGCCCCCCCAATTACCATTTCAAATCAGGACACTTGAAGTCCTTACAATTCTTATAGGAGCCACCATTACTCTGAGTTCTTTTTTTCCACTAGGCTATAGGGCGCAATTTTTTATTGTACGTTTAGGTTTGCAGTAGATTTTGTTTTTACTTAGTTTTTCTACATATTGTTGGATGTTAATCACAAAACTAGCTTTTTGTTTTGTGTACGCACCCATTTCGTAGAAATTAATAATCAGAATCACAGTTACTTTCAAGGAGATTACAGCCAAAATATTGCTTGCCCTTCTGGATCACGAGTACAGCCTAACAAATCTGCGACTGTCGCCTTCGCTGCTTAGGTTACTGGAACACTAACTTCTTACCTGCATCTTGGACAAAGATTGTTGAGTCGCTTTCTGACTTCGCGTGTACTGAACCCTGCCCGAGTAAAAGACCATTGTTTGCTCTACTAATCAGTCACTCTGCACTTTGCTTTGGCACCTCTCCCAGGGGGTTCTTAACCGGAATCAAACATCCCTAGTAGTTGTGTAACACTACTCTGATTAGATGAAGTTTCGGGTGAAAGTTTCTTTCAGAACACATCATACATGTATGTTCAATTTCCTCCATTTAAAATATTAAAATGTTTTCCTTAAATGAAACCATATAAACATTTGAATCATTGCAAGAAAATCTACATATTTGTATCATTTTTCTAAAGCTGCTGTTGTACTTCATCGCTCACTGATGCTGCTGCAGGCTTCCTAATTTCGGAGTAGTTGCTCGCAAAAGATCCATGGCTTTTCATTTCATGGCCCATTGATCAGCGTGTGTGTATTCTACAAATATAAAACTTTGGACTCTGTTCCGCCATCTTCTTTAATTACTCTACCGGTAGCGAGCTTGTAAACCACTTTGTTAAGCCTTAAAAAAAGGGAAAAAGACACCATCTACCTCTATTTGTTTTTTCATCTTACCTCAACCATACATTTGAGAATTTAAAGTATGTTTACTTTGCAAAATTGATAGCGTTGAGATTTATTCAACTCAAACGCAATATTTTTTTTTCCAATTATGGTCTCTTGTCGGAGAATGTGGTTATCATTTTGTGCACTGGAAGCACGATGATTATTTCATGTGCAAAGTGAATATGTCAAAAAAAAAGAAACGGACCTTGGTGTTTGAAACTGCTGTTAATGAACATTGATCCACTGTTTTTGGGACCCTGAATATTAGAAATATTTTTGTGTGTGCATGAGTAATGAAAATTGAAAAAAAGATACCGTTGGTTCTGTTTACTATTGATCCCATAACACCTGTGGAAAACTGGGTACATTATTCAAATATACTAAACATTCATCTAATTCTTTATATGTGTATTTTTGTATAGTTTTGTCATGAAGCAACCTGTTTATGGAACTTTGCATTACTTTAGTGTCAAATCCATCACGCTAATCTGACTTCAACACAGCACCACTGGAGCGGACAGCTATTAGGTCTCAGCCTGAGCTCAACATCATCACAAATCCGTAAACTAACTTAAAAGTTGTATTTAAGGTTTTAAGCGAAGTTTAAAGATTGTGACAAGTCCTTGAAATTTTCTTTGCAGTTGTTTTTCTTTTCTATTTTCAAGCCTTAAATTGGTTAATGCTATTGGGTGAAAAGAAAATCAAGTTATGCCTTCCATGGATTAAAATCAAAGTGAATGTGTTTTGGTTCCATAAAGTATTAGTCGCTGTGCCATTTTTTTGGTACTTGTTACTGTGAGTTTTCATCTGGAATTGAATGGAATGGAATGTAATATAAACATAATAAATAAATAAATAAATAAATAAATAAATAAATAAATAAATAAATAAATAAATAAATAAATAAATAAATAAAAAAGGGGACAACTAGTGATTGACCAATACCACCTATTTTCAAACAACATGGTACCCAAATATTTATTAATCATGGACACTGATACAACGTACCGATATCCTTTTCTACTTCCCCTTCCTTTGCAAAAATGATCTCTTATCTCATCTTTACTTTAGGGCAATATACCATTCCATGTATTTTAGGTTCCTGATTGTCAAATTACCACTAGAATGCCTTAAAAAGGTGGGTATGGACAAACAATACTGATACCAGGTTTTGATAATTGACCACACATTTAACACATTCTTTTTACATTTTCTGTGGTCACATTTACACTATTTCTCATTTTCAGTATTTTTTTTCAAGCAATCATTTTTAATAAATAGATTATTAGAACTCACAATCCGAATGACTAAGCAATAAAACATAGGGGATACCAATACAATGTAGTAAGTTAATACACTGAGGTATTTAGTACTTAGGTCCATATTATAATCATTCCTCCTAATTTTTAGTAATAAATGGAGGTATACATATATATCAAAATGTTGGTGGTTACATCTTATGAATGTTGCTAAGTTGTGGCATCACTCGGTATTTGTGTCTACTCAACAGTTTGGTATGGTATAACTAATTATTTTATATAAACATTCTATATTCAGATTTTATATTTAAGGTCAGTACTAGTTACGTCTATTTTTGTAAAGATTGGGCACCTAATGACTGCTGCTCACTCCTCCCCCACGAGATGGGAAAAATATGGTTGTGAAGCTTATCTGACATGTGAAGCTATGACTCTGACATTTGTGACATTTGAAAACTATCTGTTGTTTTATTTACTACCCAGTCGGAGCAATAAGTTGCCTTGATGATTAAATGACACAATGCTAAGTGGTGAACATCTACACCAGTAAATCTACTAGAGTCATCAAATTAGGATCAAAATATTGCCCATATTTATCTAAAGCTGTGGTCAGAGATAGACTGGTACCAGGCTACACAGAGAGAAAGAAAATAAGTTTTACTATGTGTCTATACCGTATTTTCACACACATTTATTTTAGCCCCCCAAAACCTCAAAGTTTGGTTGTGTGTTATGATTGAGATGATTGATGATTGAGAAACGATTGATCAAATGACAAATATCGCTGACCTTTTTTGCTCAGCATTGCATGCAACAGGAATAGAATTTAAATCTCAAGGGTGATCACATCAAATCCTAACCACTAGGCTACGAGGATTGCAGATGACAAAGGAAAAAGCCTTACATTGTATCTCATCACCACACTTTTTTTACTCAATGCCAAGTCGTACAACGTTGTAATAGAGCATTATGGGAAAGAGTTCATCCAAAACAAAAAATAGTGTGATCAAATTGAATGCCTTTTCCTGTCTTCTATATCTGAAGTTGTCTACGGATTACATAGTGGATTTGAGTATCGCAATTAGTAGTAGTGTTGTTATCATATTTATCAATATTATTATTGGGACGGGACGCGGGAATATAGAGTTTAACCAGGTCCGTAGTACAGAAATGGTTGCTGACCATTGATCTAAAGGCACAAAAAGTCAAGTCAAGTCAAGTCAAATTTATTTATATAGCCCTTAATCACAAAAATGTCTCAAAGGACTGCACAGGATTACAGTTACAAAATTACACAATTACCTGATCTTAAACCAGCATGCGGGCAAGGAAAAACTCAAAAACCTCAGTGTGAGGAGAAAAGAGAAACCTTGAAAAAGGACCTCACATGTGGTAATCCCCCTTCCAGGATTGACCAGGGTGAATTACAATTAGCATTACTGCACACATAATAGTAAACATTAGGTAAGATGTTGAAAATGTCCGGAAAGTGCATGACATCAACGACGCCCCCAGCCTGCAAACCAGTCCAGAAAGCCTATGACGGCCATGACGCTGCCTCCCGTCTCTGCCAGCTGGTAAATGTAGGGGTTGACATGCTGCAGGTCAGACGCCGGTCCGCTGACCCATCCCAAATCATCCTTTTCCTTCGTATCAGCCAGGCAGGCGTCGGAAAAAGACAGGACAAAACAGAATATGAGGTGGGCATCAATCATATGCTTTGGAATAGTAGTGTGTCTTAAGCCTTGATTTAAAAACTTCCGTTGAGGTTGCAGATCTTATCTCCAGAGGCAGGGCGTTCCATAACACCGGGGCCCGGATGGAGAACGCTCTCGAGCCCGCAGACTTCTTGGCTCTCGGAGTCACGAGTAGACCGGCATTTTCCGAGCGCAGACTCCGTGCAGGAACATAGGGGGAAATCAAATCGGAGAGATAAGAAGGTGCAAGCCCATGCAAACATTTATATGTTAATAAGAGAACCTTAAAGTCACATCTTAAGTGGACTGGGAGCCAGTGCAAGTTGGCCAATATAGGAGTAATATGCTCAAACTTTTTGGTCCTAGTCAAAAGTCTAGCTGCCGCATTCTGAACCAGCTGCAAACTTTTAATGCTAGACATCGGGAGACCAGAAAGCAATACATTACAGTAATCAAGCCGAGAAGAATTAAAATCTCTGCATCTGATTGGGACAGCATTGAACGAATCTTCGCAAT
Source organism: Urocampus carinirostris (assembly GCF_059441175.1). Classification (NCBI taxonomy): domain Eukaryota; kingdom Metazoa; phylum Chordata; class Actinopteri; order Syngnathiformes; family Syngnathidae; genus Urocampus; species Urocampus carinirostris. The sequence continues at coordinate 47,164,289 of NC_142352.1, forward strand.
ATTACGGAGGTGGTAGAAAGCTATTCTAGTAATATTTTTCACGTGTAACTGAAACGACAAATTAGGATCAAATATAACACCTAGATTTTTGACCGAGTCACTTTGGGTGATATTACATTTGTCTAGGTTCAGGGACGAATTTGCTCCCATTTTACCAATAATTGTCCTAACTGAGAGGGCTGAGTTACCCCTTTTATAAACGCAATACTCATTCATCTAAACTCATTTATTTAAATAATATTTCCTTTTTAATGTAAGGTTAACTGCTAAAACAACGTCTATTTGCGTAATAAACTCCCTCGTTTTTTACCCTTTCAAACCAGGTTGTTTCCAACTGTAAACTGAGTATTCTAATTGTTGCAAAAACACAAAATCTAATCTCAATCCTACCATTTTCTCCATGTAATTACAACAAGTGCCTATTTCAATGTTCTTTATTTTAAAGGCTGATACAAAACAGTGAGTTTAGGGGCCGGTCACACAGACATTTGCGGCTGAATCACGGCCAGAAATTTCTGCCTTTGGGGCGGACGCTATTGGACGCATTGAAATCGCCATTCAGACGAGATACAGCGGTGCTTAATACGAGGTCGGAAATTCGCCCGCGGGTGGCAGCGCGGAAAAGTTTTGCGCTGCTCAATTCTTCAGAGCGCGGGTACACAGCCTTTCACGAGCGTATCGAGGCTGAACCACGGCCAGAAATTTCTGGCCGTGAAGCAAATGCTGTTGGGCGCTGTTGGATATATTGAGACCGCCATATAGACGAGATAGAGCAGTGCTTTACTCGCAGTCGGAAATTTTCTACGTGGTTGGCCGCGCTCAAAACTTTTGAGCTGCTCAAAAGTTTGAGCACGTGTTAAACCGCGTGCCGCACACGTGGTCAACACAAGGTAATGACGCGGAACGACGTGCTCTGGCCGCGGCCAGGGCGTGGTTACACATGGGTAGGACGGGAAATTTCAGCAGGTAATCGTGGGTGGAGCATGGTAATAGCATGTTCTGCGCCTGTACCGCGGTGTTATTACGTGAAATTAGCGTGTTACGCGTGTAACGGTCAAACGCCTTTCTCCGCGTATAAACAGCGCGAATGCCGAGCACACGTCAGCTGTGCTCGAGACGTCAAGGGGGTGAACATGGATCCCCGTCAGCGTAGTGACCTCGTCTTAATCCATTTTTATTTCTTGACATTTCTTTTCAAGATAATAAAATAAAAATGATGCCATAGCTTGAAATCTTGATCTTCAACGGGACTGTGTCTTGTGCGGTTATGATTTCTACAGCCCGGTGCCGAGATTTGTATCCCCTCGCTACTACAACCACTTTTACCTCGTTTTATCTCACTTTCAGGGAATGTAATGGCGAACATATAACCAAAACCTTTTCGTCTTGCATTTGTTGGAAATGTAATACAACTTAAACCATTCCGTCTTTGTTTTTGTTGTGAACGTAATCGAACGGTAAATCCTCCCCCCCTCGCGTGAACGCGCATTCTGCTGCGCTTCCAACGAAAGCGATCGTATTCTATATAAAACGCTTATTAAAACTATAAAGCGAGCTAATTATAACAATTGGGAGATCCTAGTCTATATAACGCGTTTATTTAAACAATAAAGTGCGATCGTATCCTACAAAATGCGTTTGTTAACGCGGATGAAAAAGTCAAAAGCGATCGCAGAATGCGCGTTCACGCGAGGGGGTGGGGGGGGTGGCGGTGTTGCGTAGGAGTCGGATTTGGGCACAACACCGGCTCGGGAGCTTTTATACCCGTGGTCCAATGACGCAGGAATGACGCGATGAGGAAGCGGAACAGTCGCCGGCGTCTGTTTTGCGGGCATACCACCGATGAACAGCGGGTTGGCCAATTTTGCGCATTTTCCATCCCGGGCAACCACGGGCAAAAAAAAAACGCAAAATTTTAGCCGCTATTCAGCCGCAAACGGCTGTGTGACCGGCCCTTTACATAGAAATGGACAAACCAAACAATGAATAAACAGTTTCTTCAAAGGCTGTGACTAAAAAGTGTAAATCACTGTCAAAGCAGGCTTATGATGGCGTTGTCTCCCAGTTGTGCTCCCGCTCGGAGATTTCCTGCTGGAAGAAATGCGAGCGTTCTGTGAGGCAGTGGGCGGAATGGTGATTTTGTGATTTTTTTTTTAATTAGGGCCGTCGGTTATGTCTTTGGCTGGAACCGCTGTTTGCTGTGGAAGAGAGCGGCACGTTGCGTCTCATTAGAGACACTCGCGGGGCCTCATCAAAGATCTCGCTTTTCCTCCGTGCTGCCACTTGCCTCGCTGCATCCAAAGCCGCCTCCCGCCTCCTTCTTCCATAATGTGCCGTTTTCCCGGCACGATGTTGCTTCCAGCTCCGGGACATGCTCGACAAACACTCCAGCAAAACACTTCTTCGATGCGAACTTCTCACTGTTTTTGCCTCCACGCAGCGAGTTCACCAAAAAAGGTTGCTTAACGTTACTTTTACACAAATTATTTTCCAAATTGCCTCATTTATTACCAGGGTTGGGTAGGGTTACTTTAACTGGATTACTTTCAATTACTTTTGGATTACTCCAATACCAAATATGCTAATAAAAGACAAAAGAAACTAAATATGAATACAATTACTAAATTTTGCTTGGGAAGTAACAGAATACATGGAACGGCAAAAATGATGTTGGCAAGCTGTTTGGATTTATTTTTATTTTGTTTCTGTCGCATTTTATGTTAGTTTTGCTGGAGATCAAAGAGATCAAAGCCAGGAGAGAAAGCTTACCATGTGTTGTGAGTCATAATTGTATTCATATTTAGTTTATTTTGTCTTTTATCAGGATATTTGGTATTGGAGTAATACCAAAGTAATTGCAAGTAATCCAGTTAAGGTAACCCTACCCAACCCTGTTTATTACTGCCTTTATACATTCCCACGTAAATATAATTTTTATTTTTGTCAAAATTCGGGTATCATTCTGTTTTTCTTTTTTTTTTTGGGCTAGGAAAGGACAATGTATACGCGTACACGCAGGCAAAAACCTGATTGGAAACGGACTATTGCTAGTCTTCCAATTATCTAAAGTCATGTAAATGTACACAAAAGTCTGATTAAGTTTTTATTGAGTTTTCCGTTCAGATTTGTTCTTTCCTTTTTGATTACTTATGGATTTTTACGTATGTGAGTAAGCTATTTGCTTTTGTGCAAGTGCAATTTCCTTTATACGGGATATTTCTTATGCCCCAAAGAGTTGTAGTACTGAGATGAAGGGTGTAGAATAAAGCCATTACAGTCATTTCAGTAACTTGGTCATCTAACATTTTTTCTGCCGTTACCATTACTGTCAAAAGTGGGGCGTTACTTTGGCTGCAGAACGCCATTGGCAGAGTCCATGGTTAAATGTGTCCTGATCCAATATTGATATAGGACGATAGTCCGATATATAGTTTTAGCCAACACCAGCATCGGTTTCATCTCAAATTTCCACTACTATCTAAAATATAGGCCTTGTTGTACAAGCATTGTTGATCGAGTCTCGAAAACCTCCTTCCACCAAATGGCCTCAACAGGCTTTTGAACTGGGCACAGGCGTGTCCAATTTCCACACACCTGTGCCTAATAATCTTAGCCCTTTATATTTATGACGGTATGGACAACATACTTTCAGATTGTTGGGTCAGCATCAATTTTTTCTTTTTTTCTGCTGTTGTCATTCTGGTTTTAATTGTCATTTTCATATCTACCTTCATGTCAAGTTAAATTGCTTGTTTCTCTTTTTTATTTTCCGAGTTATTCCATTTTCATTTTCAGTGTTTCTACTGTAGTTTGGACTTTGTCAGGTTTGATTTTGATTTCTATTTTTTTGTTTGGACATTTCCTTGTTTAGTAAACCAATTCTCTTTAGCTACTTGGTACATTCTTTAGTTAATAAATACCATAGGTCTTTTTGAGCACTCATGTTTTCCCCACATGGGTCCACCTTTTTCCTAAACTTAACAGAATGAGCTGACCAGCAAAGGACCCAGGGGGAGACTCTCACATCCCAGTCCTGCTGGCAGCCTCTGGTTCCTGTCTTGGCAGCCCATTGGCCCCGCCCTGGTTTCCTTTCCTAGCAGCAAGGGGAAAGCTCCTCGGCTGTGCCCTGGTTTTCTGTCCTAGCAGGAGGAAGGTTCCTCGGCTGCACCATAGTTTTTGGTCCTGGTGGTGAGGGAAAGGCTCCTCGCCTGCACCCTGATTTATTATCCTGGCAGTGAGGGGAAGGCTCCTCAGGCGTGCCCTGATATACTATCGTGGTGGTGAGGGGAAGGCTCTCCCCCATGCTCTAAAATCCTATCTCGGTGGCGAGGGCCAAAGACCTTCAGCCATCACGTTCCTATTGCTGCAGCCTCTGCAAAAAAAAAAAAAAAAAAAACGAAGAAAAAAAAGAAAAAGGAAAAAAAAACGTTTTTTTCCCCTGGGGGCCGTCTTGGGAAGATTATGTTAGGGTCTGACACAGCAATTCCAATGGCTGGAATTGACCCGGGCTCTGTGACTGTGGGGCAAACATATTAACTAGTCACGCACTGTGCCTCCTATGCTCCCATGTATAGGGACTATTTGTCTGTTGGAATATCACCTATTGGCTCTTGATGCACAATCGGAAGGGCTTTGTAGTTTAAGGGAGATTTGGATGTAGTTGAATAATGTGTCAAGAGACTGGAGAGTGTAATGCTGAAGTGGGCTGGAAAAAGCACCCTAACACTGAACACTGAAGTAAACTGTGAGTTGGGAGTAAAAGTATTACACACTCAAGGCCAATTAGTTGTCATTGTATTTTTCCAATCAGTTTTTTGATAGTTTTTGATTCGTTTTGTTTTTTTTGTGAAACCTCCACTGCACTTTTGACGCTTGCACAAATGAAACCCCTTTGTGCTAAATCACCTCAATTGCCTATTTTTATAAAATAAGAATACAACTGTCATTTTGTTTAAACGTTTTTATCGAACATACAGGCAATATTTCTCCTTGTATCCATGATTTTGAGAACAATTTAAGGAAGCATGCCAATTAAAGCGACACGGCAGTACAAAGCAACCATGGCTAGTTGAAGTTGTGTGGAAACAAATGATCTAAAGCAAAACAAGCCGCGCTGGCTGTCTTCGTGTTACACCTCTTTTCGTATTCCTCTTGACAATCACCACCAAATTGCTGCGAGACTGGTGAAAGCAGAGCCCTCACCAGGGAACTGCCCCGGGTCTCCGAACTATGCCTCGCGCACTTCTAACTTGAAGTGTGATTCCATCAGCCCAGCCAATTAAGCTCCAGCAACACATACTTCAAATGTAAATAAGGTTGGAGGTTGTGGACGTTGTTGTTGTTTTAACAGAGGAATGCAGTTCTCTGCAGAAAAGGAAAGTAAGAAGTTTTCAAATAATTTGTCATTGTGAACAGCAGGGCATTGTCCAAAATCTATGAGTTTTGCTTATTGCAGTAAATGCAGCATATATTTTGCATATCTGAGGCGTAGAAGTACATGCCAATGACATGATGATCATTAAGTTATTTCCGTGCCAACACTGTTGTATACAAAACACAATATTCTATTTTTTGTAGGATGATAATTTTTTGTTTGTTTCACAACGTCAAACAACCTTGAACACACTTCCACATCAATATGACAAATGTACAAGAACAAATAACATTAAATTTATTCTTTGCATTGTAAAAAGAACATCCTAAGAATGTAATTTTCTCTATTAATTCATTTTATCATCTTGATTAAATAATTTCTTAATTTATAACTTTTAGTCATATACTCTTGAAGAGATCTAATTCAGCTCACAAATGTCAGGGGAAAAGATCAGATTAAATATAGTTCAGCTTTCATCCTTGTTAACAAAATATAATTGATCTCCTCAGGCAAATATTGAGCAGTTTTAGCAGTATTTCCCTAATGGTGATAAGGCTTTAGACAGTAAAAATAATTTTGAATTATGTTTAACCATGTGATACATTAGGATATCAGGTTAACAAAGGTTAACAAATTGCCATATTTATCGTATGAATTACAATTGTATTTATTGCCATCGATACAAGCATAATATAATGACCCTAACCCTAACCCTACATGAAATGTAGAATTTATCTTCAGATGACCATTTATTGTCAAAATGGTAAACATGATGTTTGTGTGGATCTACTAAAATAAGAAATGCATATTAATTTCAAAACTTGAATCAAAACATAATGGCAACACAAAAAAATATCGAAACACTGCCCTAATTACGATCAATTCCAATTTTGTTGAAAAAAAGTATGCTACCCAACCCCGCAGTTAAACTTTTTAGCACTTAAGAAAGGAAATTGCAGTCAAGAATTGCGATTCCTTGGAGGCTGCAGCCAGTATATTGAAGCCCAGCGTCTTAATGGTCCCCTTTGAGACTGAAATTGAAAATTCATTTGTCCGGAGTGGCCCTTTGCAACTTCAGCTCATTGGAAATATATATGAAGAAACACAAAGCAAATAGCGGCGGCTGGCCAAGTGGAATATGCATCTTTCATTGATCCGTGCGCCTCCCAAGAACTGTTGACTCAGCCGAAGAAAAGCAAGTTGGCTATATTGAAAATAAGCTCCTCTGAGGTTTAAACACACTTTATTCATTGGATATCGCTCCAAACTTGTCTTATTGTTACTGACAACATACAGTATACCGCTGCTTATATGAGCGGGGAAGATTCAATCTCCTGTATGGAATTCCAATTGAGCTTGCCGTTACTTTTTGGAGCCCAAAGCGATGACAAAAATAACGCTTGTCCTTATTTGCCCATTTTACTCCCGTGCGCATAGATGGTTAACGAGCTTATAAAATATGGTGGCGAGATCTCATAAAACAAATGGATACGCAGCACTATTGGAAGTTGGTTTTAACAACTCCTATAAACTGTCATTGAATTAATTGAATTCACTGGCACGAGGCATAATGCAACACGTGAGATGATTTGACCGGGGCCCCTTCTCTTGCATATTATTTGACCATCTATTGAATAGGTGTTGATGATCTGTATTGTATCTGTGCATCATAGTACATTCATCTCACCATCAATATACTGTATTGTAAGAAGAAGTCCCCTCTTAACATCCATACTCATACTCTTGTTGCTCATCACTCTCCTCAGAGCACCTAAAACCTCGCTTTCTTGATTTACTCTGTGCAATACCTCACACTCCTTTCCACCAACTGCAGCCACTTCACAACCCAAGTACTGAAAGCTTTTAACTTCTTCCAGCACCTGTCCATGCAACCTTATTTCTAAAGCCATTTCCACTCCATCACGTGAACACTTTATCACCTTACTCTTCCCAAAATTCATACATAATTTACGCCTATCACACACTCTATCAAACTCCATCACCAACCTTCTCAATGTTTCCTTAGAATCAGCCACAAGAGCTGTGTCATCTGCAAACAACAACTGACTTACCTGCCAAACCGTTCCACTGTTATCCATTATCCCTACACCTCTGCCAGATAATCTTGCATTCAGCTATCTCATCATAGCATCCATGTACACGTTACAGCCATGGTGACATCACACACCCCTGTCTCACACCAGTCAACACAGGGAGCCACTCACCTTTCTCACTCCCTACTTTTACACATGCTCTGCTCTTCATATAAACACTGCTTCCAACAACTTTCCACCAACTCCATACTCCTTTCCCTTTCTATCACCTGCCACAACGCCTCTTTATCAACATACCCCTTTTCCAAGTCCATGAAAGCCAAATAAACATCCTTACCTTTTGCAAAATATTTCTCACACACCTGTTGTACTGCTAACACCTGATCCACACATCATCTTCTTTTTCTAAAACTACTTTGCTCCTCTATCACCACCTCATCCGTTCTTCCTCTCACTCTCTTAATCAAGACCTCCAGGCACGGACAACAAATTATTGTACACACACAATCATGAAACTATGAAACATGGTAAAATGAGGTGGATTAAAGATAAAGAAATGATGATGACTTGTCATAAGAGGGCCAAAATACCAAATTTATAGAGCTCAATTATTTAATTGGATGTCAAGTGATTATTTGCTCACCCAAACAATGCTCTGCTAACTACAGTGTATGCAATTACTTGTTCATTTATACAGTTTTAGGCAGTAATTACAATTACATAAAACAGTTAAAATAAGAAAATAACACTAAAATGAGATAAGAGTATTTACCTGTAGAACAACATTTTATTTACTATTTGTATGTATTTGCACAGTAGTTTTTACCATATTTTTAAAAGGTTTAACTGTGTACATATTTTAAACTAAAAACCTTGAATTTGAAACTCTCTTATCACTAATCAGGTCAGTTGATTAGAGAAGAACAGACGGGTAGTTGAGTTATATAACCTTGTAATATTTTTTTCACCTCACGTGCGGCTGGTAGTTTTTTTAATATATTCAAAGTAACGCACAACTTTTGACCATCAACTCTGGTAGGGTGGGAAAAACTAATTCATTAGATTACCCCAGTACAAAGAAGAAGAAAAAAAACAGTATTTTCAACACTGCCCACCAACATTGAACAATCGTTGTTTTGTCCCAACCAATATAATGTCTCTTACAACACGGATCAATCTTTGTCTTGTTTAGGTAGTAGGGCAAAAATTATCTGCTTAAGTGCTGTTGAGATGGACCAACATTATTGGTGTCAAACAAGTCTCACCTGATTGTGCCAAAAGGAAGTGAACAGGAATCAAAAATGTCAAAGGGAATAAAAGGAGCGTTTTCTTTAATTAAAAAAAAAGAAACCTTTAAGTCACACTTATCGCTAAGGAAGTATCGTCAATGAAATATTGCTAATGAAATAGCGTTAATTCAATATTGCTAATGAAATATGTCTTAAATGGACAGTGTGTATTATTGAAGGCCTCTTAGTGATAAATATTTGATTTATGATAGAAAAACAATATTGATTTGAATAATAATATATATGAACATACCTGTAACATATAAACATATGCATATAAAAGCGCCTTTTTTAAAATATTTGTAGGTTAATAAGTTTGTTGTTATTTTCCATAATATGAAGCTCATTTGGAGGAAGCTGATGTGATTGTCTGCCATCTTGCTGCTATGGGTACACCCTAAAAACAAAATACTTGCAGAAGGCTGGATGAAATAATGAAAAGGAAAACGATCCATTATGGTCAGTTTAAATCTCTATAGTTTGTAACCTCAATTCCGCTTTTGTAGAAAATGTTTTCAGTTGCACTTCACCAAGGTTGTCCAACCTTTTTGAAGCACAGAACTACTTTTTTTGTAACTGATTAGTGTTAAGGGATACAAGTTTGATATACATTTCTAAAATAACATGGCACAACTAAATTATTTTAGGTGGTCATTATTAGAGGCTAACCACTTAACAGCATGCCAGTTAGAAATCAAATTTTCTGGAAAAAACCCACAATAACCCATTATGTATTTTCAGAACCAGTCCGCAGGCTAAGGGGGCTCACGGGCACGGACCCGTGCACTACACAATACAGCATCATCTTACACAAAGTCCCTTCAAAATCAATGGTAAATGAAAATCCTCTGTACAGCAACTCTGAAGTAGTATAGCACAACTAAATTTCAGTGAATAAAAAAGGAAACCCTAGCTGTATCACGGTTTACGCTTCAAAATTCTGATGCTTCTCAGATTTTTTATTGAATTGTCTTCATTGTCATTAATATCAAGGTATTGTGCATTGTGTTCAACAGCAGATGGAACAAAGTAAATGCTATCAGGGGGCAGGTTGGGGAGGGCTTTGTATTTGTATTGAGTGGTTGTAACAGTGTGCATTACCATGACAAGCCGTGTATGGTGTCAGTAAAACAACAGGACGGGCTCAAGTCAAGTCAAGTCATTTTTATTTGTATAGCCCTAAATCACGAAGAGTCTCAAAGGTCTTCACAGATTATTACACTATATTACACAGACTATTTTTCAGCTGACGAGAAGAGTAGGTTATTCATATGCTATGGAGTAGAAGTGAGTTTTAAGTTTAGATTTAAACATTTCCACTGAGGTTGCAGATCGGATCTCAGGAAGAAGAGCATTCCACAGCACCGGTGTCCGGATGGAGAACGCTCTCAAACCAGCAGAACACTTCTTGCTCTTGGGATCACCAGAAGACCGGCACTCTCAGATCGTAGGCTTCGGACCGGGACATAGGGGCAGATCAGATCTGAAAGATAAGAGGGAAGCAAGTCCATGTATGATTTTGTATAATACTAAGAGAACCTTGAAATCACATCTAAGGCTAACTGGGAGCCAATGCAGGTTAGCCAAAATCGGTGTTATATGATCGTACTTTTTTGTCCTAGTTAAAAGCCTCGCTGCGGCATTTTGTACCAGCTGAAGAGACTTGATTCTACACTTCAGGAGACCAGAGAATAGTGCCTTACAGTAATCAAGACGGGAGGTAACAAATGCATGAATTATAATTTCCGCATCCGACTGAGACAGTATTGAACGGATTTTAGCAATGTTACGAAGATGGAAGAAAGCGGTTCTAGTTTGGCCACCAAAACAAACACAGTGACAGCTAGTATTTTAGCGGCTCATTACATTGAAAAAAAAAATCACCAATTTAATTTCATCAATTAAATTGAGGAAAGTCAAAGGACTGCTAACACATGCTGATCTCGAGAAGGTGCTCCGTGAATTGTTATTGGGCCCGGGAAACAACTGAGGCTGTGTTGGAAGAGAAAGCAATGGCGAGGGCGCAGGTCCTGCCCACTGCTACGGCTTAACTATGTAACAACTCTCTTAAACCACCCTTGGCGACCCTGTATCTCACCAACGCCAGATATGTTACCGATCGAATGGACGACTGGGAGCTACAACTCATGGGAAACCGCTAGATTCAGGACTCTTGTATTCTAATCATGATGGAGACCTGGCAGAATCCATGGATTCTCAATGCTAGCATGCAGCTAGCCGGCAGCTCTCTTAATTACTTTCTTACACTGAAAGGAGAAGCCCTCCAGTTTTTTTGTATTATTTATAATGACAATAAAGATCATCACCGCAATTCTGTGTTTTGTGTTTTTAATTCTAGTTTTATAGTTGATATTTTGTGACAGTCTTATTGATATATCATGTTTTACGGATATCTCATGAATAAATACACTTTTCTACTAAGTGGAATTTGACTATCCCAAGACTTTTTGGAAATGCGTAACCACCACCACCACCACCACCACCCCGAACCCGTAAAGACAAATACATTATTTTATTGTCTTTGCAGTGGTTTTGTTCTGCCCTTGGACAGTAGTAATATCTGTGTTCTCTATTAAAGGTATATGATACACAATTGGATTACAGGATATTGTTCTGATCCAACTGCAAAATTTAGTTTCCACATTTGGTTTTTCACACGACACAATTGGTTGTTCTAGTTTCAGCTGATTTATACTCCGCTTGTGTATAGTAAGAGCTTTATTCATGTTATTGTACTTCCAAACACAATCTTGAAAAGGCTGCGGAAGAGGGAGGGATTTGTGAATGAGTGCCACTGCCAAAATAAGAGTTTAAGTTTCCATTCATTCCTCCCATTGCGCACACACAATCCTCCTACAGCCTCATTTGCACCCTGTAATTAACTCTGCATATCTCTCAACGTGGAAATAAAGCACTATTTAGCCCAGTAGGCAATCTAGAGTGCCTGTGCACGTGTGTGCGCACGAAGACTAATTGTTAAACAAGCACGAGGTTAATAGCGGTAGAATTAAAACTGAGATTAGATACTGATTAGCTGCAAGAGTGGATGAGCTTCACACGGGCAGACATGACTCTCCAAGAGGGAAAGTGTAGACAAAAGGAATGAAGTTGAAGACGAAATTGCAAGTGGGGATATTGTGTGCAAATGGATTGATTAAAGCCTTTAAAATGAAGTAAAGAGAAGCGTAAATGCTGGCTTTCAGAAAATGATGTGACCAAAATAAGATCGCAGCATTCAAGAACATATATACTGGTATGTATATATGCTCTCCGGGCACTCCAGTTTCCTCCCACATTCAAAAACATGCATGTTAGGTTATTTGGCCGGTCCGAATAATACCTAGGTGTGACTGAGCGAGTGAGTTGTCTGTCGGTGTGTGCCTTGCCACTGGTTCGCAACTAGTTCAGGGTGTTCCCCCCTACCCACTGCCTGAAGACAGTTGGGATGGGCTCCAGCACCCCCGCGACCCTACTGGGGATAAGCGGTGCATATAATGGATGGATAGTAATGGCAGAAACAGACATTTTTAAAAGGAGATGCCCACAAAGTATAACACTACCTACTGTATGTGTGTGGTTTAGAGTGGCTTTTCCCCCTTAAGGCATGCACAAGAGAACAGATATGGTGCAATTAATTCTTGGAGCTGACCAAATCAAACAATAGCCTTAATATATGCATTGATATAAAAAACTCTTCTCTTGAAATATGTTGCATCATTGTTCATGCCCTCCAAGCCACGTTCCCTCAAGTCACTGCTTCCTCTGTTTTCTTGCCCAAGCTCTCCATCAGTGTGGAGAAGTATTATAGTTGTTTTCAATTATCTGTTCTCTCCCTTTTCTACACAGCGACACAGATTAGAGGTTAAAATGAGAGAAATATCTTATTTTGACAAAGTACAGTGCCTTGAAAAAGAATTAGCTCTCTTCTTGATTCCTATGTTTTTGCATGTGTATCACTCACAAAGGTTTTAGATCCTCAAACCATTTTTTATATCATGCTGAGAAAAATCAACAAAAGACAATATGCAGTTTTAAAATGTTGATTCCATTCAAGAAGGAAGAGAAATCAAATGTTTACGATAATTGGTCATTAGTCTTTGACAGTGCTGTGGATGAACTTTGGCCCACTCTTCTTTGCAAAATTGCTTCAAACTTCCAAGTTAGAGGGGGTTTCTAGCATAAACTGCCTGTTTAAGGTCACACCACTGCATCTCAATTTGATTTACATCCGGACATTGAATTTCACTCCAGAACCCTATTTTTAATTTTTTTAAATTTTTTTGGCATTCAAAGGTGGACTGTTTGGTCTGTTTCGAATCGTCGTCCTTCTGCATGATCCAAGAGCGCTTGAGCGTGAGGTTTTGGACTGATGGACAGACATTATCCTTGAGGATCTTCTGGTAAACAGCAGAAATCATAATTTTGTCAACCAGAGCAAAATTCCCTGGTCCTGAAGCATCATTTAGGTTGTCACATAGGGCCAGATAGGTTTTGATTTTTTTTTCTTTGTGCCTCATCAATTGGAACCAAAATCTCAAAATGAATTTTGTGTTTTCTTTGTATTGTGTTTGTGTGATATTAAAGTGTGGTTTAATGATCTGAAACCTTTGTGAATGATGGATGGATGGATGGATGGATGGATGGATGGATGGATGGATGGATGGATGGATGGATGGATGGATGGGTGGGTGGATGGATGGATGAATGGATGAATGGATGAATGGATGGATGGATGGATGGATGGATGGATGGATGGGTGGGTGGATGGATGGATGGATGGATGGATGGATGGATGGATGGGTGGATGGATGGGTGGGTGGCAATGTTCCCTCTAATTTTCCACGGGTCTGAGCGCTCACACAAAGTCGGTGAGCAACGCTTGAAACAACAGTGAGCAACCATAATCCCAAGTGTGGCAAGATAATTAATAATCAAACATGTCCAAAACTTGACATCAAGTTACATTTTGTTGAGTTTCCGGCAATGCAAAATTATTTTTCTCTTTTGAATGAATTGACTCATGTACCATTGCAAAGGTTGTATGGCCTACAAACGTCGTTTGTTGTTACAATTATTTCACAAGATATCCATTCCTTTTTGTTTCCTGATATATTTTGTTGCATAAAATTAACATTTTTGGGGGCTTATTTAGTCGGTTGTAAGATAAAGAACTGTACTTAATCACATTTTTTAGTGGAAGTACAATGTTGGCAACAAGATTCACTTGATATTATTAACTTGGAAATTATTTGAATGCAGCACAAACTTTTTATTCTTTTTTCCGTGTTTTTTTTTTCTACTTTTTTGTTACTTTTTTCTTTTTGTTCCCTATTTACCTTTTTCCTTCATGTCTTTCTTTTCTTTTTTTCTGGCTTTTTTTCTAAATTTTTCCTTCTTTTTTTTCTCTTCATTCTGTTTCTTTTTTTCTCAGCTTTTCACTACTTTTTCATTTTGGTATTTTTTTTCTTTTTTGTTCTATTCCCCCCTTCCTTTAAGTCATGTTGTGCATAATTTTACATAATATTTGGTCATGTTGGGATTAACGAAGCAAAAACAACCTGAAGAGCCGTTTAGGACCCGAAAGCCGGTTCCTTTTAGTGAGCCGAGCCCAAGAAGCCGGTTCTCTACTAACTTTACTCAACTTCGTTCTACTTCGACTCGACTTCAAAATACCGCATTTAGGACACAACGTCAGGGGAATCCGTGTATTTTTACCTTCATGCACTATAACTTTGACTTAAGTCGCTTCTTAATTAGTCATTTTGAGCCCTCATTTTTGTGCGCTGGCTAGATTTTCTTGTGCGCTGAGAATGTGCGAGCAGTGTGCAATTGCGCACGCGCGCAGCTTAGAAGGAACACTGGTGGGTGGGTGGATGGATGTATGTATGGATGGATGTATGGATGTACGTATGTATGTATGGATGGATCGATGGATGGATGGATGGATGCATGGATGGACGGACAGATGGATGGACGGATCCCTTAAACACTAGGCTGGTAGGGGCACCATATACTGTGGTGTGTCTTGGGAACGTACCGCCAGGCTAGCACATATACAAAAAACTCAAATACTTTTTCACTGCACTGTAAGTGCTAAAAGGTTACAGGGAGTAAAAGTAAGAAGTTGCAAGAAAATGAAATGTGTAGTAAGAGAGATTTTGTGACAGTTTAACTACATCAGGTGCTCAGACAGACTTACAATTGATACATTTTAATACATGTTAATACATTTTAATGCATTTATGTATATGCTTGAACAAAAATATCCACTACCAATCGGAAAGAGCAAGGTTTCATATTGTGTCGTAGGAATTCCCCGTGCTTGTTTGTTTTACCGTTTTTTGATGAGAGGCTCTCATTTTTGTTTTACAAGGACAAATTTAATTAGTGCCAGAACGAATACAAATCAGAATTCGCTCCGCAGACCCTATTTGTTATCCTAATGAAAGACTGTTAGGCAGGGAAGTAAGAATTACAAATGTGTTTTCAAAGGTTAGATGTGTGGTTACTCTAAGAATGGATTCTCTTTCATTTGGAAATTAATGCGATTTTGCACTCCTTCTTTAATGCCTGTGATTCAATTAGTGGTCCTGCCAAAGAATGCATCTTGAATCTTGTTCCACAAGGGAGTTTTTACCCCGTTTTTTGTATACGATCCATCTTCATTTCTCTTCAGTTGTGGGTGTGCTCAGGCTTTTCCCATCTTACTTTGAGCTCTCCATCACAATCACACCTCAGGACAATTTTAACTTTTTGTGACCTCAAACATCTGATAGTAATTTTTCAGGCTCATGACCAGTCTTCTTGCTGATGAGCTGATCACAGGAATCAAATGTGTTGAAGAAGGGAAGAATCTAAAAAGGTTCACTAACCGTTTCAAAGTTGATAGTTTTTTTTTCTTACTGCTTAGTGCAAACGGCTATCCGTTTGATATGCATTCATAAAATAACAATTTATTGACTTGTTACTACAGTGTTACTTGGTTAGTTATTATGTTATAAGTTGCTTTCATTAGGCTCAGTCAATGACTAAAATGCCATAATTAACTGATGAAATGAAATGAAATCATCTGCGTTTATATAGCGCTTTTCAAGTCAATGACTTCCCAAAGCGCTTTACAATTTGCTCCACATTTCCCAATAGCGGGCTTGCAGCCATGCAAGGTGCTAACCTGCTTATTGGGGGTATTTGGGGTTCAGTGTTTTACCCAAGGACACTTCGACATGTAGCACGGACAAGCCGGGATTCGAACTGGGATCCCTTGATCCCAAGGCTCTACCTCCTGAGCTACTGCCGCCCCTATCATGTCAATGATTTTTCATGTCAGCTCATTTCACAGTTTCTTGAAAATCACAATGACCTACTTTAAGAACTTGGTTACTCTGGTGTTCTTAGGGGTGCTACCTGGTGCCCATGGGCACATCTTTGGTAACCCCTGATCAGCAATTGTGTACTACTCTCACCAACACCCTTGTTGAGTGTTTTTGAGATTATATACAGGTCCTTCTAAAAAAAAGTAGCCTATTGTGATACATTTTATTATCTTCCAAAGTACAATTTAATATATTTGAGATTCATTGCACACCAACAGAAATATTTCAGGTCTTTAATTGTTTTAATAATAATAATTATGTCATACAGCTCATGCAAACACAAAATTATTATCTCAAAACAGTAGCCTATCATGAAAAGGTGCTCTAAAAGAGATACTCTCCAAATCAGTTGAGTTAACCAGTTAACTCTACACACCCGCAAAAAAAATCCTGAGGTTGATAAAAAAAATCCCAGCCTGGTTCATTACTCAACTGCAATCATGGGTATGACTGTTAACCTGACTACTGTCCAGAAGGCCACTAGTGACACCCTCAAGCAAAAGGTAAGACACAAAAAGAAATGTCTGAGCGAATAGGGTGTTCCCAGTGTGCGGCAGAAAACGCTGCACTACCAGAAGAGGTGACCGGATCCTGAGGAAAATTGGGGAGAATGGCTGATTTCAGACGTTGGGGGACCTGAGGAAGCAGTAGAATGAGTCTTGAGTAGAAGCATCCAGAGCCACAGTGCACAGGCGTGTGCAGAAAAGATGCTACAGGTGTCACATTCCCCAGGTCAAGTCACTTGTGAACATGAAACAGCGGAAGACATAGCTGACCAGGGTGACTGTTGCTCAGTGAAGAAAAGTACATTTTTCAGATGAAAGCAAATTTTGCATGTCCTTCGAAAATCAAGGTGCCAGAGTCTTGAGGAAGACTCGGGGGAAAGGAAATGCTAAAATGTTCCAGCGTCGACTACCCACAGTCGGTGATGGTCTGTGGCACCGTGTCAGTTGTTGGTTTTGGTGCACTGGGTTTTAATAAGGGCAGGGTCAATGCAGATTGCTATCAGAAGATTTTCGAGCACTTCATGCTTCCATCTGCTGAAAAGCTATATGAAGATGAAGATTTTATTTTTCAGCACGACCTGGTACCTGCTCACAGTACCAAAACCACTGGTTGTTTAGTGACCATAGTGTTACTGTGCTCAATTGGCCTGCCAACTCTCATGACCTTCACCCCATAGACAATCTTTGTGATAACGTGAAGAGGAAGTTGAAAGACACCAGATCCAACTCTGTGGATGACTTTAAGGTCACTATCGAAGCATCCTAGACCTGCATAACAAGGATTCCCGACCAAGTTTAGAGTAAATAACTGAACATAATTATTTAAAGGGGCAGCACGGCGGCGCAATGTTTAGCGCGTGTGCGGCAAAGTTCCGAGGTTGTGAGATCGAACCTGTGGAGTTTGCATGTTCTCCCTGTGCTTGCGTGGGTTTCCCAGTACCATTCACCCCAAGTTGATGATAAAGGGAAAATAACGTTTTTGCTTACTTATGCATGTATTAATTTTATGCATAACCAGTTTAACATCCCTGCCCGAAAGGGAGAAAAATGGAGGTCCATATGACATGTAAAGCCTGTCTTTTGTAACAAAATTCCAGTTAAACAAGACTGTATAAACAGAGACAAAAAAAAGGACAAGTGGATACTTTTTTTTATAAAATCAGCGAACGAGAAACTCAGCTTGATCACTTCGTACTGACCTAGCCCAAAATGCTGATCAGGTGGAGTCGGGCTTGAGCTCAGGCTTACGACTGTATCTCCAGGCTGAAAATGGCAGACAAAATCTTGCTCGTCTCAGAGTTTTCCAACTTTTCCCTAGTAAATTAATGCAATGTATATTTCTTGTACAGCTAGGTCTCGACATGTTTAACGGATGCTGGCGCAATGGCTTTGGTGGATTACCGCCCCTAGGCTATCTTCATTTATTATTTTTTCTTTAATGTAACACATTAAAAACAAGTTACCTGTTAAGGATGTATCTCCATGTAATGCTCCCTTTCATTAATTGTTTTACTTTTAACGATTTTTGGATTATTCATAGTTTAAACAAGTAAAGCACTTTGATAGAAAGTCCAATTCTATTGATCCTGTTAACCTTATCTTCTCTGTTCCTTTATCTTCTTGGGTTTTTTACCTCACAGTGAATGTGTGAAACTGGAGTGTCATGCTCAATTTCGTTGTCACAATATGTTAACCCATTTTGTAACAATGACAATAAAGGTATATTCTATTCTATTCTATTCTATTCTATTCTATTCTATTCTATTCTATTCTATTCTATTCTATTCTATTCTGTTCTATTCTAAAACAGGTGGCGTTCCTCAAGGCCCTTAGAAAGCTCTCAGACGCCAACTTGTAACCTGATTTGTTAAACCAACAGCTTTATTGAAGACTGATGTTATGTATATGACACATCCTACAGGAGTTGTCGTGAAGGCCTCCGACTAGATATCTGAGCCTATAAACAACTGAATGTGATCGGTTAAATGCTTAGATATGAAGGCACTTATCTCGAAGCCAGTTTCTATAGCCGGGGCTCAGTGCGACAAGGACACCTTCTTTGGCTGTCAGTTCTCTAGCACCCGACCCCTTTTGACCTCCTTCAGGTGGTGGCAAGACCCTTGTCAGCACTGTGCCCCGCCAGACCCCGTGAATTAAGGCCCGGCCACCAAGCCCTTGCCAGCTCTGGCTCTAAATGGGGCTCCTGGTTACCCACGTCCTGGCGAGGCAAATCGTGTTCCATTGTTTTTTTTCCTCATAAGGGGTCTATTATCTGCACTTGGTATGGCTCACTCACTTAGGACCTGTTTGTCATGGGTGACCCTACCAGGGGCTTAATCCCCCAGACAACATAGCTCCTAGGATCATTGAGACACACAAACTCCTCCAATACGATGAGGTAGACCTCCTGGACGCCGCTGGGTGTTCCGGGTATGTCCCACCGGCAGGAGGCCCCGAAACGACCCAGGACATGCTAAGGTTACTATATCTATTGGGGAGCCTTCAAACGTCTTGGGATCCCGTCCGATTAGCTGGATAAAGTGGCTGGGGATAGTGAGGTCTGGGCTTCTTTCCTTAGGTCGCTGCCCCTGCTACCGACCCCTGATAAGCGTAAGATAATGGATGGATGGACGGATGTAAAAGTGGATGGATGGACATCTGGAAGCAGCATAACCAGGAAGAAGCAATCAAAGGAAGCTGACAGACAATGTAAAATTCTTTAGTATTGATGGACAAAATATAAACATTTTGAGCCAAAGAATAAGCCTTCACGGCCTTCACGGCCTAGAAATGTTGTGTCCCGAATGTAATTTTTCAAAACGGCCATTTTCCGCTCCAATTCAAGTTGAACTGTTTTACTTATCTGTCTTGTCCAATTTAGTATGGTACTCTGAAAACTTCCCACCCCCAAACGTTTCAATAACAGTCACGATGAAATCACAATTAGGTGTTTACCTCCGTCAGCGACTGGCAGCAAACATATTCAGGTCACGTTATCTGCTGCATACTGATGTGTATGTGCAAACACGGAACGGATAAGCCAGTTATTTGTATATCGGACTAATTGACCAGGAGTAAGATCAGTCGTGCAATGACTGGCTTACGTGGCACATTCAGATTTTGAAGAGGAGAACGTCACCTTTGTCGAAAAAGACACACAAGGTTGCCAAATATTTAATCAATCTTTTACGTAGACTACATTTCAAAAGTTCGGGGTTACCAAGACAAAATGTGTTTTCCATGAAATGTCCCACTTTTTTATTGTTAATCAAATGATTTGCAAAATAAATTGAAAGTATATTTGAGCCATTGGGAAGGTTGGAAATAAGGATTTTTATTTGAAAAAAAATGTATATCCTTCAAACTTTGTTTTCATCAAGGAATGGAAATTTCTAAGCGACCACAAACTTTTAAATGACAGTTTTTTTGTCTTTTATTTGTCTTATCATAACTGATATGTACTTAAATCTGCTTCACTAGTCATTTATTATTTTTTCTTTAAAGCAACAAATTAAAAACAAGTTACGTGTTAAGGATGTATCTCCAGGTAATGCTCCCTTTCATTAATTGTTTTACTTTTAACAAATTTTGGATTATTTATGGTTTAAACAAATAAAGCACTTTGATAGAAAGTCCAATTCTATTGATCCTGTTAAATGTGCTATGTTATTAGATTTGAGATGCTAGTATTTTCAATATTGCTACCCTGATAATCTTTATAAAAAATATCTTAAATGCTTGAATGTTTATGTTCCCAAAAATGAGTAGTGAACAATCGAAATGGATCAGTTCCCCGGGCCTTCTCCAAATGTGCCTGATTGAAACAGGCAGAGCGTATATTTTTGGGGCCTGGTGGCTTTTTTCTTACTCTGCTTTCCCCCATACAGTGAATTGCACTAGTGTGGCTGCGATCCAGTAGCCCCAATCGCATATCACTGAGATGGGAGATCAGCAAAGATGTCAAAACATGGGGGGATTACCACACATATTGATTTTCACATTTTGCGAGATGTTTTGGACGCTATTAACCCTGCACTTTTGTCAGGTCTGGCAGCTCTTTGTTGTCGTCATTTACGCCGTTATTTAGAAGAATAGAATAGAATAGAATATACCTTTATTGTCATTGTTACAAAATGGGTTAACATATTGTGACAACGAAATTGGGCATGACACTCCAGTTTTACACATTCACAGTGAGGTATGAGCCAAGAAGATAAAGGAACAGAGAAGATAAGGTTATAAACCAAGGGGGATAAGGCTATAGTTATAATTTACATGGTATTTATACAAGAAATGTCGGCATGTGGGATGTTACATAGAGTTGTTATCGTGATACCGTTGGTATCGTAAGGGGTGTGCAATATTGCATTTGGTGCAAAGTCATCATAGTGCAAAAAAATAGTCAGCATATGCATTGGTGCAAACATAGACATCATAGTGCAGAAAAAGGAAATGGTCAGACATTGTGCAAGGTGAGCAGTAAAAATGAACTGCAATCATGCTGCCGCTTTACATTATGCCCAATCAAATATAATTATAATGGGGGTGGCAGAAGAAGGCCCTTTCGTCTGCGCTTTTGTCCGTAGACATGCTGTTCTGGTTCGGCTAAAATAATATGTGCCACGATCCCTTATCCACTGGCAATAATTCCGGAGAACAGGGGCCGGCAGAGCACTTTCTTTTTGGTTGGCTCAATTTAACGTGCCATTGATTGCCCGCCTAAAATGAACTGCACTGTTTTGGCTCGGATACATTATCCCTAGCTCACAATTGCTAAGAGCAAGGGCGGAGAGGGCAAATTTGGGTCAAGCGTGGCCGCTCTTTTATTCAGTTATTTCCGCCTAAAACAATCAGGACGTTGGGGCTGCGCTCTTTTATTACTGTTCGACTATTGCTGCGAGCAGGAGGGGGGTGTTGGGCGTGGCAACACATATTTCATAAATAGAGGGCTGACTTTGCGTATTCTTACATATCGGAGACTTCTGCTCCCCATTAACAGCTATTTACGATGGATTACAGTACTTCAATTAAAACATCTACCTAAAAAAATTAACAAATAGTAATAAAAAAATACATCTATCCACAAGGGTGTATGCAAATAGAAAAAAAAAAACACTCAAATGCATCTCACAGCACGTGACGCTCTTTTAACTAGAATAAAACATATTATTTAATGGGACATTCATGGTTAACAATGATCAATTCAAATCATAAACCAACGGGCATTTAAATGCAGTTTGTGATGAGAGCGGTGATGAATGTCTGTCTTGTTCCTCCTGTATTTTTCTTTCTATGAGAAAAAAAGGTTGTTACGCTAATGGATGAGCCCTACAAAGACGTTCCCTGTGGAGCGATGGTAAAACATAAATACGCACATGCACACACAATCTGTAGACAACACCAGTTCCTGTGTGATCACTGCTTACGGAGCTAAAATGTGCTCTTAACATACATAATGTATTACTATTAGGTATGTATATTAAAAATAAAAATAAAAGATAATAATTCAAAAAGCAATAGGAGTACAAAATGCAAACCGACTAAATAGTTAACCAATATCCATTCTCCTTAGACAATATGCCGCTTTATATTCGCATGAGATTTATCAAAACAACACCATCTTATTTCAAGCTGGTGGTCCTCCTTATTTTTCATTACATCCCCAAACAAATACAGTGGTATTTTCCTTTATTAAAAAAACACAATAAAAAAGGTTATATTGTAATTAAAATGTTGCTTATGCTCCGAAGTGTGCTTCAGAGGTTATTTTTGTATTACTATAATCCCTCGTTTATAGTAGTGAATGGGGAACATAAACCCCTGTGATATGCAGTTATCCGTGGAGAAAGGTGATGGAAAATAGTGCAGTACAACACTTTTATGAGTTTTTCTGTATTTCCATGAATAACGCACAAAGGTCGACATCTTATGGTTTGCTTTATTAGTAACTTTCCCTCTTTTTTTGAAATGTATTCATCTATTATTTTGGGATGCAGTTCTTCAAAGACATGGTTCAAACAAAGCGGTAAAGGGACTTAATCAGCAGGCAGCGCCAAAATGATGCCACTGTTAAACTTGAAGAGGAAGAATAAGACATACTCTGAATACGTATTAACTGAACCGAAGATGAAATAACGCTAAGTGAAAAATTTATATTGTCTTGTAAATCCAAATGTGATTAAAACTTTTCCTGGTTTTTTTCTTCAGTTCTTCCTTCAGTCCAAAAATTACAACATGACCTTGCCTGTGCTCACCGATCGATGGCAGTGATCATTACAACAACAGGAGTCACTTTCATTTCTGCTGCATGTCAAGGAGCAGCAGACCCGACTTTAAAATACAGAGATCCCTCAGATTTTGCAGTTAATGGAGACCAGAACCATCCGCATACAGTTAAAATCCGTGGTGTAGTGTCACAACTTGTCACGGTTGTCCATTGCCCTCACTTCGCCCCACCCGTTTGGCACCAGCTGCGGCTCGTTGCTTGATTGGCTTCCCTCCTATTTAAACTCAGTGTTATCATTCACACCTTGTTAGTCCGTCAACGAACATCTGCACCCGCAAGACGTGTGTTTTGACTTTGTCCAATATCCTGCTTGTGTATCCTGTCCGGTCTCGATCAGGTCTCTCCGGGATTGGCTCGTGTATCTGATATCGATCCTGTCTGTCTCGTACGACTCCAGTCTACTGTAACGGGTACCGATCCCGTCTATCTCATCCTGTTTGATATCTGAATCCAGTCTCCAGTGTCTGGTATCGATCCCGTTTGTCTCGTCCTGTCTGATATCTTGCTACAGTCTTCGGGATCCGGTATCGATCCCGCCTGTCTCATCCTGTCCGATATCTTGCGCCAGTCTCCAGTATCCAGTATCTATCCCGTCTGTCTCGTCCTGTCTGATGTCTGACTCCAGTATCTGGTATCGATCCTGTCCGTCCCGTCCTGTCCGGTATCGATCTCGTCTGTCCGGTATCTGCTTGTGTATCTGGTATTGATACTGGCCGTCCCGTCCTGTCTGGTATCGATCTCGTCTGTCCGGTATCTGCTTGTGTATCTGGTATTGATACTGGCCGTCCCGTCCTGTCTGGTATCGACCCCGTCCATCTGGTATCTGCTCGTGTATCTGGTATCAATCCTGTCTGTCCCGTCCTGTCCGGTATCGACTCCGTCTGTCAGATATCTGCCCGTGTATCCAGTATCGATCTCGTTGGCTTCTGGCTTCCTGTTTTTCCACGCCAGACTTCTGTCTTACCTTTTCCGCCCAGTGATCGCCGAATCACTGACGTTTGTGTTCACGCGCAAGACGGCCCCATTCCTGTAAAATAAAGCTTGTCAGAGCACAAACACCAAGCATGAGGTCAAAAGAACTGTCTGTAGACCTGCGAGACAGGATTGTCTTGAGGCACAAATCTGGGGAAGGATACAGAAAAAATTCTGCTGCTTTGAAGGTCCCAATTAGCACAGTGGCCTCCATTATTTGTAAATGGAAGACATTTGTAACCAGCAGGACTCTTCCTACAGCTGGCCAGCCTTCTAAACTGAGCGATCGGGGAAGAAGGGCCTTAGTCAGGGAGGTGACCAAGAACCCGATGGTCACTCTGTCAGAGCTCCAGCATTCCTCTGTGGAGTAAGGAGAGCCTTCCAGAAGGACAACCATCTCTGCAGCAATCCACCAATCAGACCTGTATGGTAGAGTAGCCAGACGAAAGCCACTCCTTAGTAAAAGGAACATGGTGGTGGCAGCATCATGCTGTGGGGGTGTTTTTCAGCAGCAGGAACTGGCAGACTAGTCAGGATAGAAGGAAAAATGAATGATAGATAGATAGATAGATAGATAGATAGATAGATAGATAGATAGATAGATAGATAGATAGATAGATAGATAGATAGATAGATAGATAGATACTTTATTCATCCCCTAAGGGAAATTCACATTTCCAGCAGCATCCCTGACCCGAGAACATACAATAATAAAGCCAAAAGAATACAATATACAAATACCCAGTGTGACGTGCATGTTATATAGAGTAACTAAATAGTGCTACACAGAACACATAATGCAGTAAGATTCGGTAATATCCAATGTAGGTGGTGTGGTTTAATGTGGGCCTTTACTCTGCCGGGTGGAGTTAAAGAGCCTCATGGCATGAGGAAGAAAAGATCTCTTCAGTCTGTCCGTAGTACAAGACAGTGACAGCAGTCTGTCACTGAAACTGCTCTTCTGTCCGGAGATAATGCTGTGAAGCGGATGCGATGGATTGTCCGTGATTGACCTCAGCTTTTTCAGTGCCTGTCTCTCAGCTACTGTTGTTAGGCTGTCCAGCTCTTTGCCCACAACAGAGCTCGCTTTCCTAGCCAGTTTATTGAGACGAGAGGCATCCTTCTTCTTGACGCTGCCTCCCCAACACGCTGCCGCATAGAAGAGGGCGCTTGCCACTACTGTCTCATAGAATATTTTCAGGAGCTTTTTGCAGATGTTGAAGGAGGCCAGCCTTCTGAGGAAGTAAAGTCGGCTTTGCCCTTTCCTACATAGAGCTTCTGTGTTGGCAGTCCAGTCCAGTTTGTTGTCCAGCTGCACACCCAGGTATTTGTAGGTCTGGACAAATTCTACACATTCTCCCTTGATGGTAACAGGAACCGGGTGAGTTCTGGTTCTCCTGAAGTCCACCACCATCTCTCTGGTCTTGGTGGTGAATGCAGCAATATATAAAGATATCCTGGATGAAAACCTGCTCCAGAGCGCTCTTGACCTCAGGCTGGGGCGAAGGTTCATTTTTTAGCAGGACAACGACCCAAAGCACACAGCCAAGATCTCAAAAGATTGGGTTCAGAACCACTCCGTGAATGTCCTGGAGTGGCCCAGCCAGAGTCCAGACTTGAATCCGATCGAACATCTCTGGAGAGATCTGAAAATGGCTGTGCACAAACGTCTCCCATCCAACCTGATTGAGCTTGAGACTTATTGCAAAGAAGAATGGGCAAAACTGCCTAAAGATAGGTGTGCTAAACTTGTGGGATCATATTCAAAAAGACTTGAGGCTGTATTTGCTGCCAAAGGTGGATTAACAAAGTATTAAGCAAAGGCTTTGAATACTTATGTAAATGTGATTTCTTAGTTTTCTATTTTTAATAAATTCAAAAAAAGTAAAAAAAAAAATAACTTTTTCACATTGTCATAACGGAGTATTTTGTGTAGAATTTTGAGATAAGAGATTAAATTAATACAATTTGGAAGGAGGCTGTAACACAGGGGTCGGGAACCTTTTTGACTCAAAGAGCCATAAAAGCAAAAAATATTAATTTTATTTTGGGAAAGAGCCACACCATATATTATGAGACAAATTTACTAAATTGCTAAACCCGCGCCCCAGACAAAAGCTTAGTCTTCAGCACATTTATTTTTGATGATTTGATAAAAATTATGAAAAGAGAATAATGCCAGAGCCCCTGTCCCAAATTCAACAAACAGACCACTTTAAACTTGTCTCTTTCTTGCAATTACTCAAGATCGGTTAAACTCCTTTTGACCCTTTTTTTCATACATATTGGTTTCAAAACCAGATGCAAGCATTTATTTTGTAAAAACGTCACAACATTCTGAGAATAGGGAGCCTTATGTGCTTACCTTTGGCGAGAGATGGGAGGGAATGCTTGTACTTTTTGCATAGCTCCACCCATCCCTCCCACTCACCCAATCAAATGACTAAGTTCTCTTCCGGTGTTTTGGCGTATTTACAGTTCTGTGGATTCGTCATAAAGTATCTGAACACTGAACACAGATTATATAGTGAACTTTTAAATAAAGGTTTCTTTAGCGTTGTACAGCCAAAACGAGTTTTTTTTCCCCCCTTTTTTTGTGTGACACCTTGACTGTAAATTGTAGTGAAAAACGTGCCCTATATATACTGCGAAGTGTTTCCTTTGCATTTGGCTTTGGTTTGGCTTTACGTGTACCCGAATAGGATAGACGTTCCCGGTTTTGAACAAGATGGAGAAATTTTGCATGCAATCAAATTGGTCTCTGAGCCATAGGTACTCATAGAAAGAGCCATATATGGCTCGCGAGCCATAGGTTCCCGACCCCTGCTGTAACATAACAAAATGCGGAAAAAGTGAAGCGCTGTGAACACTTTCCGGATGCACTGTAGATGGCGTAAGGCTAGCTGCACACTATCTTTGGATGTCTTCAAATGGTGACAAATCTCCGTGATGATTAAAATAAAACTGCATCTGACTTCGGGTATCTTTTTTTTTTAACTTTCCCAAAATAAAGTACAATTGTACCTCTACTACTCTAGCGAGAGTATTTATTCTTCTTGTTGAACGAAATGTGATGTGGTCCCTCTTTAACACGCCAATTGACTGAACAGGAAGAGGGAATGGGGCAAAGCATTCTCGCCATCTACTGAAAGGAGGTGTAATTGACCTTTTTTTTCTTTTTCTCAGTATTATTTTGCAAAGGTAAAGGCCCGCAAGCCACTATAAACTTGTCCGCAACTCATCGGTTGAGAAACACTTAGTGGATAGGATCTGGTAAGCTTCCAATGAAACCCAGGTTCAAAACCCATTGCATTCATTGCTTAGCAATAGTGATCAGTGATATATTTAGACTGAACAATCAGTGTGCAAAAGCGGTACTTTTTTAATATTTGCGCAATCGTAGCCCTTACTGTATCTACAATCACATGCGCTTGATAGTCCGGTGTGCCTTATACATGAAAGAAATATCACAAAAGACTATTTATGTTCGCCGTATACTGCAGAAAATACTGTACTTAAAAATACAAACATAAGTTTTGAGACAATGGCCGCATAGAGGGAGCAGATTTTTGTTCGAATAACAACAAAGGTTTAAGGCATGCACCACAAAACTCCAAAGAGTATAGTTTGGAAGGGGAAGGATCTGAAAGGTGTGACCTTTCTCACACATTCAGGTCAATTTTACTCTTTTATCGCTCTCATGAGAGCGTGAAACATTTATCAGAACAATTTCACCTTTTACCTTTGGATCCTTTTTTCTTTTCTGTGGAAACATTTAAAGACAGCAGAAGGGAAGTGATTGATGAATAATGTATGGAGGACGGTCGTGAGGATGTCCGGTTGTTCTCCCTGCACGCTTTTGCACAAAGGATTTGCACGGAACGCCAGAATATTAGAGCGGCGGAACCGAATCTTCAAATGCAATTTTTACATTGAACTCTAAGAAAGGTTGAATATGCAACGACCATGTGGAAGAAGCAAAACACATTGTCTTACAGATGATGGACTACCAAGAAAAACATGCATTTGGAGCTAAAATAGGAAATGTTCTATTTGTTCGGTTTGTTTCAATGCTAATTTTTGCCCCAAATAAAAATGTATATTTTTTAACGCTGTATGTCTGTTGAATATTAAACCAACATGTTGGACGTTAAATGCAACTATTTTACAACAAATATCAAGTCACTCATGAATGTATAATTGACAGTGTTGGGCATGTTACTTTGAAAAAGTAATTAGTTATAGTTACTCACTACCAAAAAGTAATCGAGTTAGTAACGGAGTTACTCTGTAGTACAAGAAACTAGTTACTAGGGAAATAATTATTCTTGTTACTTTAAAAATAAGTTGTCATATGTCAGATAATTTTAAATTTCCCGAGCAGTTTTGAGTCAGTTTAATACAAGAACAGACACATAGTTGTGTTATAGAACCTTATAATATGTATTACACCTCACCAGCAACAGATATTTCCTACACTTGAAGTGCAACAAAAATAAACTCCAAACTATATAATAGAATATCAGGAGTAAGTTATATAGAGTTTAACAAATTATATCTAACTCGAATATTCCATTCTAGACTCTTTTTAGAGAATTGGCTTGTTTGGCTTGTTTTTTTGGGCTCACAAATGGCTCTTCAGTTCATTTTGGTTGTTCAAGCCATTTATTATATATTGTTATGCATGACTTAAAAATAAAGCAACACTAACACTTAAATATTAATACTGAAAAAACACGCGGAACATAAATCAACATGGATCAAATTCTTTGTTTTAATACTTAGCAAGTTCAAGTCAACAGCACAGAATCCCTGAAAGAATTCCATCCTTCCATTACCTGCACCGCTTATCCTCAGTCGGGTCTCAGGGGTGCTGGAGCCCATCCCACCTATCTTCGGGCAGTGGGCAGGGGACACCAAGAACTCGTTGCCAGCCAGTCGCAGAAAACACAGAGACAGACAAATCACTCGCTCACTCACACATAGGGACAATTTAAACCGGGCAATTAACCTGACATGCATGGTTTTGGAATGTGGGAGGAAACCCACACAAGCAGGGGGAGAACATGCAAACTCCACACAGGAAGGTTTGATCCCATGACCTCAGAACTATGCCGCACACGTGTTAACAAATGCGCTGCTCTGCTGCTTCCTGAAAAATTTATTTTTGAACCAGTTAAAAAAAAAATTGTCTTGACAGGAATTGGCTCTCGATTAGTGGGTACCTGGTCACATATACAAGAGAGAGCCGTTTTGTTGGCGAACGACAAAAGTCAGGTTCTGTCAAAACCGATCCTCATTCACCTTTTCTTTTGGCGCATATTCGTAATCACTAACTATATGGTAGTCACTATATTGAATGGCGGCGTGATCTGAAAAGAGTTGACGTAAACAACTCGAGGACCGTGGTAACCGCTTTCTTCAAACTAACGCACAGTTTTTGACGGTCAGTAACGATAATGGCATTGTAACTGCAGAAAAAAGTTAGAAATACGATTAGCCTGTTAATGAAACAATAACGCTGTTGGTGCGATTACCTCCACTGATTATTGAAGCAATAAAAATGTGTATAAAAATTAAGTTTACTTGCTCGTATTAGTCTGCTTGTTGCACTTATGCATGAACAACATACAGTAAATTATGATATTACTGTTTAAAACTACAGTTAATATATTGTTGAGCATCTATATTGAATTTTTTTTTTAATTTTCCCTTCTACATCAGTTCATTTTTCTCTTTTATTGGTGAATATTTTTCAGATTTACCCATTTTTTGTACAATAATCTGTAATAACATATATTAAATAAGGGAAATATGTTTTATTCAATAATTGTTTTACTATTTAAATTTTGAATAATGTTACATTTGTGATTCTTGTTTTATTATGCATATATTTATTGTTACGTTATTCATTAGTAATGATATGTTTTTCTTTTTCCTAAATGTTTAAGCCATAAAAATACATTGTGTATTATTCAGCGCCTCCTAGTAGTAAAAAATCAAGGACTTGATTTGAAAGAAATACAACATTAATTTAAACAATTGGAAAAAAAAAAAAGCATATAAACGCACATTTTTTCATATTTTTGTTGGTTGAGTGATCGGTACTTATTTTACATAACATGAGCCTCACCTAGAGGGAACTGCCATAAGAGTCCACCATTTTGCTGCTAAGGCTAGCCCCTAAAAGCAAAAACCTTGCTCAAGCCAGGGCAAAAAAGTATTTGGTCTCTTTGAGTCTTGGTAGTTACTAATCTTCCCTGTTCTTTTTAAGACTAGTTGCACTACAAACAAATGTGACACCTAGTGGGTTAATATTACACAGTGTCCCTTTAATTGACAAATAAGAATACTTTTGAATTTAAACTGCTTGGCTGGGTGATGGCACAGACCCAAGTGTTGCAAGGCAGAGCAGTGGTGTGAATTTACATTAATAATAATGAAAAAGATACATATTGAGGTGATAAAAAGAGGTATCTCATGAAAACGTGGTACCTACAACAGACAAAAACTGATGCTAATGACAGCTGAGGAGCTGATTGGTTGACTAGAATAAAAAGTGTCAAACTCAACAGGAGACTTATACATCAAAACCAAAATTTAGCAAAAGCCATACCTGTCAACTTGCATGTTTCCCCTGTATTTTTTGTTTCTTGTTCAATTATTGATCATTTCAAATTGTGTACGCCATTTAACAAATTTTGCACGGGCCCATTTCGGCTCTAATCCAGATAGTCTCTGTCACTGGTACCAGACGTGGATCGTAGATTGCTAGAATGTTGTCGCTTATTCTACATAGTCTTTCTTCTGTGTTTGTAGGGTTTGTTATCGCTTAAAATGGGGATTTGCAATCATTGATAAGGAGAGCAATTGGCTGAAATGGACAGGTATGTGTGCTATTTACCCTTGTGCAGTAATTTAGAGGTACCCCCTCTCGCAGTATTGGAGCCAAAATCTGATACCTTCTTGTAAGTGTGATAACTAAGTCATTTCCGTTTTTCATTTTTTTTTATTTTATTTTTAAATACTTTTTCATTAATTAATTAATTTTACTTATGACCACTTAATACGTTCAGTGGCAGACCTATCAATTTATGTGTATTGTATGTTTTATTTGATTTATTTATTTTGCGAGGACAATAAAAGCAATAGTGTGATATGACCAAAACTACCTATGATGTATGAGATATATTTTGTAAAAAAAGTCAAAACATTTGATAGCAGATCATTGGGGCGGCAGTAGCTCAGGAGGTAGAGCGATCGTTTTAGGATTAAGGGATCCCAGTTCGAATCCCGGCTTGTCCGTGTTACATGTCGAAGTGTCCTTGGGTAAGACATTGAACCCCCAATTACCCCCAATAAGCAGGTTAGCGCCTTACATGGCTGCACAGATCACGGCCGCTATTGGGAAATGTGAAGCACACTGTAAAGCGCTTTGGGAAGTCATTGACTTGAAAAGCGCTATATAAATGCAGATCATTTCATTTCATTTAATTGAATATGTCAATAAAATAAAACATTACCCGCTCATAAACGCACTTTACGAATGAAAAACATTGTTTGAATTACCAATATTTTAGGCTACCATTAACAACGTATACTCAGCAACACTACCGCTTTACGTGTTAGACTACTTCTTTTGTCTTCCTTAAAAATGCCTTCCAGTATTAAAAAAAAATACAATTATTTCATAAAATAGAACAAACAAAAAAAACCTCTTAACTCAAGACTAGTATTTTAGTCTACGTGCAGAATATCTGGTACGCCACCTTCCTCCAGACAGTGTCAAACGGGTTTGGGACTGGGCACAGGTGGGTCCTATTACCACAGTACTGTCCCTAACTATCATGACCTTATATGAAGACATTTTGGACAGCATTCTTGACAGTCTTTAGCACATTTTCATTTTCACTGTTATTGCTACCTCTGATTTTGTTTTTGTTATTGGTTAAGACATTTTGTTACTAGATTAGTGACCACTTGTTTGGTTGTTACTTTGTTCCTTGCAATTCAATTTCCGGTTTGGTCTTTGTTTGTGGTTTGTGTCAGGATTCGTTGTTTTGTGAACCCTTGCTTGTTTGTCACTTTGTAACTCCCCTTTTTATTGAATACTATCCGTATTTTTGATCACGTCTGCCTTAGTTACTGCTCCTCCCACTGAGGTTTATCCATTTGGGCATGACCTGATCAGTAGAGGGCCCAAGGGGAATTTTCCAGTCCTGTTTCGGCGGCCGCATCATGCTTCCTGTCTCGGCGGTGAGGAGAAAGCCCCTCGGCTGCTCCTGGTTTCATGTCTCGGCGGCAAGGGGGAAGAACCTTCAGCCGTCTGGTATCCGGCCCTCGAGAGGGAGGTTATGTTAGGCAGAACATTTCTTTTCCACTAGAAAGGTTATCTCTAATTTTTTGGGGTTCCTGGTTTGAACATTTTGTTAGTAGTTTAGTGGCCATTTTTGGGTCTTTACTTCACTCCCAGCATCTCCATTTCCGGTTTGGTCTTTCCTTTTAGTTTGGACCACGGATTTTTTTTGTTTGCATCTATTGTTGTTTCGTAAACCTTATTTTGTTTGTCACTTTGTACCTCCTTTTGTAAACAAATCCAATTCCTTTTTTTGAGGACCCATGCCTTGGTTCCTGCTTCCCTGATTTGGGTCCGTCAAACTTAACACTACGGCTGCTTATTTTGAAACAAGACTAAGTCTTTGTCATGATTACTGATTCGAGGCACCTGCGGCTGCCCCATTGGTGCCAACAGCCACAGGACCTGATTGGCTGTTGGACTCTTTTAAAAACTCCCGTCTTCCGAAAGGAACCCGTGAGACCGTCTGCGAACCTATGCTCTTAGCTAGGCAAGGTTTGTACTCTCACTGGCACTCACATTATCCTGCCCTGTTTTCCTGCCTGATACCTGTTGCCGACCTTTTTCTGGACCCTTTTTTGCCTTTGTTCCCACGTTCTGGCCATCGACCTAGTTTTCTCGCTGTCAACGATTACCCTTGCTCGACACAAAAGTGCCATTTCCACGTTCGGACAATCATCAGATCGTGGATGCAAGCACTGCTCTCTTTCTCAATAAAAACTGTGTAAAATAAACGCTATTGGGTCCTGTCTCAGTTCCTGGCTTGTAACAGTCTTTTTGGGTGAATAAACCACGCCTGCGCATTAGATTTCCCTTTTTGGTAATAGTTTGCCACTTTCAGTTTTAAACATGCTTATGTTTTTTTTCTCTTTTTAAAATATTTTCTAGAGACCGTGTTGTAGGCATGAAAAGATAATAAAATGCGCCAATATGTACCACTTTTTAACGTCAAATGGTTGACAATTATGATGACACATATTGATCTGTGTATGAACATGTGTCATGCCTCCAAAAATAACACAAAGAATACTTCGATATCTGACACCCACAAGGGTGCTCGTATGTGGTCGTTTGGTGATACGTGTTTAGTGACAGGCCAGTTTATTTAAAAGTTCATCTTTAGTGTCGACTGAATGTTGATTGAAATGAAAAGATGACAAGAACAAACAAGGCTCCCGCGGATCTTTGAAAAGTCTTAAAAATCATTAAATTTATTATTCTAAAAATAAGGCATTGCAATGTCTTAACCCAAATTTCTCAATTTAAGAAAAGCGCAAAATGGTTCTTTGAAATTAGTGGTTATTTGCCAGTTTTGACTGAAAATCTATGATGTACTTTTTGTTTATTGTTTTATACATGTCTGGCAACCTGACTGGCTGGCAACCAATTCATGGTGTCCCCTGCCCAATGCCCAAAGATAGCTGGGATGGACTCCAGCACCCCCGCGACCCTACTGAGGATAAGTGGTGCTGATTGTCACGGTTGCCATGGCGCCCAGTTGGCC
The DNA here is from genome assembly GCF_059441175.1 of Urocampus carinirostris. NCBI lineage: Eukaryota > Metazoa > Chordata > Actinopteri > Syngnathiformes > Syngnathidae > Urocampus > Urocampus carinirostris. The sequence goes on from NC_142352.1 coordinate 47,198,024, forward strand.
CCGCCCAGGGACACCGGTTGAGACGCATTGACTGATTGCTCCTTGAGAGTACTTAAACGCGGTCCTTTGAGCCGTTAGTTGTCCGAGCGTCTGTGAGACTTCTGCAAGACTCCTGTTAAACTCTGTGTTAAATTCCTAGTTCTGTGAATCTGCCTGTGTTTGATCCTGTTTTATTTTTGGCCTGATCTGTATGATTTCGACAACTTTTTTCGTTCGGATTTGAATACACTTCCGCGACCATCGATCCCCGGATCGAGTGTGCGCGCATTCCTCCTCTCCCTAATAAACTGTGAGTACGTTACGCTATTGAGTTCTATATTCTGTTTCCTGCCCTGGTCCCTGACAGAACGCTCAGACCACAAACATGAACCCAGCGCGGATTGGGTGGAGCTTGATACTCCCTACGCTCTACGATTGCCCATTGACGTCACCGCCTTTCAACTGCAGGTTGAGCAAGAGCTATGGAGCATACAGCACCAGACGGAGCAAATAGCTCAACGGACTGAGTTTCTGTCACGTGAGCTGAATGAGCTCCTGTCGGTAACGGCCCCGCCTACCGGGACCTCTTCTCCTGCCGCGCCGTCACCTTTCCTGCCCATTCGGCCCACGGACCCGCCCGCCATGGCAATTGCTGTGCCTCGAATGGGGTTTCCGGGAATATTTGGTGCCTCAACGCCGCACCTGTCGGCGTCAACGCCGCGCCTGTCGGCCGCCCTTCCGTACCCATCTGTCAGTCAGACTCCCCTACTCGCCTATTTGACTTCCTTGCTCGCCTGTTTGACTTACCTTCTCGCCTGTTTGACTCCTTTGCTCGCCTGTTTGACTCCCGGGCTCGCCTGTCTGACTCTCCAGCTTGCCTGTCTGACTCCCTGGCTCGCCTGTCTGACTCCGCTGCTCGCCAGTCTGACTCTGCTGCTCGCCAGTCTGACTCTGCTGCTCGCCAGTCTGACTCCCCTGCTCGGCAGTCTGACTCCGCTGCTCGCCAGTCTGACTCCGCTGCTCGCCAGTCTGACTCCGCTGATCGCCTGTCCGACTCCGCTGATTGTCTGTTCGACTCCCCAGATCGTCTGCTCGCCTGCCACTCCGGCTCGTCCGCTCGCCCGCCACTCCGGCTCGTCCGCTCGCCCGCCACTCCGGCTTGTCCGCTCGCCCGCCACTCCGGCTCGTCCGCTCGCCCGCCACTCCTGCTCTTCCGCTCGTCCGCCACTGCGGCTCGTTCGCTCGCCCGCCACTCCGATTCGTCCGCCTGCCGACCCAGCCTCTCCCTGTTCCTGCTATTTCAGAGGCTGAAGTGGGGCCACCCTCCTCGGGAGCATCAGCCCATTCTGGGGTGCAATGTATTTTGTTTTTGTTGGGACTTCTGGAGCCGTCCCTTGGGTTCTGTCAAGGTTGCCATGGTGCCCAGTTGGCCCCGCCCTCGGACACCGGCTGAGACCGAGTGTGCGCGCATTCCTCCTTTCCCTAATAAACTGTGAGTACGTTATGCTATTGGGTTCTAAATTCTGTTTCCTTCCCTGGTCCCTGACAGCAGATAATGAAAGGATGGATGGACGTCTAGAAGAGTGTTGTGTTTTTCAGATGGGAAGTTTTAAACTGGACCAAAATGTGATTTGAAAAAAGAAAAGAAAATTAACATTTGTTTAAAATTGCCTCTAATTCACGTAGTGTTAATTAGTTTTTGTCTGTTTTGATTTCGTTTTTTGGTCGACTTGTTCTTGAATTTGATTTTAAAAGGCATCAAAAAGTTTTCAAAAGTCCTGGGTTGAACTTGATTACCTTACTGTAGGAGCCCTGAATGAAATAAACAACAATATGCAGTGGGTGCTAGTATTTTCATGACAAGGAGAAGCGCAATCACACGAAGTTGAGGCATTGTAGATGGGGCGCTATTTGTTTTGACGCTAAGACCTTGTGGTGACACATTGAAAGATGAGACGCGCCGTTCATTAGACACCACGCACAAATTAGCCCTGCACAAGCGGGTTGCTTTGGATATAAAACTCATTAGCAACCCAGTGTTGCTATTTTTTTTTACGTGTGGTTAATTTATTTCCTCCTTAGAAATCTCATTAATTGTCATGCGTGTTGCATTCAACAGATATGCAATCCATCACGTCCACACCAAGCCAAAACGATGAGCTGACGGAGACAGACACAAGGACATTCGAACACGACATTAAATCATTGATTAATTTCAATATCTAATCTGGTAATGTGTCTTCATTTGTGTTTAATGATGATTATACTCTGAGGTGTTAAAACAAGTGAGAGTTGAATGTTTTTTTTTTGTTTTTTTTTGCTTGGTAGGGTCATCCATGACAAACAGGTCCAATTATGGTGCCAAGTTGTAGTGATACGACCCTGATGAACTGCAATCAGTCGTGTATTTGGTTGCAGTGGAGGTATGAGCATTTTGTTTTGTACACATTAGCCCCTTTTCTTTAGAGGACCAATCCAAACATATGAAGAAATAAATGTATACATAAATAAAAACCTACAAATATATGCTACATAATGAACACATCGATAAAGCATGCAATACCTAAATCCGTACAGGTAAATAAAATGTATTCATTTGTTTAAGCAATCTGTTATCTATTTTGTCATTAGTATATTTCAGTATTGATTTTGTCATCTATTTTGATATGCATTTTGTTGTGTATTTTGTCGCGTTTTTTATGGAGTATTTTTAAAATGTATTTTAACATGCATTTCATTGTGTATTTTGTCACAACAAAAAAGTATCCAAATGTGGGGGTTATATTGTTTACATCCGATTGATTTTTCATTATATTGTTTACTGTTTATATTTTTTGCACTTCAAGTGTAGGATAAAGTTTTTGCTGGGCAATTTATAGTCCCTAAAATATAGTTGCTTATGATATCCTTCCCCCCTAAATTGTGAAATTACAGCATGTAGCTGGAACAGATGGTGTGCTGACAAACACTACTACAATGTTGAGGAGAAAATAGCAGATGAGGCACAAGAATCGTTAAGAGGAAACTGTCGTAGATCAACAACTTTAACTATTCAAAATTCATAAATAAAACTGTATTACCCACTCAACCACTCACCTCTACTTGTATTTTGTCACGTATTGTACATTGTCCTGGCACTGAATATACGTGTTGCGTTTGGCGAATAATTTTACAGCGATGTCCCTCTCACAAGCTAAATTAAATCAACGTATCAACGTAAAAAGTAAAGCTACAGCCGGCGGAAAATTATATGTTTATTCTCTTTTAATATTGGACACCTGCAAGTGAGATTTTAGAGGATAGCAGTTTGTTATTTTAACTATGACTGTGCAATGTTGTTTGTTGCTTTGGCAATTACATAATTGCCGCTATCAGACAATCATGTGGCTGTTCTTTGAACTCCACACCATTTAGAGCAGATCTGCTTTTGTAACCTAAGAGATATTAAAACAAGAAAGGGCTCAGGGGAGGGCCTTTCAGAACATGTTGGACTATCTCATCTGAAGGCTTCTCTCATTGTCCTATTTGCAAGTTCAAAATCCATTGATGTCTTTTCTCCTTATTTTGTGTCAACTGAACTTTAAATGTAACAGTAGAGCTATGTAACAGTGCACAATACTGGTTTAAAGTCTTAGTTCGACTGTAAGTGTTTCCATTTGAAAAGTAGGGTTAGTCTTGTCATTCTACATTTACTTCTGCATGTACTGTATATGGATTTGAAAAATCTGATTGTTCATGAGGGATATGTTATGCCCCAAAGCACCGTGGGACTTGTAGTCCAGCAAATAATCATCAGTAATGGGACTAACTCTTACAAATAAAGACAATAATTCTTCTCGTTAACGAGAACTGTACCGCATTATTAATACTATTTTGTGATTCAACTGTTATTTACTACACTACTTATTAAAAGCAGATCATGGATTATAACGTAATTTGATCGCTAAGAGTTCCTCATAGGCTAAAGATATAACATACAATTGTAAATGCAACAGCTTTGTTTTAGAAGTGGCCGTGTTACTACTTACCTACAAAATACAACTAAATAGTGACGGTGGCACCATCTCTAGCGCAAGCAGAATCAAGAGGATTTCTCGCTACCTATTATACTCAAATACAACCTGTATTTACTACTACAAGATGAACTACTGAAATCAATTAGGTCAGTTTACATGAGCGTAATTGGTTGTGTGTCACCATTAGCAAATAGTAAGCAGCACATGTTTTGGGGGCGTGGCTTATACTGGAACAACTAAATAAATAGGGAAAATCTGGGGATGGAAATTACGGTAAAAGTGTGCTGAATCTTCATTTTTATATTTTTAAAATGATTTTTGCAAGCCCGTAGAAAGAAAAAGAAGACAACGTCTTGGACTGTACGCGGAAACAGAGAAGGACATTTTCGAGTGTTTTGAATCCCTGGTTAAGTGTTTGTTCGTAAACTCTCTAGATTACATAACCCAAGACATATGAGGTGTTCACCACTTCCACAGGTTACTGTAGACATACCCTCCATATGTTTTATTATGTAGCTCCTTTAACCCGTGGATACATCACCTACCACTACATACACACTCCTATGAGTGGGGTCGAAAATTATTGGGAAAACAAATAAAAATACCAATGGCATCATGTCATAAACATGTTTTATGTGTAATATCTGGAATATGACAAAATTACCATCTTTCTTATTTACAAAGATCTTAAAGAATAAAAACCCCTGGGGTCAATTTGACCCCAATTATGCATCTAAAAGGTGAAGTAGTTTTAGAGGGTGGGCTTCAATTAGAGTAATACTGTAATGTGTAGATATATATTTACTCTCAAAAATGAATTTTGTCAGGGTCTGGCAACATATCTAAGGCAAGACGGCCCCAACCGGGGTTTGAACTTGGCACAGGTGTGTCCAATAAACAGATACCTGTGCCCAATTATCCTGAAACCTTTAAAAAGGAAATTTTGATAATTGTCATATTCCATTTCTTTTGTCGTTGTAATCCTGATCTTGTTATTTTTCACTTCCACCATTACACCTGGTTTGTTCGTTACTGGTTACTGTTTTCTTTGTTTCTTTGCTTCTTTGCTCCTTGCATTTTCTAGTTCCAGGGCTAGTTTTGTTCCTGATTTATGTTTGATCATTTTGTTTGTTATTTTGTTCCCCCTTTTTTGTTGGTACTTTGTTCTAACTTTTGTTAATAAATACCGTTCCTGTTTTGAGTACCCCTGCTTCCACCATCCTTTAAAAACTATATCAGAATTGATTCCTTAAAAAAAGACTATATATTTTAATGTATACAATATACTGATTCATATCACATTTTCCCTGTTTCTTATCTCATGCATTGTTATCAATAGAGCCAATTGTGTTTATATTGGTCCATTTGCATTCCATTTACAGGTTCCAGAGACACACTGAAGGCGGTTAGTTCTGTGGTCAAGGTAGAGAATGATCGTAATCCAGCCTTATTAATAGTACTGTTCTGGATCTCCATTTGAGGTATGGCATTTATTCCCTAAAACAGACATCTCGTCTGACAGTTAATTAAATGTGGCTTGGTATTTGTTTGAGCGCGAAGCAACATTTTAGAAAGTCGGACACGTTCACAGATGGTATACTATCACGCAAAGCCTTATGTTTCTTTGATAAACACAGTCTAGAATCGCAACCAGGTGGCGTAAATGCAATACCTATTTAAAGCTTGTGTATGTACAGAAATATTTATAAAATGAAATAATTTGACACACAGAAATCAAGCAGCACTTGATCAATTTCATCCTCACCACATTCACCAGTATGTTTTTTAAGCGCCTTTACAATTTGTACATGTTTCATGTATTTATTTTCATAAGAGCTAATACAGTGTGGATATATAAGAAAACCTTCAAATCAGAGCGAGAGACACAAAAAAGACCCAAAAAGGTTTGAAGGCGCAGGTCTGCTAGATTTGCTTGATTTAATTCATCCGTCTGTAGCGCGTTGTCCAGTGGGAGAGACAGACGTGGGAACAAAAAGTGACATTGATACACTCACTCTACGTACACTTTAGCAATAGCCTTTTGTCAAAGGCAAAATGAGATTGAAAAAAAGTCACTGAAAACAGAAGATGAAAGGCAAAATACAAAAAACATTGGAAACATTTTAGAATAAGGTACGGTATGTTAATAAATCATCAAACGGGCTACATTTGTATTCACAATTTGGACCTGTGTGAATAAACACGTGATTTTACATAACTCATTGATGAAATAACTGACAAAAAGATAAAATGCTATAAAATGTAAATATGGGTTACAGACCTATGAGTATTGCTTGATTTGAACAATGATATTGGTGCAATGCAGTGCAAAGCATGGAACTCCAATTGTTGTAAAAATAAAACCAGGTGTTTACACTTTTCATTGCTCAGAGAGGATATTTGCATGACGTCCAAGGAGAAAACATTCAAGCGATAAACAATTTTGTGAGACCTCTTCACCTTTTGCTAAGACTTGCCCTCTGAAATAATGTGGCTAAGCAATTGAGTGTAACTGAAATATTATATTATTTCGGTGATCGACAGTCAAATCGTAAAAACTGATGACTTCCTACTCTTTTTCGAAGATGTATGAATTGTTGGATCGTCTACGTTGGAGTCGCTCAATTTTGTTTTTTTTTTTGTTTTTCTTTGTCATTATTCTTTGTGTTTTCAAGTTCAAAGTAAAAAAATACGTACAAATGGTTGACTCAACCAATTGTTCAATGTTGTATGGTAGGTTTACCACCCAAATGTTTGTCCATTTTTAGGCACATTATGTGAAAAAGCACACATTTTCTTACATTGCCATAAGAAAACAGAATTTAGAGTGTTTCTGTTTTTTTATGCATTCCAGAAATACTTGAAATTACATTAAGAGGCCTTTTTTTTGCCCAAACAATAATTATGTGATAATTTCAGTCAAAATATGTAATATGGTAACCCCGACCTCTCATTGTTTTTTTTCATTGTCTTCATGGCAAAAAAAACCTCACATTCGTATATTTGGATAGGCTGAAAACCTGTCCTTAAACCATATAAACCCTTAATAATATAACATAACATCTCCATTCAATATTTTAAGACAGTATTGATATATTAAAAGTGGGTGAATGGAAACCATCTGAAAACTAGGAACGACTGAGTCTCATTATAAAGCTGGGTGCAATACAGCGACAGTGGCCCTTTTACATGCGAGCTTTTCTGGTTACTAGTTAATTCAAAATACGAGAAAAAATCTTGCCAGCATACAAAAGAAAGTTACAATAATTTCCAGATGCTACCGCTAGAGGGCCGAGCACTAGAGTTCACTCATCGCCAGAATTAGTTGCCAGTTCCTGAGTACATTTCCAGCTATTAAGATCTCATTCTGCGAAATTGTGTCTTGTTATCATGCTCTCTTGTGCTTCCTCAATTCCTCACCCCCACCATCACCACACATACACATGCGGTAGCAACCAACGACTTCCCCATGATAAACTCCTCATTTTTTCTTACATTAATGTATCTGTCTTTTTTATAGTATTTTTCTGTTCAATTACTATTTAATTAGTTTTTAGCAATAATGAAGACCTGTTTTATCACAATTTTTTGGTTAAAGTGGATGATTTTGGGAGGCTGGGAGCAGATTATATTGTTTTCAGTTATTTCATAGGAAATAAATTTGTTCGCGATACAATAAATTCGAGATATGACGGGCCACTGTACTCATTTTAGTTTAGCCGCTTAGTGATTCGTTTACTGTAATACCCGATTCTACATGCAATAAAATTCGCCAGTAATTGTTGACACACGGAATTAGTTCCGAAGAAAGTCGCACAACTTTAACTGAAGCTTGAAATTTATAAACCATTGTTCTGCACTGAAATTTGGTTGTGGTGGGTTGGTTGGCATTCCAGGGAGCTTTGCTTAGCGAAAAGGTGAAACTATAAACCTGCTACACACACATCTCCAGCTTTTCCCTGGGGCACATTCAATGACTTGTCACACTTCTCAGCCTGACACACATGAACGCACACACACAGCATCTTAGGTATGCTTACTGTCTGACACCGTGTTACGACACTCACATGAGCCGTTGCCCGTAAGGACAAAGGCAAATCAAAAAATATCAAAAAACAGGGAAATTGTAACATCACGCAAGTTTGCTTAAAATCAAAGGAACAACAGAGGTCATATAAATGTTGTGCTTCTTTAGTTTCACTTCATAGAGTCCTTCAGCATCCCTTTCTTATATTTAAACTTTGCTTATATTTAATATATTGTGATTAATGTACACATATAATCCACACTGAGTTTACTGTCTTGGCTAGAAGAGAGGCTACCAAAAGGTCCTCTTCGTCCTTCAGTTCCTCTTTCTTTTCCGTCTTTCCAAGTGCATCAATCCATTCTTCACTTAAGAGAAGACATTTCTGTCGCTCGGCAGCTCGACTGGTGGCGAAGGTCAGCAGCAGGAAAAGTTCACCCACATTATCTGTCTGGTATACCAGTTCCCTGGAGCCCCCTCGTTCTTTTCCCTCGGGTCATCTTTGGTAGAGTGTCCGACACTTTGGTGTGTCTCGGGAAAGTGGGGAGGTGGGACGGTCATACATGTTGACATAGGCTAATAATGAACACGGGGGGACACTTGAAGTGGGTTGTAGGGAATCTAAATTGACTAATAGATGAGATTAATGTCTTAAATACATGGTAGGAATATGTGTGTTTGAGTATGTCATCGGAGCAACGTGTTTAAATAAAGTAAGTGCTGTGTTTGAATGGATTAGCGATGCAGGGTAGGAGGGAAAGGCGAGTGGGAGTTGGTTTGAAGAGTCAGGGAGTCAGGTTAAGAGCAGGAGTCGGAGTGGCGTCCATCGGCGCTGAAGGTGACGCTGTGGTGAAATGCTCATCATCTGCAGAGTAAGGCGACCGCACAGGTGAGGATGACAGTCACCCATTTAGCCAATGGCAGCGCCTGGGAGCCGCCAATCAAGACTAATAAAAAGAGAAAATAATTAGAATATGGCCTGCCACTATTGTATGGCTGAAGTGTACAAATAGGGCACATTCACTCCCGTTCAAATGTTTGGGCTGACAGAAATGTCCCTATTTTTGAAAGGAAAATCACTGTTTTTTTTCCAATTTAGATAATGTGAAACTATTTAAATATACATCTCATACATTGTCAACGTGTTAAATGACTATTTTAGCTTTAAATGTTTATTCTTTTAACGCAATAGCTATACACATGTATAGAGACCCATTTTCAGCATCCAGCACTCCAATGTTTTAATAGTACATTTCGTCCGCTAGTTGCTTTAGAAGGCTAATGCATAATTAGGAAACCATTAAAAACACTTTTGCACAGCTGAAAACAGTATAGTTCAGGGGTGGCGAACATGTTTGACACAAATAGCCGAAATTTTTAGCTGTGAGAGTCAAAGAGCCACACCACGCACTGACCTGCCATGACAGACAGACACAAACAAACAATTAAAAACATATTATTTCCCATAACACACTCATCTCCTTACAATACAACAAGAATTGTTCTTGTGTTGATCACAAGGAAAGTGTCCACCCTCAATACACACACAAAAAAACCTAAACATGAAACAAGGCAGAGAGCCACAGTATATATGATGAGGGAAAGAGAAACATTCTTATTTGCCAAGAGCCACATGCGGCTCTAGAGCCACGTGTTCGCCATCCCTGGTATAGTTGGTCGAAGTAGCTATAAAACTGGCCTTCTATCTAGTCTGGAGCATCACATGACTCGTTGTGATTAAACTTTCAGAATGGCCAGAAAAAGAGAACTTTTGGGTGAAATTGGACAATCTATTCTTATTCTTAAAGATGAAGGCTAAGAAACTAAGTCTCCTAGAGCGATGTGTATACTACTCGATTCAGAGAACAGCACAAAAAGCACTAACTGGAGTAAAAAGCAATGTGGGAATACATTAGGGTCTGTAGTTTAGGAAATAGACGCCTCACAGGTTTTGAACTAGCACCTTGGTCAAACCTGCAAAACATATAGGTCAATATCTAAAGTGAAAAGGTGACTCCAAGATGCTGGCCTTCATGGCAAAAAAGCCATATCTGAAACTGGCCAACAAAAAGAAGAGATAAATATGGGCAAAAGTACAAAGACATTGGACTACTCATTTGATAAATAAAGTAGTTATTTTTTCACTGAAAGGACCAATTTGTCTGGATCACCCCAAACATTTGAACGGTAGTGTAACGGGCCTATTATGGCAGCTTTTCTACAGCTCCTGAGATGATTGGTTTCATTATTGTATCATACAACAGAAATAGCTGTGTACGTTACTTCCCCTTGAGTTTTTTTAACCGCTAGGAATTGCTAAATAATATACATTGTAGCTTTAACTCATTCACGACCAACGATGACTAAACACGAAAACAATCTGACCTGAATTGACTTCTTTAGAAATCAATTGTCTGTGTTTCGTTTAAGTAGGTTGAATAAAGGCTTATGTGGCACAATTCAATGTGTCTAGCAGTTTAGTTCATCACATTTCTTACTCATCACAGTATTCACTACCAATGGCGACTAAAGGCTTTGAAAATCAGTTCTGAATTTAGTGGCATTGATAGATTTAGACGTCAGTCCTCCACTTAAGTAAGCTGGCTAAGAAGGAACTGTGCATGAAGTCAATGAGGTGAGCAAGGTTTAGTTTTGTTGTAAATTCCTTAGATGTTTTCACTTAAATTATTTGATACCACTGACTACTAAATATGTCGAAATATGTTCTGAACATAGTCCGTTAAAAAAACTTTAGACGTCAATCTTTAATTTTCCATTTTCCGTCCGGCTTTTGTTGCACCATCCCATATGTTCATCACCGCTTTTATAGGATATTGCCACTAAAGCCTTTATTCAAACAACTTAAATGGAAAATGGAGAATTGACGTCGCAAACCATCATTGGCCTTAATTCGGGGCTAATTTTTGACATCCGTAGTCGTCATTGATAGTGTATGAGTTGAACAATGTTTATTGTTCCGAAATGATAAAATGTTGGGCATGATCAAGTATTTTTGTTTACTGTGTTTCAAATCAATATTACAATTATATAGGACATAACATATTGATTACTATTTTAGTTGAGTACTTTCCGACCCATAGACACAATGATATGTTTTGAAGATGAATCAAAGGTTAATTGGCTTTAAAAAGGCATCAAGCTTTAGAATGTGATCTAAATGTGTGGCTATTCCCACTCAGTGGCAAAAATGAGCCTTTGCGTCCCACTGAGGGCATTCAGATGCCCGCCTGCCTGATAATTACCCATCTGGCAGCATGGAGCGCTACGACATGAGCACAACCTGCAAGACAACCTCACAACTCTGAATTGCCCGAGAGCTTTCCCCTTCCTGTTTAAACCTCCATCCATTATGCAGAGCATTTGTCAGTTCGTAATGCACACATATTGTACATGCAGAGGTGGGTAGAGTAGCCAAACTGTAAATACTGTTTTTCCAGAACAATGACTTAGAAATAATTACTTGAGTAAAAGTAAAAAAGTAGTAGTAAAATACTACTCGAATACTGAGTAACTGGAGCAACGTCTTATTGACTTTTTTCCAATCAACTGTTTAATCATATCATCAAATCAAAAAAACATCCTATCAAGAATAAATTACATTTAATTTTAAATAGATTAAAATCATCAATGTAAATTCAAGTACTTTAAAAAATAAAAATAATTAAATATATATATATATATATATATATATATATATATATATATATATATATATATATATATATATATATATTTATATATATATATATATATATATATATATATCATTAGCTGCACCGCTTTTCCTCAGTAGGGTCGCGGGGGTGCTGGAGCCCATCCCAGCAATCATCAGGCAGTGGGCAGGGGACACCATGAACTGGTTGCCAGCCAATCGCAGGGCACACAGGGACAGACAACTCGCTCGCTCATTTCCACCTAGGGACAATTTGGACCGGCCAATCCACCTGAAATGCATGTCTTTGGAATGTGGGAGGAAACCGGAGTGCCCGGAGGAAACCCAAGCAAGGGGAGAACATACAAACTCCGCACAGTATGTCCGGTAGCTGGATTTGAACGCACACAGGAGGTTCCCAAGACCTTAGAACACATCAAAACCCAAGCACTTTTTTAACAGGTTCTGCAGGCTGAACAACAAGCTAGCCCAGGGTTCGGCACCCCAAAATTAAAAGCCATATCAGATGAAAAAATAAATAAATTGTAAGGTACCGTAAAAAAAACAAAACCTTTATAAGCTTCCTATTGAAGGCAACACATGCTGTATGTATCAATATAAGCTTATTGCAAAATATACTAAGTTGAATGCAGCACATGCTGTGGAAAATGACGAGACTACTCTGTTGTGTGATACCGCCTCAAGTTTGTTAATGAGAACGGAATTTTTATTATTTTGATAAAATTAAAGAAATTAATTTAAGAAAACACATTTTTGATGTCATTTTTATTTAGAGGATTGGAAAAAAACGTTAACAAATTTGCATCATGTGCCCCTTACCTGGACAAGAAAAAGAGTGCAATAAAATATAGCACACATTTATAAAAAAATTAATAAAAACTTTCAAAAAGGGAAAATGAATAAAATCAGAATAGTACAGTTGAAGCTCCCCTTTAAAACGGGCGAGGCTTGTGCCATACACTGGCTCTCACCGGAGAGAAAAAAAAGCAAGCGAAGTACTCGGAGAAATGCGCGTATTTACGTGAAGTAGATTAATGTTACTTGGTAATGGCTTCAATGTGGCATAATGTAGCGTAGTGTAATGTAGTAGGAGTACCGTTTCCTCTTTACAAATCCACTTAAGTAAAAGTAAAATGTACAGTGACTTTAAAATACTCCCAGAAGAACAAAATATCCCAAAATGTACTCAAGTAAATGTAACGGAGTGAATGTAACTCGTTAATAATCACTTCTGCATACATGTCATGCTGTGGTTTTGGAGAACCTAATACAATAAAAGCATGGCTGTAATCATTTACTTTCTCACTCTTGTTGCTTTTTAAGACTCATTGTGCTGTGTGCCACGCTGGCGGCAAAGGTGTTTTCTCACTTTCGCATGATGCGCTTCCGCAATGACCTTGCTACCAAGTAACAAATTGTCATGACCCAGCTTTATGTTTTGCTGTCACTCTATAAATAAACTGTGATGCAATATCGGCCCACGGTTGTGCGATTTATTGCGTGCGGCAAATGTTGTGAACCGAACAATCCAACATTTGTCTTATCACAGTTCAATTTTCGTTATCAAAAGCCAGCAATAACGCCGCTATAATAAGGAAAAAAGAAATGAAGTATTTAGAGCAACATTGTTATAACATGTATAACATTTTTTGATGTTGGCAAATGTAATATCACCCAGAGTGACTCCCTTTTTTCCATCTTTGCAACTGCTAAAAGTCGCCCTATGCTGTTTCAATCGGATGCAGAGATTATAATTCATGCATTTGTTACCTCCCGTCTCGATTACTGTAATGCACTACTCTCTGGTCTCCCGAAGTCCAAAATCAAGAGCCTTCAGCTGGTACAAAATGCTGCAGCGAGGCTTTTAACTAGGACAAAAAAGTTTGATCACATTACCCCGATTTTAGCTAATCTGCATTAGCTCCCTGTTAGTTTAAGATGTGATTTCAAGGTTCTGTTGGTAGTATACAAAATCATGCAAGGTTTTGCTCCCTCATATCTTTCAGATTGAATTTCCCCCTATGTTCCAGTCCGGAGCCTTCGCTCTGAAAATGCTGGTCTAATAGTGATTCCAAGAGCCAAGAAGAGATCCACAGGTTCAAGAGCGTTCTTCATTCGGGCCACGGAACTGTAAAATGCTCATCCCCCTGAGATTCAATATGCAACCTCAGTGGAACTGTTTCAATCTAGGCTTAAAACACACTTCTATTCTATAGCATATGAATAACCTATATATAATGTTGACAATATCTGTGTATTATTTGCCGTCATGTTGGTTTTAGATCAGGGGGTGGTGTCATAACAGTCAGTGGTTTGCAATAGTCTTTGATATGTGCAGCCCTTTGAGACTCTTTGTGATATACAAATAAACATGACTTGACTTTTCTAGAGCAATGGTTCGTAGTAAGTTCCAATTTTATTTACCTATTGTTTTCCTAACACTGCTATATTTCAGACTGTACTTGAACCAAGCTTTTGAGGTGATACATTCTGAATTACAATTATTATGATTTGAAATGTTTTGGTCTGGTATATCTATCTATCTACCTTGGTCATATCCCTCAAGAGGGGTGACTGACAGCAAGACACACACATACACTAACAAAGAAAATAAAAGGGAAATAAATAGCATAAAAAACACACAAAATTATTTGGACCATGGCCAACCCAATTGCCCAAACACCCAAACAAGTTAGGCACCTCGGCACCCAAGTTGGTCATGCTTTCGTCCCTCCAGATGAAATGGGGCACCAGAAAGCGGCCATGTCACTCGGGTCAGGGTGACACAACACACTCTTTTTTTCAACAGCAGGGCCCGACAGCTTTCACCGGTTTACCCCTGCCGCATCATACGGGTGCCCAGCCCATCCTTAAGAACGCGTCCAGAACGATGTCCCTGTGGTGAGGGGTCCTCTCCTTGTGAGAGGTAAGATAATTCTCCCACCATGGTCCGCTGTGTGTCGTAAGAGGCGATTAAAGTGAAGGGAGCGAGGGAACTGGGGATCCTCTCCTCTCTATCTCTACTCCATAAGAGACAGCAAGGCATGGTCTGGTATATACAGGGCACAATTTAAACTACAGTTTACAGTCATGGTGTCACACCAGCAGGATCGCCTTTTGGCTCTAAATCGTTAATTGATTCTCTATATGTGAGTTCATTTAACAATTTAGGATCTCTGTAGAGACACTTTATGATGAAAACTCACAGAAAAAACTTTAACCCAAAACAACTGTTTTACCCAGAAGATCTAGCAAATGACTTAGAACAATTTGTTTAGCTGTCTGCACTGAGAGTAAATACGTTGGTATTCTCGTTTGAAGTATTTTGAAACATTTTTTTCAAAAGAACTTCTCTTGCACCTTGTTTTGAAACCATATTTTAATGAGCCTCAACACTCTTAAGTAACTGCGGGAGGGAGTCCAATTTAAAGTGGTATATTTATATGGAAATGGGACACAGGCTCTGGAATTATTATTGTTATTTCATAGATTGTGAGTTTTGGACCTGGCAGGGGAGATACCATGATCATGAAGGTAGCCTTTTGGTGACTTTGATGTGCTAGGTCCTTAGCTTGGCCCTTTTGTGTACTTTCTATGAAGTCACCATCTTTGATTTTTGCATTTCGGAGATGGAATATGAGCTTGCTCTGTCCACTCCACGCATCGGCCCGGTATTGCAGTACCTCCGGGAACGGTGCATTCGCAATGATCGCAGCATGGCTTTAGGACTAGGACCTTAGCTTGGCCTTTTGGCTTAGAGTAAGTGTCCCGGCTCCTAGGCTTTGTAGCGTATTATGAACTGACCGATAACGGATAATGGATAATGAATAACGAAGATAGATCAATAACCCTTAAAAACCCCATTTTCTGAAATCATCAAATGTCACACAGTGATGTGTAATAAAATGCACTGAAGAATTAGCTTTTTTCTAGAAAATGGGTTTGGCGGTTTTGTTGGATTTAGTCTTAAGCAATATGATGTGGCTTTCTCAAAGGAAAATCAAAATGTTTTTGCTTTTATGGCTCTTTAGGTCAAAAAGGTTCAAGACCCCAGTTTGAAAAAGTATTGCCGTAGTGGAACAACTTTTGGCAACAGAGTTGGAAGATGCTTGGATCCTTAAGTCAAGAATACAACACAGAGACTGCATACCACTAAAAAGCTTTTCGTGGGGAACGTTCGTTTGGTAAGTTTGTATTTTGAATTATGCGGATTTGATGTGACGTTTTGCATTAAACATATGATAGAGACCAGAGTGTGCTGCTATTAGCACGTCTACCTCATAGTCTCCATCATCCTTATGTGGAGTTTGCATGTTTTCCCTGAGCCCTCAGGTTTCCTCCCACATTGCAAAAACCAAGGCTGGGATTGGCACCCTGTTACCCTCATTAGGATAAGCTATCTATCTATCTACCTTGGTCATATCCCTCAAGAGGGGTGACCGACAGCAAGACACACACATACAATAACAAAGAAAATAAAAGGGAAATTAATAGCAAAAAAAAAAAACACACAAACATTTTTGAACCATGGCCAACCCAATTGCCCAAACACCCAACCAAGTTAGGCACCTCGGCACCCAAGTTGGTCATGCTTCCGTCCCTCCAGATGAAATGGGACACCAGAAAGCGGCAATGTCACTCGGGTCAGGGTGACACAACACACTCTTTTGTTCAACAGCAGGGCCCGACAGCTTTCACTGGTTTACCCCTGCCGCATCATACGGGTGCCCAGCCCATCCTTAAGAACGCGTCCACAATCCCACTATCCTTTCACAACACCTCTCCACTCCTTTCTATCACCAACAAGAGCTCTAGCTTCCATTATATTTGGACCTCTTTCCTGCAGAGCACTCATAACACCATCCATCCACGTCAATCGCGGCCTTCCTCTTGCTCTCCTTCCATTGACTCTGCTCTGTAGATCCTCTTCAACATTCGCTCCTCATCCATCCTCTCCATGTGTCCAAACCAACCGAGTACTCTCTTATCAACACGCTTGCTCAGTTCCACGACTACTCCAGTTCTGTCTCTCACAATTTCATTCCTCAGTCTATCCAATCTTGTCACTCCTAACATAGTCCTCAAAGACTTTATCTCAAAAACATTCAACTTCCTTCTTAAATCTGCGTTCTGGCTCCAAGTAGTTTAGAAAATAAATCTATGTGATTTTGGTATGATGTTATAGGGACATCTCAATGTTCTCACAGTGGTTTTACGTTCATTAATACTATTGGTGTTTTGATCATTATGAATGTTATAATTGTTGTTGTTATTATTTAAGAAAAAGTACAACATATTTGATGCCACCCTTGGGACGTGAAAATATTGTCCGACAATGAACCTGTCCGTGGTACAACAAAGGCTGCCGACCTTTGAGTATTTTTAAAAAGGCATCTTTATATAATTAATCTAGTAGTTTTACTCATTATTCTAAAGAATATGGTTTTATTTTTTGATAAAGTTTTGCTAACCCCAAAGAGTCACTTAATAATAAACACTGCAATTGTAAGATTAGGATTTTTTTGTTTTTGCAAATGGGGTAAGATTGGCTATTTTGAGGTCTAGTAGGTTCTGATTGCATTATTGTGTTTCACACTTTATGTAAACAACTGCACATTCCTATATTGGCACTATTTAAATGAAGGCAAATCGACCTTACACTTGGTTTCTGTTAAATCAATAAGAAGATGCTGTCATTATTTTCCTACAAAACTAAAATCCATCTGATGAACTTAGTTCCCATTCTACCTTACCTGTCTTACCTGCGCTGGCAACAGTGTTGCCCTGCTTGCATTTGCCCGTGGTTATGGACACGTCGTCAATAGCAATGTCTCCCTCGAAACTCTTCCCTCGAATCCCTTCGAAAATAATCTGAAAAACGAGTAGAAAAAAATTAAGTTGGTATTTCATAAATTGTAGTTTGATTAAAAAAACACACATTTGGTGTCATGTGGAACATTTTTTATCTCACCTAAAATCTTATGTGTCTTCCCTTAAACAACCCACAAGAAAAGGTAATTCTATCAAATCAGGGGGGGGGGATATCTACGGTCCACGGGCTGCATACAGGCTTTTTGATCCAGCCCGTTTTTTGTGCAACTCTTTTTCCTGCAGAAAGTCCCCCCCTTAAAGAATATGTTGTTCTTGTAGCATTGATGTCAACTGCACCGAAGGCCCAAACTAAAATAGCTTGATTTAATTTTGTATGTGCTTATGATGTTTATTTCTTTATTTATCAAGATAGTTATCACAGTTAGTGAAAAAAACGGGATAGCCTTGGTTTGAGTTATTCAACAGATGCTTGATAAAAATGTAGTGCTTGATAAAAACACATATTATTTTGCTTTAGTTATGAGTGTTTCGCAACGGATGAAATGGTCTGTTAATCGAAAAAAAAATCAAAATAAATGGGCTATGTTTTGTACATGTAGATCCAAGCATGTTCATTGATTCATATTGAAGGATTTTATATTTTATTTATTTGACTATAAGGGATGTTGTACAATTTTATACAAGTTACATTTATTGAATGCAATGAAGATTTTTCACAGAGAAGGCTTAAGGTCAATGTGGCTTGGACAAGGATGATGTTTGCAGCAAACAGCAGGAACTGGGACAAGGGTTGATATGGTAATCAGCCTTCCCTGATGGAGAAAGCCAGACGCACAAGGCATTGTTTTGAGAAGTGCTTTGCTGATATGAGTTTTCATTAGACATGGCAGCGCCCTTCAACGAGGAGGTAGTAAAGCTGGCACCTGACCCGCCCCATGGGAGGAGTCGGCACGGCCCATGGGAGAAGTCAGCACGCCCCATGGGAGAAGTCAGCACGCCCCATGGGAGGAGCCAACACCCCAGCTTGTGAAAAGTAGTTCAGAAGACAGAACTTCAGGAGACAGGAGACGGACGATCGATTTTGAGAGAGGGGTTTGACGAAGAGCGGCACTAATTTGGCTTATTTGGCTAATTCGATGGGATTCACTTAGTTAAATACTTTAAGAAAATAAATCTGCCCCCGTGTGGAAATGCCGGTCTCTTGTACATTTTCCATTCAGAAACTAGCATGCATTGTTGGGTGAATGAAGGTTATCTTTGGTTAATTGAGTCAATTTGGTAAACGCTACAATTTTAATAGTTTTTTTCCCTAACAATTGATGCACAACGTTGCTGATTCCAAAACACTTTATTTCAGATGCGGGATATGGATAGTATGTACAAAATGTTTGTTCTCCTTTAAAATGTCCATGCTGGCCTAAAAACATATCTGAATCATGTTAAGTTAAATATACTTTGTCCATAGATACTTATTAAATCATTTCTAATTGTCAGCTTCCTTTAATTACTTGATCCCTTGTTTTACTGGTTCCAGATATTTGCTTTCCTATTCAAGCATTTGACCAATCACATTTGAGCTATTATTTGTTGCGATAGTCAGTAATCTGCCTTGACAGATAACATCAATGTTCGATAAAGCTGTTGGTTTATTTTGAGTTGACAACATCAAGGCCTTTGTGCAGGCATAAGGAAACGTCAGCCAGGTAATGCATCACAGTCTACAATCTATTATACTACTAACATATCATAACATTCATTGAACTACTTTGAACTAATGTCAAGCAACTCATGATCCGTAAAAAACACACAACAGAATGTTATTTAAAAAGATTGACTTTTCAGTGCAACAACAAATAAACTATGAAAAATTTAAGTACACACTTTGCATAAATTAACATGTTTACAGATGCACAAAAAATATATAATATAAAACAATTTTAACCTTTTTTTACTCAACATATTTTAGGTCAAAAACATAGAATCCCTAAAAAGAAAACATGTATATTGACCAATCAGACTTGATTGGTAGGGAACCGGCTCTTGTCTTTTTTAAGAGTCCGCTCATAGAGCTGGTTTAATCTTAAACGACACGACTAAACATTATAGGTGATGAGCTAGGTGTGAAATGCACAGCCAACACCTTAGTGCGGCTTTTAGATTATTAAAATGTGTCACTGATTATGTTGTCACTATTGCATGAGTTTTCCAGCTATATTAGTTTAGTTACTCAATCAACACATCATTACTTTGATAACCATTCAATTCATTTAGTTTATCCACATATTTTTGGGAATATCTATTTATTTATCATTTCCCCAGCAATAGACTTTTGATACGTCAGCCTTATCGTATCATACAACCTTAAAAATCTTGCTGTGTGCAGTTTTAATTTCTTGTACATGGAGTTCTGATTAGAAGAAAAAAAAGAAAGAAGAAAATAACGCTGTCTAAGGGCCCGGTTTTTCTGAATCACGGCCAGAAATTTCTGCCTGTGAAGCAGACGCTGTTGGACGCTTTGAGATCGCCATACAGCCGAGATACAGCAGTGCTTTACACGCGGTCGGAAATTCACACGCGGTTGGCAGCGCGAAAAAGTTTTGCGCTGCTCAAAACTTTAGGGCCCGGTCGTCAAGTCTTTCACGGGCGTATCGAGGCTGAATCACGGCCAGAAATTTCTGCCCGTGAAACAGACGATGTTGGACGCTTTGAGATCGCCATATAGACGAGATACAGCAGTGCTTTACACGCGGTCGGAAATTCACACGCGGTCGGCCGCGCAAAAACGTTTTGCGCTGCTCAAAACTTTAGACCACGTGTAACCGCGGGCGGCACACAAGGTAATGACGCGGAAATGACGCGGAACGACGTGCTCTGGCCGCGGCCAGGGCGTGGTTACACATGGTTAGGACGCGAAATTTCAGCGGGTAATCGTGGGTGGAGCACGGTCATAGCATGTTCTGCGCCTGTATCACGGTGTTATTACGTGAAATTAGCGTGTTACGCGTGTGACGGTCAAACGCCTTTCTCCGCGTATATACAGCGCGATTTGCCGAGCGCACGTCAGTTGTGCTCGAGACGTCAAGGGGTGGACATGGATCCCAGTCACCGTAGTGACCTCGTCTTAATCCATTTTTATTTCTTGACATTTCTTTTCATTTCATAACAAGATAATAAAATAAAAATGAAAAACTATTACAATAATAACATATTGGCTTCTTCGGTGCCATAGCTTGAAATCTTGATCTTCACGGGACTGTGTCTTGAGCGGTTATGATTTCTATAGCCCGGTGTTATGCCGAGAAATGCATCCCTGCCGAGCTTTGCATCCCCTCGCTACAACAACCACTTTTACCTCGTTTTATCTCACTTTTAGGGAATGTAATGGCGAACATATAACCAAATCCACTTCGTCTTGCATTTGTTGGGAATGTAATACAACATAAACCATTCCGTCTTTGTTTTTGTTGTGAACGTAATCGAACGGTAATGCACACCATATAGAAATCACTTTTGAGAACTGTTATGCACTCTACCGTGAAGCTTATTATGCAGAAATAAGTTTTACGGTAAAGTGCATAACAGTTTCAGTACGAGCGATTTGAATAGAAAAAGGCAAAATAAACATGTTACCTGCTCAAAAGTGATTTGTATACGGCGTGCATTACCGTTCGATTACATTCACAACAAATACAAAGACGGAATGGTTTAAGTTGTATTACATTCCCAACAAATGCAAGACGAAGTGGTTTTGGTTATATGTTCGCCATTAAATTCCCTAAAAGTGAGATAAAACGAGGTAAAAGTGGTTGTAGTAGCGAGGGGATGCAAAGCTCGGCAAGGATGCATTTCTCGGCATAACGCCGGCTCGGCAGCTTTTATACCCGTGGTCCACACGAGTAAATGACGCGGAAATGACGCGATGAGGAAGCGGAACAGTCGCCGGCATCTGTTTTGCGGGCATACCACCGATGAACAGCGGGTTGGCCAATTTTGCGCATTTTCCATCGCGGGCAACCACGGGCAAAAAAAAAATGCAAAATTTTACCCGCGATACAGACGCAAACGGCTGTGTGACCGGGCCCTATGATGCTAAACGTCATCATGTTGTGTGTTTGTGTGCCAGAGTAGGTGAGACAACGTAAGTGTCCGTAAATTGTTCTCCAGGCAAAGCCCCGCCCACTAGAAACATCACAAAGTTTACCAACAAAAACAAGGGTCTATAGTCCGGTGCGGCTTCTAGTGTATAAATTACAGTACTATCACCCATAACTTGTGATTTCCATGTAAAAAATATCACTGACATTTACTTGACAAGCTTAACCGAGTACTTTTTGGCTGCACCAGGAACATTCGGGATGGCTGGGAATCAGATCCTACTGTAAACCCATTCAACAATCATCCAATGTTCTTTTTTTTGTGTGCAAGTACAACAACAAATGAATAAATCCAAAAAAGGGGCTCGTTTACAAACTTAGGCGACTTTCCCATTTCAGGCAGCAGCCATCTGGCTTTGACTGACAGTCTAATTACCGCTGCGTAGCAAGGCTCCAAAAGCCCATCGCACCCGGCTAATCAAAAGCTGAGCATATTCTGCCTGGAATATACCAAGGGAGCGCAAACAAACAAGGAAACGACTTTGCAGGAGCAAAGTAACAATAATGGCACCACTACAACAGATTTTGTTAAAAGTTTGCGTACTGAAAATATGCCACGTTTTTCTGTCCGAGTTTCTGTAGTGGTGAAATAGAATGACATTTATTGACATAAAATCCGCCCTATGCTGTCACAGTCGGATGCGGGGATTATAATTCATGCGTTTGTTACCTCCCGTCTCGATTACTGTAATGCACTACTCTCCGGACTGCCGAAGTCTACAATCAAGAGATTTCAGCAGGTACAAAATGCTGCAGCGAGGCTTTTAACTATGACAGGAAAGTTCGATCACATTACCCCGATTTTAGCTAACCTGCATTAGCTCCCTGTTAGCTTAAGATGTGATTTTAAGGTTCTGTTGGTAGTATACAAAGTCATGCATGGACTTGCTCCTTCATATTTTTCAGAATTCATTTCCCCCTATGTTCCGGTCCGGAGCCTTCGCTCTGAAAATACTGGTCTACTAGTGAACCAAGAGATCCGCATGTTCGAGAGCATTCTCCGTCCGGGCCTCGGTGCTGTGAAATGCTCATCCCCCTGATATTCGATCTGCAACCTCAGTGGAACTGTTTGAATCTAGGCTTAAAATACACTTCTATTCTATAGCATATCAATAACCTATATTTTATGTTGACAAGTATTTGTTATTGCAACATCCATTGCAGCCTGGTCATCCTGGAAGGGGGATTACCTCATTCAGATTCAGATTCAGATTCAGATCTACTTTATTGTCATTCTAGTACACGTGTATACAGAACGAAATGTCGATACATCTGACCCGCACAGTTTCCTTGAATGTACAGATATAAGTAAAAGTTGTATTGTATTATGGCTACGTATAGTATTTTACCATAGTGCCGATCGTGCAAGAGGAGTAGCTAACCAGATGTGCAAAATGGGCAGTCAGGTTAACAAGTCAGGTAAACAGTAACATTAACACTGTAACAATAACGCTGTAAGTACAATAGTGCAGAGAGCAAATGTGCAAGGAGTGGCAAGCTATAAAGAACTGCCAGTAGTGCAAAAAGTCAGATTAGCAGCCGTTTAGATTTAGGTTAACTATATGTTAGATTGACCATTTAACAGTCTAATGGCCAGGGGGACTAGACTACTGCGGAACCTGGTGGTCCTGCACCGCACACTGCAGTACCTCTTCCCAGAGGCTTGCAGAGTGAACAGTCCATGATGGGGGTGAGAGGGGTCCCCGATAATGTTCTTAGCATGGGATAGGCAGCGCTTCTGGCCAATTGTGCGGTTCGTTCTCAAGGTTTCTTCATTTTCCTTATGTTGAGGTTTTTGAGTTTTTCCTTGCCCTCATGTAGGTTTTAGACCAGGGGATGTGTAATGATATTCTGTGGTTTACAATAACCTGTGGTCTGTGCAGCCCTTTAAGACTCTTTGTGATTAAGGTCTATACAAATAAACATGACTTGACTTGACATTTGTCCTGGTTAGTAGTGTGACGTTCAAAGGTACGGGCTGAATAAGTGCCTCATAGCACATTTTTCTCAAAAGAGCAAGCAGTGGTTACTGTGACTTGGTTTACTACGATTAAGCAAGGATGGTCAGTAAGACTGCAACTGTTTTAATAGTCGACTAGTCACCAACTATTCAAACAAGTAGTCGAACAATAATTATTTTTTCTGAAATTAAGCATGACTTTGATTTCATTTTGTGGCCTTTGGAAATAAACACAAGAAAGATGGGTACAGTGAAAAATCTGTGTTTAATTCAACATACTCTGTATTCGTAATTTTTTTTAATAAAAATAAACCAAAAATGCACATCTAAAACCAATTAGGCAACGTGGTAGGTCAGAAAAGACATACAATACATCTATTAATGAACCTCTGTCCATATTTTAGGGAAAGGCTGATAAATTAGAAATTAACATTAAGTGAACTTGTGTTATCCCTGTACACCAAAAAGTGTTTAATTTTATCATATTTTATACTAGATTATGCTAAAATATAAATACTTTTTCCACTATACATTTTGTTGACTACTGTTGCAAAGGTTGCCGGTATTTGAATTCCTAAGATGCTATTTGAGTTGTATACAGAAACAAATACGAAATTCGGAAGAAAAATATAATTTTTCATTAACCACATTTTAGTCATTTAGGGTTGACAGGTATAATAATGTATGTAATTTACTGACTGATATTATTCTCTTGTAGTTTATGATTGTCCTAAAGTCAAAAGAAAAATATTAGTGGAAATGCACATTTTTGAAAAATGGCTTCATAGATATCGGGTGTTTCAAAAGTCTTCGGTACATTTGAAGTCCCCATATCTCCTTAACTATGAATGTTTGTAAGATAAAATGGGGCCATTTTGAAGCAAATTTTGTTACGTTTCTTTAAGGCTATTGATTTTCTATTTCTTTTCAGACTCATTAATAGAGTTCACTCGAACAGAAAAGGCTTTTTGTGTGCTTGAATTTGAAAATCTGAATCATGGACTGTTGTTTAGGATTTATTTAACGAATGGATGCATAACCCAGCTAAATGAACGGGACACCCCTCAACTTCAGAAGATGAGATTAAACAAGTTTTAACTGCTTTCCAGCAGAGCCCTTGTAAAATTTCTCTTTGTGGGGATTTGTGAAAGGATTGATCTGTGTGCCTCTTATTCAAAGAGACGTTGACGGGCTGGAGGAACGAATAACAGAGGTTTTTCTAACCGATGACAATGCATTGCTGACCATCTTTGAACATGTCATGTAAAAAAATGAGATTACAAGGTTTCAGAAATTACCAGATGTGTTTTTACATTCTACATTAAATATATTCAATGTCAAACAGTGCACAAGACTTTAGGAACGCCCTGTATAACAATATATTTTTTTTAAAAAGGCTAGACATGAGCATCCTGAAGCCAGAAAAACACTCACTTAACAAATACGAGAACAATGTTGATGGATGTTATGAAAACTGTCATTTGTTACATGTCAAAGTGATGATGTTTAGCATCTCAAACCGTAGCGATTCTAGTGTAAAAACTGCAAAGACAGTGTTTTAAACATCATATTCTTCTACTTATTGCAAGTACATTTTTTATTTTATGTACTTGGCCCCTTATCAGTATATGAGATTGACTTTTGTCGCTAGTCATTAAAACAGCTCATCCTGTTGTGCATAAAACACACATTTTAGTCTTAATCCAACTATTCCCGGCATCTCATGATTAAAGAACTGTCAGGTTATCAAGCTTGTACTGTGAATAGCTGTTAAAAGGGGCCACAGAAGGTTTCCGCTGTCCTTATTGTGCTTGATATATAATGCTGTCATTCAGATTACAGACCATACACTATGACACGCGTGTAAAATATGCTCACGTTTACAGACACAAAACGTGTTACTGAGAAAGTCGAATACGAGTGCGTCACTCTGAAATCAAATCTTTCAACAGAGGCAAACAGGCGGCCCGCGGGCCGGATCAGGCCCGCTAAGGGATTGAATCCGGCCCGCAAGACATCGCTCAGAGAAACGCAAGAGAAAAACGAGTTGCAGGTTAAAATATATCCACTTGATGTTGCCAAAAGCCAGGTGCCTCTCACAAAGACGCTGTACTTGTATTTTTTTCTCTCTTGCTCCTTCCCCTTTTCTCTCACTATCTCTCTCTCTTTCACTCTGTGTCTCTTTTTCTTTTTCTTTGTCTTTCTCTCTGTGTCTTTTTACCTTCTTTTACTGTGTCTTGGCTTCCCCTTCTCTCTTTCTATTTCTCCTAGGATTTCTTTCTCTCTCTTTCCCCTCCCTCACGATTTCCATTTTCATGTCTTTCTCTTTGGATTTCTTTCTTTCTCTTTCCCCCTCTTTTACTATTTCTATTTTTATGTCTTTATCTTTGGATTTATTTCTCTCTTTCCCACTCTCTCACTATTTCTATTTTTATCTCTTTCCCCTTCTCTCACCATTTTTATTTATTCTTATTTCTCTTTGGATTTCTATTATTGTCTCTCTCTTTTTCTCTCATTTATTTCTCTCTAGTCTGGCCCCTGAGAGAACATTGGTTCTATCGTGTGGCCCCCCGAGTTAAAACGAGTTTTACACCCCTGCCCTAGAGGAAGCTTATATGATTGTGTGCCATCTTTCTACTAAGGGTACGCCCAAAAACAAAACAATATTGAAAGGGATAAGCAAAACAACAACACCACAAAGAAAAAACGTGAGGTCTGGTCATTTTCTGTAGTTTGTAATATTCTTGTGTTTTTAAGCATTCATTCATTCATTATCTGCACCGCTTATCCTCAGTTGGGTCGCGGGGGTGCTGGAGCCCATCCCACTAATCTTCGGGCAGTGGGCAGGGGACAGGGGACAGGGGACACCCTGTAATGGAAGCCAGCCGGTCGCAGGGCACACAGAGAGAGACAACTCAGTCGCTCATTTACACCTAGGGGCAATTTTGGACCGGCCAATTAACCTGACGTGCTTGTTTTTGGAATGCCGGAGGAAACCCACGCAAGCACGGGGAGAACATGCAAACTCCACACAGGAAGGTTCGATCTCAGAACTGTGCGGGACACGCGCTTACCACTGTGCTTCCGTGCTGCCCTGTTTTTCAGCAGTTGTTTGAAATTGCACTACACACGGCATCTTCAACGTGCAGCCCGCGAGCACCAGGTAGCCCCCTAAGACCACCTGGGTAGCTTGAGAAACCAAGATTTGGCTGTACGCTAACTAAGAGTTTGGCAAACCCTGCACTACTACTTAAAGCACCATCTAGTGGTCAAATATTACAAAGTGTGCCTTAAAAAACATTATTTAATATATTTCCCTGAACTTTCTCATTAGCAGATGATTAGATAAAGCATATAAATAAATTAACAAAATTGTAATCTGCTGCCACCTACTGATATAGATGAAGGTTACAGTTACCCTTCTAATCAATCGAAAAAAGCAAAGATACTGAACAATAGCATGATTATTTTGTAAATATAAAAGTGGGAAATCCCACTTGTGACACAACACGGTCTCACGACGCATTTGTGTGTCCTGGCAGACTGGTTTAAAAAACACTGGAATAGAGGCCAATTCATTTCTGACAGGTCGCCGATTGGCACACTCACAGGAAGGTGGCAGATGGCGCATTGCGAAAAAATAACACACCATCGCCACAGATTTACTGACTGACAATGTGAAGCAATTTTAAAATCTGCACGCCAAGCTGAAAACAAAACAGAAAACACTGTTTTGGTCACATGCACGCCCAAAGGTGCAATAAAAGCAAAATTACGAACAAAAAAAGCTCATAAAATACCGGTTTTCACTTTATGAATTTGCATGATGTTTATCTCCACTTCGGTAGACAATTTCCAAACAATGACCCCTCGTTACTTCACACTTTGGTTTTCACTGGTTCGTGGATTTAGAATTGAATCGTACAGTGAAATGTGTTCAGCACACATCAAATGCTATCACATGGGCAGGTTAGGCAGGGCTATGTGTGTTGTGGGGGGTACCTTCTGTGTCCACGACTGTGATAGGCTGGGGTATGCTGTCGGTCAATCAGGCCGGTGGCCATAAATGTGGCTACCAAAACAAGCTGTGTAGCATGGCGGCCACTTGTTTTTAGCGGTTCGTTACATTGAAAAGAAATTCATCAATCAAATCGGACTCTGAGGAAAGTCTGAAGATCGCAAAGAAATGGTGATCACCAGCAGGTGTTTCGTGGATTGTTATCAGGTCAAGGAATTGAGGCGGCGTTTGGAGAAAGGGCAAGAGCGAGGATGCAATTCCAGCCTACTGCTATAGCTACGCTAACAACTCGCGCAAGGCACCCCTGCCAGCCTCATAACTTTTGTATTTTAATCTGGCTGAAGTTTAGGTTAATCGATGATAGCATGCAACTAGCCAGGCACTCCCTAAATCCCTTTCTAACACAGAAAGAAGAATCCTTCCAATTTGACAATAGAGACCATATTTGGTTGCAGTCTTATACTCTCAGTCGGAAAGGACATCATCTCGAGGTAAGTTTGACCCTTGGGGGGCTTTCATGAAGGTGTGAAGCTACTTTGAAGATTTTCACTTTTGGCCCCCATTAACCTCGATAACTGAGGGATCTCTGTATTTTCCTTTTGCCCGCCTTTGGCCTTGGCTGTGGTTTTTGAGGGACTGCTCTCAAAGACTTTCACTTTTGTTGGCAGCGGCAACAAAAGCGACGGGGTGAGATGCCGATACGAGTGGCAGCACCTCAAAGCCTGTGTTGGGGTCGGAACACTGCACACAGGAGAGGAAAAGTTTTCTCCACTGAGACACTCGATGTGAAAATAAAACACAATTGTGGGGGTACATGTGCTGACACAGATATCGTTTTTGTGAGAAAAAAAAATGGAAGGGGCTTCAGAGGAACATGCAAAAATTTTTTTTGAAATTTCACAAGTGCTGAAGTGACAAAAAGAACACTCCAGGAATACAGCGTATAAAAAAGACAAAAAATCAGTTAAAGTGCCCCACCAGATATACTGTATTATTGTCCAAAGTTTGCACAGTATTTTGCACGCGGTTTGTACACCATTTTCATGGCCAAATTCAAGCATTTTTTAAAGACTTTCAAAGTCAATTTTCCTATTCATCCACTCCCATTAACAAAATCGGGGGTGAATCGTGGGTTTTGTAGAGCCACAGATGTATCTACAATTTACTAATGAAATGTTTAATCTTGCTAATGCATTTAGCATCTTGAGCAAATAACGAATATGTCTCCTGCATCTGAACAATTTGTGTGTACATTTTTTTAGACCAATCTGGTCTGGTATCCAAACCTTGAGAAGGAGATTGTATTGGGATCCGGTGCACCCCTTTTCCCTTTCAGGTACTCCTAAATCTCCCTCTCAAGATTTTTACCACCGCAAGACTCCCTATGAAGTTTCACCCCATTCAGCCACACCCTTTGACTTGAAGTCTCCGATGTGGAATCATAGCATAGCGTCTTTCATACTGAACTGTGAGCAGACACAGGTACAGCGTTCCATATACATCTCACTGAGTTTGTGTCCCGCTGCATGCTCTCTCTCTCTTTCTCTTTCTCTTTCTCTTTCTCTTTCTCTTTCTCTTTCTCTTTCTCTTTCTCTCTCTCTCTCCATATATATATATATATATATATATATATATATATATATATATATATATATATATATAAATGTATATGTAACGGGTGTAATAATAACTTGTTTTTTGGAAATTCCAGCCGAAATATGTTGTATAGTTGTTGTGTAAGTGTCCAGCAATGATGAGTCCAACAGTGCCACCTGCTGGTATGGGGTAAGGTTTGGTTTGGCTTTTGATCTTGTGACTGGAAGGCGGATGCCGTTGACAGTCTACAGCGCGCTGCTAACAGTAAGGCACTGCTAACGTGTTGAAAGCCATCAGAGGAGCTAACCACATGTTGTGTGTGACTCATTCATTTGCAGGAACTGTAATAAAAACCTCATCATCCAGTCCAGCGTGAATGTGGTCCTTTGATGGGATGGCTACACCGCGGTTACATATATATTTATACAGTCGTATGCAAAAGTTTGGGCACCCTTGATCATTTTCAAGATTTTCTTTTATAAATCATTGTTTGTTTTTTTCGGATCAGAAATTTCAGGTAAATATATCAAATAGCAGACGAACACAGTAGTATCTGAGAAGTGAAATGAAGTTTATAGGATTTACAGAAAATCTGCAATACTTGCTGAAACAAAAGTAGGCAGGTGCATACATTTGGGCACCCCAACAGAAAAACTACATCGATATTTAATAGATCTTCTTTTTGCAGAAATAACAGCCTCTAAACGCTTCCTATAGCTTCCAATGAGGGTCTGGATTTTGGTTAAAGGTATTTTTGACCATTCTTCTTTACAAAACATCTCCACATCAGTCAGGTTTGATGGTTTGGAGCATGGACAGCAAGCTGTAAATCCCACCAGAGATTTTCAATAATATTTAGGTCTGGGGAGTGAGATAACCATTCCAGAACATTGTACTTGTTCCTCTGCATGAATGCCTTAGTAGAATCTGAGCATTGTTTGGGCTCGTTGTCTTGTTGAAGTATCCAGCCCCGGCACAACTTTAGCTTTGTCACTGATTCTAAAACATTGTTCGCAAGAATCTGATGATACTGCCTGCAATCCATGCGACCTTCAACTTTAACAAGATTGCCAGTATCTGCACTGGCCATACAGTCCCACAGCATGAAGGAACCACCACCAAATTGTACTGTGGGTAGCAAGTGTTTGTCTTGGAATGCTATTTTCATCTTCTGCCATACATACAGCTCAATTTTAGTTTCATCAGTCCACAGCACCTTATTCCAAAATAAAGCTGGCTTGTCCAAATGTGCTTTAGCATACCTCAAGCGACTCTGTTTGTGGCATGTGTGCAGAAAAGGCTTCTGCCATTTACTCTCCCATACAGCATCTCTCTGTGCAAAGTGCGCTGAAGTTGAACGATGCGCAGTGACACATCTGCAGCAAGATCATGTTGTAGGTCTTTGGAGCTGGTCTGTGGGTTGAGTTTGACTCTCTTACTCTCCTTCGCCTTTTCTTATCTGAGATTTTTCTTGGCCTGCCACTCCAGGCCTTAACTAGAACTATGCCTGCGGTTTTCCATTTCCGCACTATGTTCCTCACACTGGAAATTGAGAGCTAAAATCTCTGAGCTAGCTTTTTGTATCCGTCCTCTAAACCATGATGTTAAACAATCTTTGTTTTCAGGTCACATGACAGTTGTTCCAAGGCTCCCATGTTGCCACTCTTCAGAGAAGAAGAAAGAGAAGAAAAACTTCTATCTGGCCGCCTTAAATACCCTTTCTCATGATTGGCTTCACTGTGTATGTAGGTCAAAGGTCAATGAGCTTACCAAACACATTTTGTGTTCCAATACTTAGTGCTAAAGGTATTCAAATCACTAAGAAAACAAGGGTGCCCAAATGTGTGCACCTACCTAATTTTGTTTAAGTAATTATTGCACACTTCCTGTAAATCTTATGAACTTCAATTCACTTCTCAGATACCACTGTGTTTGTCTGCCTTATGATTTATTTAACTGAAATTGTAGATCCGAACAACCAATAATTTATAAAGGAAAATCTTGAAAATGATCAGGGGTGCCCAAACGTTTGCATACGAGTGTATATATATATATATATATATATATATATATATATATATATATATATATATATATATATATATATAATGCCATTTTCACAGGTGAAGCTCTTGTGATCAGTCCAACACGAACAGGTTAGCACGGGTCACAAATGCTGCCTGAACTCCAGCACTACTGACATTTAACATTTACCTGACTTCCCAAAAAGATAAAGCAAGCAAGACGCACACACTCGCAAAAACACGCACAGAGGCTGAAACTTGAAAGGGCAACTTCTCGAGGTTTATATGTTAATGTCCGTGTACTTGTCTCGGTGAGCAGGAAAAGCCCCTGAAAAACCAGCTGTCTTGTCTGGCATGTCCTTAACAACACTACAGGCTTTCCACTTGGAGGAATGCATGCGGGGACTTGTTGTTTTTCAACTTTTCATTTTAATTTATGCAAAACAGTTCTACTGGAATTTGGGGAGGAACAAAACTAACAACACAAAACCATACAAAAGTGGAAAATTGAAATTGTCCAATTACAGTGAAATACAAAACATTTTATTTCAGCCATATCTAATATGCTGCTTTAACGTCCAGCTCCAGACAATAAAAGAGCAAGATTGGAACAGGGTAGATGATAAATTAGATTTAGTTTGGAATAAGACAAAATACTTTGAATCAAAGTTTGTGGTAAATGAACCAAGCGACGTTCTATTAGTTTGCAGTAGATGGAGAGTCAAGTGCATTCCTGCTTAAAAGCAACAATTAACGTCAGAACATTTCCACAGTCATAGATTGTACTCCCTGAAGCCATTAACATTTAGAATGATTATGGAAGAGTCAAATTTGACCTAATTCTGAAAAGAAATCCAACGCTTGTATCCTGTACACAAGAGTAATGGTAAACTCAATTCTGATGTAAATCCAGTTAGGAACAGTAAGGTGTGGTGAGGTTTGTGTCAGGTGAGGCAACGTCAGATTTACAAATAGATGAAGCTGCATCTCATTTAGCATTTTATTGGCAGAGCTAAAATGCGATATATACACTTTAGCGAAAAAAACAACAACATTTTATTGTTTGATCTCAACTTGGAAATAAAGTTTATGCGCTGATCCTTTTGAATAAGAACGTCAATAGAAAGGTAATTCCCCAATTATTAAAAAAAAGTTGAATAAATGAAGAAAAAAAAGACTAGAATGCTTTACTTGCTTTTAGCATGCTAATAAAATGACTAATTTTTTTGTCTTGGGCTGAGGAGTGCATTAAATCAAAATCCTTAGTCTCACTATTTGACCCTTGCTATGAGGCCAGAGAAAAGTGAGTCTTCACCCAGCATCTATATATATACTCAGCACAGGAATATATTACGTCATGGTCTTTTAGCATAGGAGGATCAACACTGTTGATCTGTTGGGCAACTGTTTCGAGTTGTGGGCCGCATTACGTTAAAAATGTGGTTGAGGGGCCAATACTAGAAACCCTTAAAATGTTTAACTTCGTTAATAACTATACATGCAGACATCTACATGTTATATTTATTTATACTGTATTTGTTTTTAAATGGTTTAGTTTCATCAAATTGGTTAATAATGAAAGAAAAATGATAAATTAGGTCCCCGTTTTAAGCATTTAATTTGATATTTAGTTTTCTTGTATTAGTGTCATTATATTTTTTTAATATTTCTGCAGTCATTTTGTAGTATTTATCAAGTATTTTTGTAATTCTACTGTAGTTTTATTTTTGTAGTATTTTGTTTGCAATATTTCTGTAGAAGTATTATTTTTTAACATTTACAAAGTAGTGTTTTTGTAGTATCGCTGTAGTTTTTCTGTTTAATTTTTGTAGTATTTCCATAGCAGTATTTATGCAGTATTTCAATAGTACGATTTTGTTTTCAGAATGAAAGCAAAATAATGTCTTATGTCTCTGTTTTTGTCTGCACCAAATAAAAAATAATGCTTCTCATCGCCCTCTTGCATTAAGAAAGAGGATACATGCCTCACTCTGCATCTGCATACACAGTCAAATGTAACACAACAATCAAATTTTTAACATTCATAATACAATGTGAACATTCAGTGACGTAAAAAATATCTCAAAATTGTGAATAACCTTAACAAATAAATAATTACAATTAATATATTTTAAATATTATATATTTCCACAAAAACAGGTGAGGTAAAACTCACCTGCCTCCCCTGACTGCACGTCACTGATTATGACTAATGAATTTTTTTTTTTTTTTTTTTCCTTAATGAAGTGTGTGTCATAGGCGGCACGACATATGAGTGGTAAGCACGTCCGCTGCAGAGTTCTGAGGTCATGGGATCAAATGCAGCTACCAGCCTTCCTGTGCGGAGTTTGCATGCTCTCCCGGTGCTTGAGTGGGTTTCCTCCAGGCACTTTAGTTTCCTCACACGTTCCAAAACCATGCATGTAAGGTTAATTGGCCGAATCCAAATTATTCGTGGTTGCGAAAGAGCGAGTAAGTTGTCTGGTCCTGTGTGTCCTATGACTGGCCGGCAACCAGTTCAGGGTGTCCCCTGCCCACTGCCCGAATATAGCTGGGATGGGCTTCAGCACCCCTGCTACCCTACTGAGGATAAGTGGTGCAGGTAAGAGAT
The DNA here is from genome assembly GCF_059441175.1 of Urocampus carinirostris. Classification (NCBI taxonomy): domain Eukaryota; kingdom Metazoa; phylum Chordata; class Actinopteri; order Syngnathiformes; family Syngnathidae; genus Urocampus; species Urocampus carinirostris. The sequence goes on from NC_142352.1 coordinate 47,231,932, forward strand.
GGATGGGTAAAGCGTGTGTCATTTATTACTTGAATATTATTTTTTAATTACACGTTGAGGTTATTATATGACCTAAAATGTCTGGATTTCCTAGAGTAAATGTGTGTGCGTGTGTGTGCGAGTGTATGTGTGTGTGTTCTTTATGGAGGTGGCCGCTAAATATCCAACTTGGGGGAAGAAACAACAACTTTAAAAGTGTAATTACTATACCAGTCTACTTGTACAATTTTAATTTCATGTATTGTCTAGAGGCCACAGCTCGGGAATCTTTTACTTTATATATATATATATATATATATATATATATATATATATATATATATATATATATATATATATATATATATATATATATATATATATATATATATATATATAATTTTATTTTTTTTAATTATTATTATTATTATTTTTTTTTTTTTATTGTCTCCATTTTGATTGTGGCCACAGGGAAAAAAAACTTCAGAAAAGAATCAAGCCTCTTCTAATTGAATATTTTACATAAAAGGACTTATCCGACACTTCCGGATACAAAATTGATGGTTGCTGCCAGCATGCAGATAGGTGCATAGCAAAAGACAGAAAACAATCAAAACAAAAACATCATAATAGTTTAAAATCGTATTTTGGGGATTTACTATATTTTAGACATATTATCTTACAATTAAAGTAGATTAAAAAAAATGTTTTTCTCATTTTGATAAAATGAGAAAATAATATACATAGGGGAGTAAACGTATTTAATGAAGTCAATTTGAAAATAAATACTCATATGTTGTTCTTTAGGATATCATTATTTCCAAGTATTTTCACATTTTCACAATTTAAAAATAGTTTTGGTTTTATTTTTTAATTTTTCCATTACTGTAAGTATACTTTTTGAATCTGGAAGCAATGACACTTTGGTGAAACACGTATACAAAAAAAAAAACCCATATACTAAAAAATATGAATAAAAAAACAAAAGTACCTTAACAACATAGAAGCTTTGTTTTTGCACACAACTGTTGTAAATAGTAAAGTAAAAAGGGGAAAAAGAGAGAGATGTGTTAGAGATGTGATAGAGAGGTGTTGTGAAAGGATAGTGAGATTGTGGACGCGTTCTTAAGGATGGGCTGGGCACCCGTATGATGCGGCAGGGGTAAACCAGTGAAAGCTGTCGGGCCCTGCTGTTGAACAAAAGAGTGTGTTGTGTCACCCTGACCTGAGTGACATGGCCGCTTTCTGGTGTCCCATTTCATCTGGAGGGACGAAAGCATGACCAACTTAGGTGCCGAGGTGCCTAACTTGTTTGGGTGTTTGGGCAATTGGGTTGGCCATGGTCCAAAAATGTTTGTGTGTTTTTTTGCTTTTTTTTCCCCCCTTTTATTTTCTTTGTTATTGTATGTGTTTGTCTTGCTGTCGGTCACCCCTCTTGAGGGATATGACCAAGGTAGATAAATAGATAGAAAAAAGGGGAAACAAATTGTCTCTGCCATATTATAAAGATTCATTATTTTTTCAAGTATTATTCTATTATATTGAAATTGTCAAATTTGCTGTGTAAAAGGGCAAAAGAGAAAAAAAACAAAAAACAAGTGCCAGACATAGCATTGAAAGTCAGTCAAGAGGCATCATTTTGCTAAGTCAATACCGGAATAAATTGCCAAACCGTTTTGTTTGGGTAAGTTCAATCGTCAACATCAGACAGATTAATCATCACTATTGATGGCAGCAAAACAAAGATTGCCACTGACAAAGTGGGAAAAAGCATCGGAATAGGTTGAGGACGTAGGGCAGTTTTACCGCAGGCATTGTTAGGAGGGAAAAAAACAGAGGCCGATGGAGGAATGAAACAGTCAAAGAGAGAAATGGGATTTGCCCTCCAGTCTCTGATACATAACAAAGTTCTAAGAAAGGGGAAAGTGTGACTGAGAGGAAGGGTAATAGTAAAAAAAACCCAAATGAATGAAAAAGTCGTTTATCAGCTTAACTCAGATGACCTTGTGACACATTCAAGGTACTCGCCAAACTTTGTGTTTGTAAGCGCTCGGCAGCCCTCGCATATCTCGGGGCGTCCTTTTGAAAGCTTTCAAGAATGACATTTTCAATTCGCCACGCTAAAAGAAACAATGTAATTAATTCAACAAACGCCAAAATGTCAATTGTTACGTGTTTGGTGTGCGTGTGAAGTTTGGGTTGCATTATTAATTGATCACCTTCTATTTGAATATCTTCCAGCAAATACCAATTGGGGTTCATTAGTATTGTAGCTGACATTTAAGAGGAAGAAAAGCACATTAAAGTCTTCACTCACTCCAGCAGTTTTATTTTACCCTCGCATGTTGAAGTGACTATCAAACACTTTAGATTTGCATTCGAACATTCAGTTTTTATCAAACGCACCACCTTGTACATGTACTTGTGGCTTTTACTCGTACTTCAACTATTGGGCTGCATGAAAAATACAACAACACAACTGTTAGATTTGTATTGTTTGGGTTAGTTTTGATTCAGCTATCAAAACAAGATTAGAAAACACTAGCTACAGCCAAAACTAAAATCATTCGTGGACTGGACATATTGTGCATCTATTGCAATTATTATCTCTACGAAAAAAAAAAGAAAACTTTTTTGACAGTGTCATCTTGTGGTCAAATATTACACACTGGGGCTTTAAAGACAAAACAAAAAAGATAAAAGATGATCACGATCAAAGGCAGACAAATATTTACAACATAGTGCTTAGAGTTTGGTCTAGATTATAATAATGCAATGAATTGTAACAATAGTGTAATCAAAAATAAATGCAATAACATTTAGCAGCAACAGAATCTCCACAATAAATCACAAGGTATATACTCTCACAGTTCAGTTCAATAACGTTTAGCAACAACATCAAAAAAGAAAAATCAAATCATAGAAAGTAGGATGCAAGATATGTTTTTTTACAGTTTTGTGCGTTTGTTTAGGGTGGTGATGGCCCTGGGGAAAATGCTGTCTCTGAGTCTGTTTGTCCTTGTTTTGAGAGACCTATAACGCCTACCAGCGGGCTGTTGCCAAAGAGGTGGTGGCGGGGTGGGAGTATCTTATAATGTTGATGGCTCTGCTATGGTATTGCAAGCTGGCCATGTCCTCTGGACTGGGCAAAGAGCAGGCAATGATCTTGTGGGATGTGTTGATAGCTCTCTGTATGACGTTGTTATTTTAATGATTTAGAAAAAACGTGTGTCATAGTCCTCATGGATTTTCCGGAATTTTTCGGCGAGTTAAAAAAAATAAAATAGGAGGCTTTTAATGAGAGAAACAAGGCATTTTTTTCTAGATGTATTTTTAGATAACCAATATGTCCAAAATTGATCACTTAAAAAGACTTGACGGCGATTAACCACATACAATTCAATTCCTCATGTTAAAATTCACATTTAGGAGTTAAAAGTAAATATACTGGGTTGGTGTATTTAGTCACACTTTTTAATAAAGAACTCTGAGTGTGCCTGAATTGTAAACCCTGATCCAAGAATAACGGTCTCACAGCAAGAAACGAAGATGAGAAATATTTCAATCTTGGCCTGGTACTCCAGGAGGGGGGATGACCTCATGTGCGACCCCTTCTCATGGTTTCTTCATCTTTCTCATGCTGAGGTTTTTTTTTTTCGTTTGTTCCTCGCACTCATTAGATTTCAGATCAGGCGATGTTGCCATAGAGGTCTTAGCAGCCCTTTGAGACTCTTTGTGGTTAAGTAAGATACAGATACTATAAATGTGACCTGAATCAAAACTGACACAAACTCTAACTGGGCTATTTGCTGACAGGGAACAATTTCAAACTTCTCATCTCATCTCATTAGCTGCACCGCTTATCCACAGTAGGGTTGCGAGCCCATCCCAGCAATCATCGGGCAGTGGGCAGGGAACACCCTGAACTGGTTGCCAGCCAATCGCAGGGCACACAGGGACAGACAACTCGCTCGCTCATTCACACCTAGGGAAAATTTGGACCGGCCAATCCACCTGAAATGCATGTCTTTGGAATGTGGGAGGAAACCGGAGTGCCCGGAGGAAACCCACGCAAGCACGGGGAGAACATACAAACTCCGCACAGGAAGTCCGGTATCTGGATTTGAACCCACACAGGAGGTTCCCAAGACCTTAGAACTGTGCCGCACACGCGCTAACCACTGTGCTGCCGTGCTAATTTCAAAACTTTTTATTTTTTTATATTTTATTAGAAATGTCTCTCACAACTCAAGGAAATAATATTTAAAAAATAAACAGTACACAATCTTAGAAAAAGCAAACAGAAACGTTATGTGCCACATATGTATTAGTATTGTGATTGATGTTTTATTGGATTTCCTTGCGTGGGTTTACGGATTATTTTTAATGTGAGTGTATTATAACAAACTTGACAACCAGAAATATAAGTTATTAAATCATTTTTAATTGTTTTTGTTTTTATGTGCTTAACATAATTGATTTGGTGTTGATAATATAGTTTATTTTCCAGAAAAAGACCCAAGGTTTCTGGGTGGTTCCAAAGTTGCTTTAAAGCTTTTGAAGCATGTTTCTTGAAGTACTTTAATCCTAAATGGGTTAATGACTAGTAAGGGAAAGAGTATGCTGATCTTAAGTCTGAAAAGATGTGTGTTTTTTTTTTTAATGCAGATTAAAGCACATATCAAGTGTATTATTTATGCCCCTTTTTGTAATTTTGTGAGCACTCTGAGTGGCGAAACCTTGAAATTTAGGCTTTGCCTGACACACTCAAACAAACACAAAAAAGAAATTTAACTATTTTTTTCTCTTCTGCACCCGTGAGGATGTAAACATCAAATTAATTGCACATATTAATGTGAGAAATAGTCTAGTATACATTCCAAACTGATATCCTTGATACTGTCTGAGAACAAGTCCAGAGTCTGAAAATAAGACACCCTGAGAAATAAAAAAATACCCAAACTGCCAACATCACAGTCAACTTCATACCTGTCAACTTGTACTTTTTTGACGTACAAAGTACCTTTATTATGCATTTTAAGACGTGTACGACGTACAAGAAAATCTGTACGGAAAAACGCAAATTTGTCAATTATGGGTACCATCCGGTATACACCGACTATCATGAAATGGCAAATCAATCAAGTCAAACGAGTTCGCCGCTATCTCTGTATCATTTTTTTTCCCGTTGCAAACGAAGCGAGTGGTTCGATGCTACTGTGCGCATGCGTCTGCAGCCTCGGATTTAATGTGGTAGTTATGTAGTAAAAGGAAAACCGTCTCTTTTTACAGAACCGGCTTTTTCGGCTCAACTCATTAAAGAGAACGCGTATCAAACGGCTCACTTGCTTTGATGCATTATATTACGAACTATTATGTTGTATAAAGAAGTTAAGAAAAAAAGGAGGTATAAAAGGAGAAAATGAAAAAAGAGGTTTGTGGTTATCCCTTTAATCAGTATATTACCAACAATAATTTAATGCAGAAAATTAATTAATAATTTGAATTAAAAAAAAATATTATTCTACTGAATTATATTTGCATGTATTTTTTCCTTCTACGGTGAACATCCAAGCTACTTAATTTTTGCACTTTTTTTATAATAAACCTCATTCATGTCGAGCAACTCAGTATCTCACAACAAAATGTTAATTAACACTATATATGATATAACGAAACAAATGTACAATATAACATGTTAAACTACATCAATAAACCCGTTTGAAAAAAAAGGTTGTAAGATTATTTTGTAAGGGAAATTACAACATTTTGTAAGTGCATGGAGTCGTGGAGGTCGACTATACCAAATTAATATTTATAATTAAGCGTGCAAAAGTGAGCTATAGAACATCAAAGGGTGTTCTTAAACGTCCATTTAGCATAAGAAAATAAAGCACAAAAGAAAAAAATCCACTACACATTTATTTTAAGAGTCCAACTCTCAATCACACCTTAATTCACAATTCATAATCTAGGACTCTACAAACTGATTTATGAAAGTGGGGACATACCATAGAAACGCCATACTGAAAGCTACAGTAGTTGCTAAAGAACAGATCCTAATGCAACTTTTTGCATTCCGTAAATTCTTCTCAAACTCACAAACTGCCATATACAACATAATCATTTTTGTTGGGAGGTCCAACTCGTTTTGGCTCTCGTTCCCGATCCAGCGTTTATATTCTTAGATGGGCCGGATCAATAAAAGAATCTCAACTCCAAATTGTTGGCTTTGTTTCTCAGTATTATGCTTTTTTTTATCCAGCCTGCATTAGTTACCTACTCTACATATTAGGATCACGGATGACAAGGCATCTTTTTCAAACGTGAAACATTTATATACCTCCTAACACTATTGTTTTATGTGTTAGACTACCCCTTAAAAATGTCTAACGCTTTTAGAAAAAAGAGACCACGTTTTCAAATTCAAACAACAACAAAAATAAAAGTCTTGACTTAAGACTAGTATTTTAGTCTGCTTTATTTTGAAATTGTTGTGCCTCCAACGATCGCATTAGGTCTACAATTTGTCAAAAGTTTGCACCACCAGTTTTGAACGAGCACATTTTTATATATTTTTGAAATAGATTGTGTCTTATAAAACTGTTGTCATGTATTCATTTATTTACAAACAATGGAGCAAATATTTTCATGTTTGGCATTGAATGTGTTAACCCTATATTTTAACAATTGAGTGAAAGCAGTTTTACACTAAACAACTCACCGCAAGATGTAACTAAACTCTTCCCTCAAGCAGCCAGGAGGGCACTTGTTTTGCACTTAATAACGTTTGATGGGAGACTAGCTGTTTTTTGACATACTCAGAAATCTATGGCGGGCCGGATTAAATCATCCAACGGGCCGGATCTGGCCCATAAGCAATATGTTTGACATAACCTGATTTACATTGAGATTGACTGTATCATTGAAATTAACACATACAGTGATGTACGACTGTCAGGTGAGTTACAAGTCACGTCTGCAGCCTCTTGGGTTGCCAAGGAAACGCCTGTTACACAGGCAATCCTCTCATCTGTTTTGATCGAAGAGTTTCTGATACGATGAATATTTAAGATGCATTAATCACTTTTTCGATGCTGCAAATATATGTGCTGTATGATTTTCGTTCTATTCACTCCACAAATGCTCTTATCACAGACAGCAGTGTGTTTTACTGTGAGATGATACATTTTATACATTAATTCATTTGAAGTAATCTACCTAAACTGGTACGTAATGTAAAGCTTCGTGTTGCGGTAGATTTCTATTCTCTACAGACTTGTTGATTACAATGAAAATGATGGTGAATACATTCAAATCTGCCTTGGGAGACAAATGGTGTGAGTAGTAGTGTAGCAGTTAAAAATAATGTACCCCTTGTAACTTTGCACTTTGGTTATTGCTGGTTCACTGCTTTTCTGATTTTGAATTGTCATAGATGTTAACATATCTTGCGTTGTGTTCTGAGCAGACAGCACACAGCTAATGCAATAACAAGGGGCAGGTTCTATGTGTGTGTGTGTGTGGGGTGGACGTAACTGTCTGTGTAAATGTTTTAGCCTGGTGTGTGCTGCGAATCAAATCAGACTATGAGGAAACTCGGAAGAGCGCAAATAAATAGTGATCATAAGCTCGTGCTCCATGGATTGTTATCGGGTCCAGGGAACGACTGAGGTGGCCTCGGGAGGGAAGGCAATAAAGAGGCTGCTATGACTAACAACTCTCACATGCTAGCCAGATTCATTACGCATGAAATAGATGAACTAGAGCTACAACTCGTGGGAAGATGGCAAAATTTGGGACGGTTGTATTTTTAAAAAATTGCCGAGACCTGGCTCATTCAGAGGTTTACCCGATGTTAGTATGAATCTAGCCGGAAACCTTAAAATTTGCTTTCTTACACTGAAAGGAGAAGCCCTCAAATTCAGTTGTAATTTTTTATAGTGACAATACAGGCCATTTATTTACCCGTGTTCTGTGTTTTATTTGTAGATCTAGAGTTGTTTTTTTTTTGTGTGTTAAAGTCATATACTGGGCAAGGACTTCATTCAGAGATAAGTCTGAACCTTGTAAGAATTTATAAAGGTGCAATGCTACTTTGCAGATTTTCACTTTTTGTGTGGGGTTAGTGTCCCCATTAACTGCGGTAACTGAGGGATTACTGTGTTATCTCAAGATTATTCATCATGTTTCATCATGTGTGAATGATTACACAAGGGCCAGAAAATGCTACCAATGTGTTTTATTTCCCCGTAAAACATTTGGTAAAGTAAAAAAATGAAAGAAAGTCTCGCGAATAAAATCCACCTGAGCTTTTATGCGTGACTTTACCGAAGACGTTTGTTGTAATGCTCAATCAATACGCCGCCGAGACTGGCGTGCGTCGCCAACGGTGCACCTCTGCCCATACATTTTTCCCCCCAAGCAATGCAAGGAAAGTTAATGAAAAGCCTTTGCACCTCTCAGCGAAGATTGTCAGCCTACATTCATCATTGAGTCGATTTACCCCATGCATGCAGGGACCAGGAGAATCAGGAATAATTACAACGCAACTTTCAGGAATCCCCTGCACATAAATGAACAGGGTAATTGACCTGTCATAGCTAATTGAGCCAGGGGATAGGAGACTGTTTTGTATTTGTGTCCAGAAATGTAATTAAATGTAATACGGTACTTATGCGGGTGGATGTAATAGTTTCAATAAACTGCCGTAGGAAATACATTACACTGTGCTTAAATAAATTACTGTTCTTAAATGACCAAAACTGTTATGCAATTTGATGACGATCAAACATTGACCAGACTTTTGTAGGACAGAAGGACAGCAGAAAAGCCGTTGAATATTCACACAGATGTTCACGATTTTCAATATTAAACTAGATTCCAAAATATCAAAATAAAGTGTTTTACAGGGTCAAAACTAAATCAAGACATGTTTCCCTTTTTTTAAATGCTCAAATATCCATGTTACGTTTGACTGTATAGATTCCACTGGGCAAATGAGGCGAGGCACCAACATGACAGATGCTTGGAGGTTTTCTTTTCATGACATTGGGGTAGATGGATCCAACAACCTTGTCAGTAATTAGCCACTTTTCAAGATTTCCTTCATAAAAGTGTGGCTGGTATGTTCTGCCATCCATTTATCCATCTATCCATTCATCCGACCATCCATCCATCTATCCGTTCATCCAACCATCCATCCATCCATCTTCAATCTTTTGTAATATCATGTGCTTTGGGAAATTGTTCACATCATCATCTTACCTGGAATGGCCCACTCGGACTGATGTCAAAGTATGCTCTCTTCCAGTCGGGGCCTTGGTGACCTGATTTGGTCCACAACATAGTGTCCACAGAGGCAATGCTTCTCACTTTTAGAAGAACATTGAGAGTGCCTGCAAAAATCAGATCATATTTAGGAAAATGACTTGAATTTTTGGAACAGTAACAAAAATTATTCCAAAATTTCCAAAGTCACTAGGTATGGATTCACAGTTTTATGCAGTAACATTTAATAACATTAAAGAAAAAATAAAAAGAAGTAAGTCACAAAACATGTTTTCATTGTTTTGTGTGCTAGCTCAGGGTCTATTGTAAAAGAACTGAGTGCATTGTGTGCATTGTTTATTGAATGAAAATGAAAAATTCACTGTTCTACAGCTAAACAACATTTTATTGTGTCAATATAATTAAATTGAACACTTTTTTCACAAAATGTACACATTATATATATATATATATATATATATATATATATATATATATATATATGGTAAGGCGCCCGCTTTGAGACTGGGAGGTCGGTGGTTCGCGCCCCGGCCGAGTCATTCCTAAGACTTAAAAAGTGGTCGGCGGCGCCCTCTGTTGGCTGCGGCTGCATCGGCTCGCTACAACAGGTCAGGTGCAATCGACATTTCCTTCTGTGTACATTGTTACACAGAATGACAATACAAGGAAATTATTATTATTAATTATTATATATATATATATATATATATATATATATATATATATATATATATATATATATATATATATATATATATTTATGTGTGTGTATATATCTCATCTCATCTGATTAGCCGCACAGCTTATCCTCAGTAGGGTCGCGGGGGTGCTGGAGCCCATCCCAGCAATCATTGGGCAACGGGCAGAACTGGTTGCCAGCCAATCGCAGGCCGCACAGGGATAGACAACTCGCTCGCTCATTTACACCTAGGGACAATTTGGACCGGCCACCTAGAATGCATATATATATATTCAAGCACTTGTCTCAAAATTCAAGCACTTCAATCCTCGTAAAGACACCATTAAACTTCAAGCAATTTCAAGGATTTCAAGCACCCATACACTTTGTTTAGCAATTGACCGGGTGTCTTAAAACTTTTAATATCGCAAAAGTGATTCCTTATTCCACAAAGCCAAATAACAACTGTTCTAACCCCACACAAGCTCCCTGAGGTGCTCTAAACAAGCTCAGAGCGCAACTCCTCTAACTCTCTCAGGCCTCAAAGTTGTTAAAGAACCATTCATCTTGTTAAGAATTCCCAGGCAGCTCTTAAGTGCAATATTAACCAACATCTAGTCTCTTAACGCCTGCGTAGGCAGCGGCGCTAAAGGTATTTTATGCGCTTCCATTTGGTGCGAGTCTGCTTTTTGCAAGGAAAATTCATTGCGCCGTATGCCCAGAAAATGTTCTTTCCACTCTCTTGGGTGAGATTTGCATGTTTTTCAGAGCTTACGTGACTCAAGACTTGAAATAATTAAGCCCGTATGTAATTAACATTTTATTCCGTTGTGAGGGGGACGCGTGCCAAGGGTAAGTTTGCTGTAAATGACACCCAAATTATTCTGTGTTTTGTGCACAAGATTTCAAAATCAAGTTTGTTTATCAACAGTACCATTCTTGAAATTCAAATGTACTAAGCAGCATGAGTCGAGTCGGCCTTCTTACGCGCTTTGTCCACTCACGGTGTCGTGTCAAACTTGTCTTTCTCCATTGTGTGGCCTGTGATTGACTGACAACTTATTGCTGACCTTCCATTTGCCTGAAGTCGGCTTGTAGGCACGCCAGCTTCTTGAAACCCCGAAAAACAAATGCAGTCACATTTCATAACATCGTGTTGATAACAAATATGTCAGCTGGCCGCCAGACACTTTGTACTGAAGACAAGCCAAGGCTCACAGGTCAATTGAGTTCACTTTGGATTAATGATCTAAGTGTCAACAACCTTGGCTGAAGAGTGTCAAGTAGCCAAACAAGCTATTAGAACATGTGGACAAGTTATATTCCACATCTGCATACTTTTAACCCATTTAACTGTTTTAATGCCAAACATTTATCTTAAATGGGATAGGCCAGTGCCAGCTAAATTATCTGTAGGTCAGCTGGTGATGACCAATTTAGTTCTGTCGCTACTGCATATTGGCCTAGGACATATTAAAAGAAAGCTTCAACCCACATCTTTCATTAGAAAAAAAGTTTCTAGCCTTTACCGTTGTTTAGCAAGAGAACGTTTCTTTAAAGTACTCATTTTCCCAAAATGTCTAAGAAAAACGGCTTTTGTTAAAGGATACATTTCAGGCAAAACTTTTCCTTTGGTAATTTTTTGCTTGCATTTGTGATACCTCCAATATCTAAACAATGCTTTCCAAAAACACAAGGGCACTTTGCTTGCAAAATACGATTTTATTGCATAAACACTGAACTTATGCATGAACCCTGCAAGAACTGTTCAGCGCCTGATGTTTCCACTCATGTAATCACGCTCCTGCAGACGTTGACACAATGTCATCCCTCCCTGCCCCAACAATGACAAAGGGTCACCTTTTTAGAAAGAAACATTTTTGCATTCAATTAACGGTCAAACGTAATTATCCATGTCTTCGCTATTCTGACCACACTGCTAAACTTTGCCTACTCCACATATGGGCCACCTACCCACTTTCAATTGCTGGATACAGGAAGCAACACTAGGAAGTTGGGCTTACTTAATATGTGGACAAAAATCTGATCAAAGCCAGTGCTGCCATCTAATGGTGATGTTTGATACTAAAATTATTCCGAGAGGCTTTATACTTATTGACGAGCTGTGCCAAACCCTTTATTATTATTTATTTTTTTAATTAAACAATTAACAACAACGTTTTATGAACAATGTGGCAATCAGGGACAATGCTTCTGAAAATGTATTTCAACATTATGGCATTAAATGAGTTATGTTATAATGAATTTATTAGTATTACTGTACCTGCCTTTTTTTCAGCCAACAATATAAGTTTGGGTGTGCGTTAACCCGAGAGTTTACTAACAATATCACTGACCTCCTTTGCTTAGCATTTAATGCTGCAAGAATAGAAATTTGGATTGCGGTGGTGACAGAAACCATACAACCGCTTCTCAGAGCCAAAGTTAACTTTTTCATAGGTAGTATTTATTTGTATAACTAAAAAAAGCTGGGCGCTAACAACGTTCTTTTTGTAAAATAAGGACAACAGTAACTATATCTAATCAATCGTTCTTCAAACATTAGTTAGTTAAGTTAAGAAAGTTAAAATAATTCAGAAAAACATATGAGATCTAAGATTATTTTATAAGGAGCAACAAAAATGATGCCTTGTTTTTTTTAAAAAAAATGAATTAAAAAATAATAACATTTGTGACCTATTGTTTTGCCTTTTTCACTTAAAGAAACAGAGTGTATTATTTGACCACCTGATGTCACTATACCGCAAGGGTCAGAAACCTAACGAGCCATATATGGCTCTTTTCATGATTACATCTGGCTGAGAGGTGAAATAGAGTTGCACAATTTTTTACTTTATTGTTACATGTGAATCTGAATCGAGCACGTGCAAAACCAGGATATATGGTCTGGTCGAGTATACTGTATAACGGGCACAGTCTTTCCTACAGTTTACAGTCAAGGTGTCACATCAACAGACTTGTTTTAGCTGTACATCGCTGAAGAATCATGCGTATGGATCCTCATTAAACAATGTATGTTTCCTGGTGAGACAATTTATGATGAAAATCCACAGAACAAACAGTAAACACCCGTAACATCTGCCAAAGCACCCAGAGCAATTAGATTGGGTGAGCTGTAGGGATTGGTGGAGCTGTACACACCACAGGCACTTCTGGCGTTAGCACCGAAGATAAATATGTTGTTATCCTCATTTTCATTATTTTGTGACATTTTGACAAAATAACTTCGCTCGAACTTTTTTTTAACTATTATGAAGGCACACAGACCTCCAACATGCCGCTATAGTGTGTTCTTCACCCGGGAACGAGTGTTGGAAAGCACAAAGCAGAATACAAACTACAGAGACTCAAACCGCATTTTTCTTCTCATTTTTTGCCAAGCCTTTTGTGAGGTTTTAGTGTTTTTTCGGGTACCTATAACAGCAATTCGGTCAACTCCCATCAGATGAGATGTTATGTCAAAAAATATACATTTCTCAAACTACAATTAAAAAAAAAAAAAAAAAAAAAAGAAAATGTATATAATAGCTCATACATATTTTCTCATTATTCAAATTGAGATTATTCTTGTTAGATAAATTATTATTTACCACTAGAAATGCTAAATAATAAACACTGTCCCTATTGGAAAACAAACAAAGAAAACAAAGAAGAATATCAAAAATATCTTCCAACCAAACGAAAACCTTTTCTTGTAACGATATTTGACCCTAACCCAATAAAAGAAGACATTTTGCATGTCATCTTTGAGTTTTCATTCAATCACAACAATGATAAACCACTAAACAGTGGTTGAAAGCTGCACATAAAGTTGCTCATTATGAGCCAATCACATGACCAAAAGTTTTCCAAAAGTAAATCACAACACAGGAATTACTTTAACTAAAATGTTCGACCAAACAACCATACAATTGAAGGATCATTTAAATACCCATTCATTTGCTTCAAACATTGTGTACTCAAAACAGTCCACCAATTTCCAAGTTGGCTGACTGAGAAAAAGCAAAGCCCAACTAAAGCACAGCCACAGAAACATCAAATGTTGTTATGTGCTGCTGCCAGGGAAACGTTGATTAAGGTGAACCAAACTATTCAAAGCAGGCTTTTACAGCCTGACAAGGACTTTCACAACGCGACGGCCTTAGGACAGAAAAACACGCAATATATAGTATGTGTTTTTCCAAAGAACTTATGTACTCAGATTGGTGAAGTGCATCGGCAACCCTGCTTTTATGTGCTCGGACTCCATGTGCGTATCAATGGGCTGATATCCTTTTTTCACCAGCTTTCTTTTCAGGCCTTTTTACATCTGCAACGCAGCCTTTTGAACTCATTTAACAGCTTCACCACATTTTTCTCCATTATTCCTCGTTCACGTGGTTTAATTGACCCCTAACCAGTGTTTGGAATTACACCGTTGTAAATAAAGCCATTACATACGTTTCTTTTTAAGTAACAAGTGTTACATTATAAAAATGTGTCACTGAGTATGTTAGCACTATTTCATGTGTTTTCTAGCCAGATTAGTTTTATTATTTAATCATAACATTATTAATTTGATAATCACATTACTTATTTAGTTGTTATAAAAGCACTTATGTTTATCTACCTACTCTATTGTGAAGATTTGAGGTCTTCTCTTTCCCTGTTAAAGTTTCAGTTTTCATTTTGCCAATCCACGCCCTTTTCCTATAAAAACTGTGTTCAGCCATTTTTCGATGCCTTTTCTGAGGGAGACCTTTTGCGGTGAGAACTGTCTCCCGATCAACGGGCCTGGGGTGTACTCTGTTTTATTTTACTTTGTTATTTTGTAATAAAGGTCTTCATCTGAACTGCTCTCTTCAGCTGATTTTATTACTCGTCCAATTACTCGGTCCAAATCCCAGAAGTTGAACATGTGGCGAGACACTGATTGTCTACACCAACATGGTGTAATCCAGCTATTTATTTTTTCTGCTGCTACACCGCCCTTACCATTACTGATGGTCAAAAGTCGTGTGTTACTTTAAATAAGGGATTGTTCACATTTCCAACTAAATGTGACTTGTATGCGATCTCCTGTGACTTCTGTGTGACAAGTGTACTGCATGCACAAAGGAGGACACATGACGTCGCACGCAATGCACTCAGTGTTTCCGAAGTACTCATGGATGCCAACAGCGGGGCGAATCTAGTAATTTGAAAGTTCAATAAATAACTGACTAATATTTATAGGGGAAATAACATTTTTTTTTAAAGTCAAGTCAATTCGTATTTCGGGGCGGCAGTAGCTCAGGAGGTAGAGCGATCGTTTTAGGATTAAGGGATCCCAGTTCGAATCCCGGCTTGTCCGTGTTAAATATCGAAGTGTCCTTGGGTAAGACACTGAACCCCCAATACCCCCAATAAGCAGGTTAGTGCCTTACATGGCTGCACAGATCACGGCCGCTATTGGGAAATGTGAAGCACAATGTAAAGCGCTTTGGGAAGTCATTGACTTGAAAAGCGCTATATAAATGCAGATCATTTCATTTCATTACATTTATTTTTGCAGATCTTCGGGTATTGAAAAAAGCAAAGTTTTCAGGACCAGAACGGAAACAGGACCCACCAACGTTACGTTTCTCAAAAGTTTTATTAAAGGAAAGAGGAAGGGCTGCGCCCACGATCCGGTCTTCGCTAGGTGCGGGAAGCAGGTCGCTCTGAACGCGGAAGTGGATTTTCCATGGCGAGCAATGGTGGTGTCGGGAATAGAAAAACGGGTCAGTAGCCGGGCCAGGAGGGCAAAAACGTGGTTGGGGTCGGAAGCGAGTCGTAGGCCAAGAAAGGAGAGTTGACGTGGTCGGGGACAAAAAGAGGTCGAAAGCCGGGACGGGAGAACAGACGTGGTCAGGATCAAAAACGGGTCGAAGCCAGGGACAGAAGGGAGCAAAAAACAGGTGGGAGTCAGTCGAAAAAGGCTTGCCTAGTGTTAACTGAGGTTTGTAGACGGACTGACAAAAGGGGACAGATAGGAGTGGGTTTGAATAGGGACAGGGAGCCAATCAGAGTCCGAGGCAGTTGGCGCCAAAGGAGCGGGCTCAGGTGATTCACATCGGTAATCATGACAGAAGTATAGAATTAAATACAGTAATCCCTCATTTCGCGGGGCTTGCGCTTTAAAAAGGCCCCGCAATACTCAAAAGCTGCTAAGTAGAAACCTGTTTTAGTTGTATGTAGTCCGTGCAGCCCTTTGAAACTTCTTGTGATTAAGGGCTGTATAAAGAAATACGAATTGACTTGACTTTAAAAAAAAAAATTGGTCAGATAATTGGTCACATCGACCTATGCTATAATATTTCGAGCCCGCACTATTTTCCAGATGTGTTTACCGCAACTGTAAACATTTTCCTGTTAACAAAACAAATCACCACATTATAATAATATTTGTATTTTGCATGTGTGCTTCTGAGATTTTTTTTTACGATTGGACAACTGTAAAAAAGATTGCATAGGATGCAAGTTCAATATTTTGACTTTTATACATCATTGTTGTTCGTTATTTTGACGACAAGTTACATCTTTGTCACTACCCACCAATAATGTGTCTGGTCTTTAATTTCTATACTTATACGGGCAGATCTGATTTACAGTATTGAGCTAGGAGATTTGATTTGCAGGGGTGTTTTAAGAAGAGATTTGGCATTTGGCAGTGTGAGGTCTTTGTTGAACAAAACTCTCCTTTTCTCTTTGCTGGTTCAAAATTGATGAAGGCTGCACTGCAGGAGAGGGGGGTGCAATCCATCGCACAGATTCTCTCCAAAGAAACAAAGAACAACGATGGGTGGATAATATGTCAGCCATAGAAAATCCCTTCTCTTCACGAGTTCTGACAAATAAAATATGACAATTTGGGTTTGCTTCCAGCTTGGTTCCTCAATTGAAGTTTATTTGTCGGGCTCAGGGTAGGTCGGGCGTTAATATTCGCGAGCCTGGGCTGGATTTTTTATGCCTTCCTACCTCTGTAGCAAACTGATTGTCATCAATGTTTTCATACCTATACAATATACTGTATTACCCCGTTGTCAAACACAAAGGCATTGTTTAAGGCAAATATTTCAAACATTTGTAACTTTTGGCTAGGGCCGTCTTACATCTCTGGTTGGCATTCAAATTTCACGGAACCCTTTACCAACTAGTTCATCAGGTCACTAATGACGACAAAACTTAAGACAACTTTCTCCGCTGCTGATGGTTCCTAGCCTTTTTTGGGTTGTGGCAAAGTTTGCACCAGTTCATTCCTTTATGGTTGGTGTTACTTTTTTATATAAAATGAACACATTTTCTGAATAATTTACCAGTAACGATTTCAGACACTTAGTAAGAGTGTGGCACAAAAAAGTATTCGGTCCTTTATTTCAAAACTGTACTGTACTGGATTAGCAATATTGCTGTATCTCCGTGTTATAACGTGTGAAACCTACATGTGTACACGCACTCAATTTGTGCAGGCTCGGACCTGGATGCCTTGGAGCTGTGTGACACAGCGTATTATGATGAACAGCTTACCAAAGTGACTGATTGTGTTGTGCTTTTGCCATAAATCACACACCCACTGCCCACTTCCAAGATAAACACACACAGACAGACAAGCTCAGAACGGAGTAGGGGGAAAGCATTCTCTGGCTATTGTCTTCATGTCAAATTATCAGAGGGGGTCAAGCACAAAACTGAGAGTGGAACACAAAAGCTCAAGAGAACCTTTATTGATAAATAACTTTGACTTTCCTGTTTGTCGAAGGAATTATGCATTGCTTACAACTTATTTAGGCTCAATCCCATTACCCGTCTGTCCACTCCATTTAAATCCTTACTCAAATATTGTGGGTTCCCAAGGAGACAAAGACTGTCCCATTTCTCCGCAAAGTGTATGTGGGAAGAGGAATGGCGCAACACTCCTTTCATGGAGATAGGTAGTAAGTGCCGTAGCTTGGGGAGGGAATAAAGCAATTGTATGTGTTTATGTTTTGCTGTGTTGGAGAATATAAAAATATATGTATATATATATATATATATATATATATATATATATATATATATATATATATATATATATATATATATATATATATATATATATATATATATATATATATATATAAGGCACTGTGAAACAAAAAAAAGTACATCCCAGGAGAGGTTTTTGCGGGAAAGACGTGGAACAATAAACAATATTGAAGAGCAGTACTCGTCTGGTCCCATAATTGACATGTTTTCCGTACTATCAGGCGACCCCAGTTAATAAGGCGCACCCCCTAGAAAATAGTTTTTTTTCACTTCTTCACCAGTGCGTCAATAAGTTCAAGGTTGAATATGTATACGTACGTAAAAGAGCTTGTATATAATTTAGTTAAACAACTTTTGGTTTTCTGTTAATCTTTTGCAACGTTTTGCAGAGGTGAAAAAGTGGAGGGACTATTTAATCGGAACGCACTATGGAAATATGTGTTTCTCGCACTGTGAGTAAAAATAGAGTGGAAATGAGACCACCTCTAATGCCTTATCGTATGCCACTGGTGGTCCAGTGCTACAGTGTTGAATCCTGTTGCATACAATATGCTGCAACCTGGGCCAGCAATGATTGATCAATCATTGTTCAAAAAAGAAGTATACCATGAAACCTTGTGTAATAATGCACTTACAATACTTTATGCCTTACGTATCCACCCTTTTTTGCGGTACATAAGGCACACTTTTAACTTTCTGGCCGATTTGATGTTTTTAGGTGCACAAACCAATGAGTAAGCACATTTGAAATTCCTACAGGAATCATTCCCTTAGCAAAACCATACAAATGTATGGGGGAGGAAGACGATACACAATGCAAAGCAGATAAGGCAAAGGGGAAGTAATGGGATTGGGGTTTATATTGATATCCCTCCTGATTTTTTGGGAATTGCTATGTTTGAATTTATTAGTTAAGTGGTAAGCTTGTGTCTGCTTGGGCTTGATACTTAAGGTCAAACTTTTAAACGTAAAACAAAAGTTAACTCAAAAGTGTATTTACAGTGCTGTAATTTATGCATCTTCAGAATCCAAGTTTTATCAACCGTGGGGTGAGTAGTTTGAGGTGTCTTTATAAAGTACCGGTAAAACAATAAAAAAAAATTTCCATGGAGTATGTGTTGACAATGCTCAACTGAGTTCAAAGAGTCTTTATACATATTATTTTCACCGCAGCTATCAGCTTCTATCATTGGTATTCCACCCACTCCGCAAATTGGGCTATCCGAGGATGAAAATGTTGGAAATAAGAAAATGACAGTCCAAATGCCAGACCAAACCCCCAAAACGATGAAAAAAGAAGAATGTATCCGAGCGCATCTATGAGAGACACGTATGTGCATGCAGCACACAGGCGGCTTGACATGGCTGGAATAACGATTACAGCCAGAATATTATGTCAGCAAGTAGAAAATATTTGTAGTTACAGACACCACCTTATAAGGTCTTCTTTCACCGTTATATGATCCAGCAGATAAACATAATTTATTATTCTGAAGGTTGATACTCTGCTTTTTTTATGTACATTTTGTGCAGATGCTTTCAAGGGGCTTGTGTATATGTTGTATTGGTCTTACTCACTTACCGATGTGTTTTCCCTTCATGTGGTAGTAGAAGGAGACACAGTAAGGGACTCTGCCGGAGCCCTTGGGCCCCCTGACTGTGCTTACGTTAAAAAGCGGAGAGAGAAGACGAGCTTTGTCCCCCGGAACTCGTGGGCGTGACGCTTCGATGTACATGTAGTAGCCTGGGAACAAGAAAACTACATTCAATGGGTCGGCCTGCGCTGTTGTGTTTATTTACTGAATTCCCCTTTCCTCACCATCCTTTGTTCCGCTGCGGTCTGTCTCCGGGCCCGTATTGGCGGATCGCTTGGGGTTCTGTGTCAGGTGATTCTGCCGTGTCCAGTCAAAAGCATCGCTTCTGTCTTGTGAAAAACCACAAATCCTCTCGTCCTCAAACCCGCATGCGTGATCTGGTGTGTAATTCAATGGCAACAACAGTGGGTGATGGGTCAGATTTGGTTTATAGTATGCTAAAGATTTTTCCCGATGTAGCAGAGGTAAAATCTTAAGCCCAAGCCTAACATCTTAATCATTACATTCAGGAATGGCAGGGCATCTATCTCGCTGACTTTTTAAAAATTATCTAGATAACATTGATGTTTATTTCTTTTTTTCTGTGTTGCGCGGTAAATGATCAGCACAACGGATTCAGTCCTGGGAACGCCCCAGGATCCCGTCGAATGAGCTGGAGGAGGTGGCTGGGGATAGGGACATCTGGGCTTCCCTTTTAAGGCTGCTGCCCCCGCGACCCGACCCCGGATAAGCGGAAGACAATGGATGGATGTTTTTTTTAGTCTTTTATTCATGGAAATATATGTACAACTGCAGTAAAAATAATTGTTTTGTTTCTTTTTTATGCCTTGCAAAAAAATTATTGAAAATATTTACATAGAAAAAGCTTGTTTTCAGTATTTAAGTGTTTTTTGCATGCCTGGAGTACAACACATGAGCGTGTGTTTGAAATCCTATATATTTTATTCATAATGTGATTTTAATAAAATTTACGATTTAGCACGAATAGCCAACCCATGTAAAAAGTACCATTTATAATACTGAAAATGTGTTAAAGCGCATGATCCTCTGTCATTGCATGCAAAAAGTCCTATCTAGAACTAGATTAGTATTTCGAAACCTTAACCTGCGGAAATCTACTCAACATATTTGATGGGTTCATAAAAAGAACATGGTCCCACCTCAGACTGACCCAACAAGAAGTTTAATGAAAAAAAGCATTTCATGTGCCAGAGAGCTTTGTAACTCAGGATGCTCTTGGGTTAAAAATCAATACATCCTCGCAGCAAGCTGAGAAAATGAATCGGCAGCTGACCTGGATTATCATGAAACCATGTCGCCTTTTTTTTCCTCAGCCGCTGTTTTTAATTCAAAGCCCTGACCCATCTTTGTTCCGACACCTCCTCTTGAAGAGCACAGTGTGACTTTTAGTGCTTTTCTCTGTGGAGCGCAGACAAGCTGGACTGGAGCCAAGTGTAGTTTATCAACAGATCTAGACAGGGAATGCTCCTGGAATGCCACTTCATAGATCACTACAGGAAATGTACAATACAAGTCTCTGGCCGCTTGCAACGGTAAATTTGAGAGAGAAGGGCAACATTCTTGCAACTTTGAATTATAGTAAAGTCATCCCTCACAGTATAATGTGTGTATGTGCGTGTGTGTATTGGTAGTCAAATAGCCAGTCAAAGAGCAGTAAATGGGCCCACCGAAAACAGACTGCGAATTAAGGCGGCAGCTAGTATTTTAGCAGTTTGTTACATTAAAAGGAAATTCATCAATCAAATTAGACTCTAAGGGATGTCAGAAGAGCAATGGAAATGCTGATCACCTGAGACTAAGGCTGCATCGAGAGAAAAAGCAAAAGAGGGACCACAGGTTCGGCCTATTTCGACGGTCTTGTAACAAGCCACCCCTGCCAAGCTGGTGTCTCCCTAACGCCAGCCGCATTACACATAAAACAGATGACTTGGAGCTACAACTAGTGGGAAATCGCTAGATTCAAGACTCGCCGGCTCCACTATGCATTATTTTCTGTAAGGAGAAACCCTCCAATTTTGGTTTACTATTGTAAAATTACAATTAAAAACATTCATTCAACTGTAATTCTGTGTTTTTATTTGTGGATCTATAGTTTTTATTTTGTTAACATCATATATATTATATGCAGTGATGAGAGGGTTATTTAAAAATAAAATGTAATCCGATACAGTTACTAGTTACCTCTTGAAAATGTAATCAGTTACGTAGTCCCAATACTATAATATTGAATATTGATCATTGAATACAGTAGCTTGATTACATTCAATTACTTTTGGAATACTCCAAAACCAAATATGCTTATAAAAGTCAAAATAAACAATATAAATACAATTACTAAATTTTCGGATGGGTGAACAATGTAACCTTGAAAAATATTGGAGGAAAACAAGCTCAAAATTATAGTCCTACAAAAATACTTACATTTTAACCAGGTAGAGTAGTGTATTAAGAAAAAATAAAACTTTCCCCTTTTCATGGCAGACACTATATGTTCATTTTTGATTCACATTAAAAGCACATTAAAGACCAAATACATTTTTAAACACATTTAGTGTTCACTTTTTACATTTTAAACAGACTCTAGGATGTCTTGTGTCCAATTCTAAGTTTCATTCTGCTTTGTGGGGTTTGGTTTTTGTTTTCTGATTCAGACAGTTTTGATGTTGTTTCGTCTGTTGCTTTATTATTTTGTGATTGGGTGCCATAATTTTTGGCTGCCTTGCTGTGCTTCCAGGTTCCTGTGTTTGGGTCCACCGCTAACCACAACAAAATAATTAATTTGACGTTGCAGGTTTTGACTATCGTGGGATTTTTTTGAAATGCATTCCCGGCACAAAACAAGGGTTTACTTTACACTGTAATCTGTTTATTCAGAGGTCAACTATTCCACATTTCGATGAAAAATATAAAACAAGCTTCTCAGTTTCCAGATTCTGCCCTAACCTGTGTAAATGTGTTAGTATTTGATTCAATGAGCAAATCTATTTCTCTTCACACCCACTTGTTTCAATTTGCACCGTTGTTCTCGCAGTCTGTTCTTATCTGTAGCTGTTATAATTGCACCGGTCTGGCAGAGCTGAGTGACACCCGTGCCAGACAAATTCTGCATTAAAAAAATAGCCACCGTGCCTATATCGAGGAGTAGACGGCACAAACCTGAAATAAGACGGAGGTTTAATGTCGTTTAATGCTGCATTCGGGAAAAGCGAGGAAAAGGACAGATTGGGAAAGTTTATGATGTTCGACCTCGGGAGAAAAGAGTGAAACGTAAACAAAAAATATGGCAGAAAAAAGCAATAAGATAGTGTTTGTTTGTGAGGAGGCAGAATGATTCCCAGCAGTCTGTGGAAAAAGTACCTTATTTTTGAAGGGGCAAGAGTTAACATATTGTGATATTTAGGCACAGGTTGTATCCATCCTGTAATAATTACTGATGCGGGACACCTGGGTCTGCTTCGTTGGCGCCAACAGCCGCAGACGTTGATTGGCTGCTTCCTCTTTTTTGAACCCCCGCCTTCCTTTCAACATTTGTCGGGTCGTCTGCAAACCTTAGACACACGCAAGGCAAGCTCTTTTTGACTCCTGACTCTATCCTGCCCTGTTTTCCGTCTGATTCCCGTTGCCGACCTCTTTTCTGAACCAGTTTATGTTTTTGATCCTCCGTCCCGGCCATCGAGCTGTTTTTTTCCTTGCTCTCGACATTGCCTTCCATCGACACGGAAGTGCCACTTCCGCGTTCCCAGCGATCTGCTACCCGTAACCAACGATCACCGAATCGTGGGTGCAAGCCCTTTCCTCCTTCTAAATAATGCTGAGTAAAACGAACGCAATTGGGTTCCGTCTCCGTTCGTGGTCCGTGACAAATCCATCCATTATCTGCACCGCTTATCCTCACTAGGGTCGCGGGGGTGATGGTGCCCATCCCAGCTATCTGAGGGCAGTGGGCAGGGAACACCCTAAAATTGGTGCCAGCCAGTCACAGGGCACACAGAGAAAGACAATTCACTCGCTCATTTGGACCGGCCAATTACCCAGATATACATGTTTTTGGAATGTAGGAGGAAACTGGAGTGCCCAGAGGAAACCCATACAAGCACGGGGAGAACATGCAAACTCCACACAAGAAGGCTGGTAGTTGGATTTGAACCCATGACCTAAGAACTTATTAACTTCAAATAAATGAATGACTCCCTTAACTTTTCTTTTTTTGTTTTTGGGGTTTATATCTTATTGATTGACCGTATTCAACTGGTTATTTGGAACTTAAAAATAATATACTCCTTTCTTCAATTTGGACGTAAACTGTAAAGCACATACATGTAAAAAACTAGGATGAGTAAAAACCTATTGCAATCGACATCCATGTCAACGTGTGTTGTTATCTTGAATACCAGAAAACAAGCGTCATCTTCAAAGCCATAACTCACATTGTCAACTACAATACTATAAAATAATGTCATCTTTTTCTTTGTCATGTGAAAAAAATGCGGAAACACGACATTTGTTCTTTTTCTGCCTAACCATGCATTTTGAGCCAAGTGCAATACATTTCAATGAGCACAGTACTACCTCGCTACGTTGCGCTTTGGTTATCGCAGGTTAAACTGTTTTGCATATTTTGAATTGAATTGTCTTCATCATCATTGATATCAAACTATTGTGCATTGTGTTCAGCTGCAGACAGCGGACAACAAATGCTATCGCAAGGGCAGGTTTTATGTGTGTGTATTGGGTGAGCGTGACTGCCTGTGTGCGCGACTACAATAGGCTGGTGTATTCTGTCAAATAGCATGGCGGGCGCACACGCCAATGTCGCCACCAAAACAAACTGTGAAAGATGGTGGGAGTTAGCTTTTAGTGGCTTGTTAGGTTGAAAATAAATGCAATGAATTAAATCAGACTCTGAGGAAATTCAGAAGAGCTCAAAAAAATGGTGACTATTGGGGGCTCGAATGAACAGGTATCCCTACTACACAGATTTTCACTTTTTGTGAGGGGTTCTGGTCCCCATTAACTGTAGCAACTGAGGCATTAGTGTACTATTCTAGTTCCCTTTGACGTAAACTGTAGAGTGTATAATGTGGAGTGGAAAAGCTCCGCTACGTTTAAAACTACCTTAGTTGTCGTCTTTGACGTAAGATTTGTATGTTAGTTTTGGTGTGTTAAATTGATATTGACAAGATCGTGCAGTCATTAAAATTAGAAGGTAAAAATAGACGTTTCTAATTTTACCACACTATTATCAACAGAACAATGTGTTAAAATATTGGGAGAGGACCGATGCAGAAGATGTAAGAGCGAGATAACTCACCTGAGGCTCTTGGGTAAGTGTAAGCTGTAAGAAAATGGAGCACCAGTTAACAGGCAGTAAATACAAAAGAAAATAAATTAAAACCTCAAAAAGCAGAG
Organism: Urocampus carinirostris; assembly: GCF_059441175.1. Lineage (NCBI taxonomy): Eukaryota > Metazoa > Chordata > Actinopteri > Syngnathiformes > Syngnathidae > Urocampus > Urocampus carinirostris. Next base: position 47,256,952 of record NC_142352.1, read on the forward strand.
GTATCCACATTTTTATAAATGGGGCACATCCAGAAAAGTTAAAGGATACAGGGACACTTGATTAACTCTATTGTTTTATGTGTAATGTTGCTGTATACAGTAATCCCTCACTGTGTCCCAGTTTACTTTTGTCAGTTTCGATACGTTTCAGGTTTTGAATTGAATTGTCTTTATAGTCGTTGATATACACATATTCTAAGAAGAAGATTCCCTTTTTTCTGCCCACAAGAAAGGGTCCCAAGAAGGTTTCTGATAAGGGGAAGGATACATGGGAAACAGTGACAACAATGAGTAACAATAAGTAAATATCGTTGTTTAGGTACACAATTTGTTAGTATTTTCAATACAAACATCAGTTTTAGGGGGTCACTTATATGCAATGTAGGCTTACATGCAAGTATATATGGTACTAGGAGTTCTTTTGGTTTTGCTTTCATCCGATAAATTTAAGAAGTGGATTTTCTATCTTGATTTGGGTTACAGCTTGTCATTAAAGTGGACTGGTGGGTCCTTAGGTCAGACCCGTTGAGAACCACTGCTCTGAAGTCAAACTATTGCAGACTGTGTGTTTGATATCAGAGGAAACCACTGTACAAGAAGGTGTGAACACTTACGCTCTGAGTATTGAATGGTGCGGCTGACAAATTCACCCAGGCTGTAGGTTGTGATGGGGGCCAATCGGACCTCATATGAGAGAGGTATTCTCAGGTCAGGAATAGTGTAGGACATCAGCACACCCTTCTCTGGCTCCTTGCCCTTGAGGTTGATCTGTTTCCAATGCAGGTCTTGCTGATTCTAGATCCGACACACACCAGAAGCAAAGGTCGAGCTCAAATATAGGGTGCAAAAACATCTCCAAGTTAACAACAATTTCCCACAGCACACGAACACAACACGGAGGGTCACAAATACAACAGATTTACCTGAGACCCAAATATAATAAAAGATACACTTGAAAGACTGCACCTATTTCAGATAACTTATTTTCCTTTCCTATTCCATTCTCTACTAGCTTTGGATATATTTTATAGCCTTCTCAATTCAGTTGTTTCCAAACACTACAATTTCAAGATTTGTTCCATCAAAAGGTTTAAATAGTATCCATCACTGGCACTAGTATCTCTACAAACACAACTCCTTTCGGACAAAACTAATAAGTTAATGAGGATACAAGGTTAAGCAGGACCTTTATTATAAGTCCACGCAAATGTAAAAATGATTAGATTAGAGCATCCCTGATTGGAGTTCTACAAATACATACTTGGAATGTGGATATACACTAATGGGATCATATTGATCAGCACATCCTCATATTATTTTACAGCAGAGCATGCCCTTCACATTTCCGTTAATTGCCAAGGCGAATGTATAGCGGGCAACTCTTGAATGCTTCCAAGCATGTACTGTGTGCTTTAGAGGCTTGCTTTTAGGACATTTTAATAGGTAACAAAAATAAACTAAACAATTTGTGGATAATATTGCTCTTGTTAATTTATTTTTCTTTAGGACAACATGTCAGAAGATAGAGGATTTCAGGCATTCTTGAATGTTTCTTGGCTTTGTCTTCATCCTTAGAGATTTATATTGAAATGAAATGATCTGCATTTATATAGCGCTTTTCAAGTCAATGACTTCCCAAAGCGCTTTACAATGTGCTCCACATTTCCCAATAGTAGCCTTGCAGCCATGTAAGGCGCTAAACTGCTTATTGGGGGTATTAGGGGTTCAGTGTCTTACCCAAGGACACTTCAACATGTAACACGGACAAGCCGGGATTCGAACTGGATCCCTTGATCACAAGACGAGCGCTCTACCTCCTGAGCTACTGCCGCCCCAGTATTAAGGGTCAAATGAAGATAGGGGAGGTGGACAGCTCTCTACGCAGCTTTGATGCTGCTATACACATCGTACAGTGCTGTATTTTCTCTGTTTGCACAGTTCACATACTACAGCCTTAAGGAACAATTTTTTATCCCAGTTTTCTCTTTTAAGTATTTATCACGGGTTTATCCTGCAGTGCCACTGCTAATGTCATTGTAAACAGTGTTCACTATCAATGGCGATATAGACAAGTAAATTCTAAAATGAAAGTGATAAATGGGCAGCACGGCGCCGAAGTGGTTAGCGCATGTGCGGCACAGTTCTGAAGGTCATGAGATCGAACCTCCGGTGTGGAATTTGCATGTTCTCCCCGTGCTTGTGTGGGTTTCCTCTGGGCACTCCGGTTTCCTCCCACATTCCAAAAACATGCATGTCAGGTTCATTGGGCGGTCCAAATTGTCCCTAGGTTTGAATGAGCGAGCGATTTGTCAGTCTCTGTGTGCCCTGCGACTGGCTGGCAACCAGTTCAGGGTCTCCCCTGCCAACTGCCAACGATGGCAGGGATGGGCTCCAGCACCCCCGCAACCCTACTGAGGATAAGCGGTGCAGATAATGGATGGATGGATGGAAAGTGATAAGTGCAGTTTAATATTAAATACCTGCAAAAGAGATTTCATAGGAGGCCAGATTGTTTTTTTTTTACTATCATTGCACCTTGTAGTTCATTATATGTATTATTATGCACTTACATCATTGCCACTATTGGCCAATCATGTTGGTGTTCTTTCATATCCACACCCTTTAGGGCAGATGTGATTTTGTGATGTAGAAGAGGAACAAAAATAAAGGGCTCAGGAGAGGGCCTGTGGAACAGATTTTACTTGTTGATCTGAAGGCTTCTATCATTGTCTTACGTGCAAGTTCAAAATCGATTAATGTCTTTTCTCTTTATTTTAAAAGTCAACTAAACTTTAAACTTATCAGAAGTGTTTTCTAATTTAAGTAAAAAATAATTCCAGGTAATCGAAATTGTCTGCTGCCCGGTATGTCATATATCTTTCCTATCCGATTTTGGATGCTAGTTTACTACCGGTAGTTAAAATATGGTCCAAAAAATCTGTATAAATGGCAGTTCTGAATGAAAAGATATAACAGTTTAATAGTGTGCTTCCACTTTATGCAGCTCAAAAACACACTGAATTACTGACGTGTGCTAAATTTTAATTTTTAATGAAATTGAGAAGTGCAAAATATTATTTTGGTGCAGGCTGCCACAGATTCTTATCAAAGAGAGCTAGGTTGGCGTGTGTATTTCCTTGACACCCTTTTAACAGCGCTTATGCTGCGTTGGTCCACCCCCGGAGAGAAGGCTCCATTAGCTTTGTATCTGCCACTGGTCCAAGCTACTTAAAGACCTGACGGTGAGCTTCTGCTAATGTATCAGGTCAGCCACTCGACCTAACGTGCCGGGACGCCTACATCATGCCATTATCAGGTAATGCATGCAACACAAGTTTGTGTTTTGCATGTGCGTGTAGTCTAAGAATGAGTTAAACAACTGAGAGTGTGGTGATTTCAAACAATGGACAAGATACATTTAGTTTGTTATGCAATACTCTGCAATGGCACACCTGCTTTGCTTGAATATATGCATGCATGTTAGCTCATCACACATGTGCATCTTGATTTTCTCATGTGTACTGTGAGATGCTACACCAAATTTCAAAGTGCTCAATGACAATTGTAATACTGCATGGGTAGTATTTTATTTGCATAAATGCCGGGATTTGTGGGTTAATGAGTTATCTGCAATATACAACCATGTATATTAAATATATAAAATGTATAAAAATAATGATTGAAATTATATATATATTGATACATTATAGTTTGGTAGACACTCAAAATAAGGAGAGAAGACATCATGGATTTTGAACAGGAGAGGACCTAACCCTCAGATAAGAAATTCCAGCCTGTTCTAAAAAACCCTCCATTGTGCTCATTCTTTTGATTAAATCCCCTAGTTTACAGAAAGCAGATCCGCCCTAAGGGGTGTGGATAAAAAAACAAAAAAAAACAAAAAAAAAACAGCAATATTGGCCTATGGTCACAATGATGTAAGCAGTGCATAATAGTCAAAATAATGAACAAGAGTAAGATATAATAGTCAAAATAAGTAACTGTATATAAAAAATAAGTAACCAAACATATCTGTTATTCCTATTTTAGGATATTTCTATTATCTGCACCACTTATCCTCCGGAGGGTCGCGAGGGTGCTGGAACCTATCTCAGCTGTCCTCGGGCAGTGGGCAGGGGACACCCTGAACTGGTTGCCGGACAGTTGCAGGGCACACAGGGACAGACAACCGACTCGCTCATTTGCAACCATGAATGGATTTGGATTTGGCCAATTAATCCAACATACATTAGGATACGTGATATAATTATTTTCTATGATTTTATAATATTTTCTTCTCAACTTTCAACCAGACTTTTGTTGTGTGGAGCAACAAGTATAAACAAAAATGCATAGTGAAATGATATATTTTATTATTTTTAGTCAAACTACAAAGAAAACAGTTATTAAATCAACACAGAAAGTAAGCATCTGAACATGTTTAACTTGGTTAAAATTACATATACTTTTAAAATTATTTTTAAATTATTTTTGCATTATGTTCTCATTTGCTTTTTTCATTTTTATATTCTTTTCATTATTATTCAAATTTATGTTGTTAGGGAAGCTCTGTCGTTGCCGAGTAGCAATTTTCATTCAATAATGTGTTATTACACCTTACTCCTGCATTATTATTATTATCAATTTACAAATAAAATATACCAAAACCAAAGGTTTTCTTTTATTTCGCTCTTTTACCATCACTTCCTTGTGTGAATTTACATATTTTCTTTCCTTCTTCTTTTAAATACAGAATGGTAGGAGTTTAATGAGTTAGAGGCTATATCACAAGAGTGGTGAACACGTTTGACACAAAGAGCCGAAATTTCTAACTGTGAGAGTCAAAGAGCCACACTACACACTGACATGCCATGACAGACAGACGCACACAAACACACACAATTAAAAACATATTTCCCATAATACACATAACATAACATTATTTCTTTTTCGTTTTGCATTTTGCCATTTTCACAAAGGGGGTAACAATCTGCACCCTCATGAAATGTTTACTTAATTTCCTGGTATTAGATGTAACTTACGCAGATGATTAGAAGTGTGTACGGAGCGGCATAAAAACAACAAATCTGCCAAATGAATTTAAAAATATTATTTATAATTTGTTGTTAACTCTGATGGATTCAAGTGTGTTCTAAGAGGGGGGGAAATTTAAACATGAAGTGAGGCAAAGAGCCACAGTATATAGAAAATATGATGAGAAAAAGAGCCGCATTCTGTTCGGCCAAGAGCTGCATGCGTGCTCTAGATCCTGCTATATTAACTAACATCACAAGATACTTTTTTTTCCTTCACAAAAGCAAAAACTATATGATTTTTGACAGTAATTTGCATGAAACATTTGACACTAATATTGGCTCTTGTTTCTTAACAGATCACAAAATTAACAATGTCATGACAATCACGCCCTCACACACTCTATTGTTAGATTTTGTGGTGTCCGACCAAATAAGGGAAGCAGGAACTGAGGCAGGGGAGCTCAATAAAGAGGAATGGTACTTAAAAACAAACAAGTACTCAAAAAACATCAAAATGTCCGAACAAAACCAAACCTGACATGATCCAAGTCAGAAACCGAGACCAAACCGGAAATGGAGACTGAATGAACAAAGGTGCAAACAAAAAAAATGCCTGAACCAGAAACGAAAACAAAATCTGATGTAGCAATGAAGGAAGAAATGAAAATGACACGACGACGTGTGCTGTCCAAGTTCAATGGCATTATAAAGGAGTGGGACAGAGGTCGGCAACCCAAAATGCTGAAAGAGCTATGTTGTACAAGAAAACAAAAAAACTCATTTTCCTGGAGCCACAAAAAAAAATTTAAAAAGAAAAGAAAAAAAGGCCTTATATGAGTGTTATAATGAATGGAAGGAAACCATCTCAAGGTTGACATAATTACAATATAATGAAATAAAGTACGTTTCATTTCTTTGACAAAATAAAAGAAATGCATTTAAGAAATCCAATTTTTAACGTTGTTTTTATTTTGAGGATTCAAAAAAAAAAAAAAAAAATGGATCGTGCATATTGCGCCGCTTATTCTTGCAACAAAAAGTGCAATAAAACGGAGCATACATTCATTACAATAAAACAGCAGCCTTTTGAAAATGTAAGTTTGATTTCTGTGCAAATGTCACAAGTCAGTGCATCGCTAAAACGCATCATCCTCCTCTTCTCTCTCTTTTGATACTAAATGAACGCACCCATCCTTGGACCTGAGCAACAAAACTTACATATGAGTGTCATTCAAAACACATGCTGACAAAACTCAGAAATCGGCATGCGACTCCTGAGCCGTTTGCCGACCCTGGGGGTAATATAATTAGGTACAGGTGTGAGGACATTGGACATACCAGTACCCATTTCCAAAACTGGTTGGTGCCCTCTGGTGGAAGGAGGAATACTTAACCCTAATATCCATACGTATATTAATTTATTACTATACCAGAGAGTAGAGATAAATGTAGTCAACTATTTAAATGTTAGCCATGACCGCAATAAAACATATATTTTTAATGGAGTCACAAGAAGTCACACAGGCTGAGAAACTCCCTTTAAAATAGTCAATTATATTTTTAAAAACAATATGGTCCACAATGTTGAATTAAAACAAACACTACATCACAAAACATTCTCGATATTACCAACATTTACAACTACAGTAATCCCTTGCTGTATCACGTTTTACTTATCACAATTCTGCTACTTTACAGATTCAAATTGTTCATTCTGTTCTTGTTGGTTCTTGAGAAGTAAAAATGTATTGTGAAAAAAAATATTGATTATGTTGATGATGATCATTATTATTATCATCATAATTTATTGTTATTTCAATAATAATACTTTCACTCTACTCTTTAGTTAGATTGTATTGAAATATGAATGCATTTAAAAAACCCGAATTGTCTGAAATTTTTTCTAACATGTTTTTTGAAGTATGAAAATGCACAGTTTTAAAGATTTTTTTAATTACATCACAATATACACTGGGTATTTTTATATTGTATTCTTTTGCTTTATTATTGTATTGTTCTCAGCTCAGGGATGCTGCCGGAAATGTGAATTTCTATCTATCTATATAGATAGATATATAGACATATAAATATCTTATGAAATTCAGGATTGTTCTAAAAAAATAAGAATAAACAATACCTAATAAAAGGAAAACTACCTTCCCAGCACACAAAATGGATGGTAAATTTTCTTCACGTTTTTCCCATGAATTGTTTAAGTTAGACTCTGCATTGTGTCGCATTGCAACTCTTTTATGTGATCACCGATGAGTACAAAGACTAAAACCCCTATCCTCACTGAAAACACATTAGGAGAATTTCATTTCAAAGCATTCCTATTAGAAACACTGAGTATTTCCTTTTAAACAGATTATAAGCCAAACAATGTATGAAAAAGTAAATGATACAGATAATTGCATATGCGAACTAAATGCAGATTGAAGAAATAAGACGAGGCAGCCTCTTCAAATAATAAAGAGCTTGAGGTTAATTATTCTCTCATCCTCTATTAATGGCTCTCTTTCATGACTTGATCCTGCAGTCTGCTGGAATGGGAAGTCATTGTTTTGGGAAGCGTGTGTACGACTGACTACCAGCTCTGAAGAGATTAGAATTTGCTCAATCTGCTTCATGGGCTATATCACATCCATGTATTATGCACTTACGAGATTCAATGTACACCTTTTACCGGCGTTATTTTTTCCCCCATTTTCAAAAACTCATATAAATGCTAATGGAACTTATAGACCGTTTTTTTTAACATTGCACATGGATTTAATTTTTATTTTTAATTCTTTATTTTTTTGCTGACGAAAGATCACAAATCACGAGTCTGCATGTCAAAAATCATTATTGTAGAAAATTAGGACAAAATTGACTCCTGAACAAAAGTGCATTGCCTTTTGTTTTATTTTGTGTTACTTATGATTTTGAGAGTATATGTTGCTGATGGCAGAAAGTGCCCACCAAGTTTCATGAAAAGTAATATGTTACAGATTTCCAGACTGTAAACCTCAGTGGCGGGCCGTGCATTTCGCATCAAGGCCCCCAGTGATGGCCTTGAGTGATGTATCGTTCGCGAATGAACCGGATCTAAATTTGCCTAAAATCACATTCCAAGACCTACTTAAAGTAAATTGAATAGTGTTTTCGAACTGTTCGGAGAATATGGATTGTTTTAAGTCTCTTTTGAAAGGTAAAACTCTGAAGCTTTGTCCCTCACTGCAAGTGCTAGTAATATTGAGTAATCTAAGTTGGAACACACAAAAATAGAAGGATTTTATTCTCATCTGATTTTTGTTTTGTAATCACATGCCTGTAAAAGAGGAATGTGAAATAAAAATGAAATGATCTGCATTAATAAATGATATGCATTTATATAGCGCTTTTCAAGTCAATGACTTCCCAAAGCGCTTTACAATGTGCTCCACATTTCCCAATAGCGGCCTTGTTTTGCAGCCATGTAAGATGCTAACCTGCTTATTGGGGGTATTAGGGTTCAGTATCTTAACCAAGGACACTTCGACATGTAACACGGACGAGCCGGGATTCGAACAGGGATTCCTTGATCCCAAGACGAGCGCTCTACCTCCTGAGCTACTGCCGCCCCTTAAGTCAGACTCTGCATTGTGTCCCATTGCATGGGCATTCTACCAAAAAAACAGCTGGGGCAATAGCATGAAGCCTTACCTGGTCCAAGGTCAAATTTGATCACAATCTGAAAAAGTAAACAATGTATTTTACACATATTTTTTTAGGAAATGTTGTAGGGTTTCCAAAAGTGGCCATTTGGAGATGACAACTGCACAGATCTAATACTTCTATAACCGTGTTCTTGACTTTGGATGTTTTTTTTAATTGTAAAATGGATCAAAAGTTGCATTAGGCACATTTATTTTTTGGCTCTGATATTTATTGACAATGAAAATGTGCTTAAAATTACATTGGCAATTTTATTGGCTAACCAATTATTGTTGGATAAAATTTTATGAGTCTGTTTGCCTGCAAAAGGGAATTAGGTTCGAGAGCGTTCTCCATTCGGGCCCCGGTGCTGTGGAATGCTCTTCCCCCTAAGATTCGATCTGCAACCACAGTGGAACTGTTTAAATATAGGCTTAAAACACAAGTCTATTCTATAGCATATCATCTCATCTCATCAGCCGTACCGCTTATCCTCATTAGGGTATTCTATAGCATATGAATAACCTATACTGTATTTTATGTTGACAATATCTGTGTATTATTTGTTATTGGAACATCCATGGCAGCCTAGTCCTCCTGGAAGAGGGATTACTTCATGTGCAGTCCCTTCTCAAGGTTTCTTCATTTTCCTCATCTTGAGGTTTTTGAGTTTTCCCTTGCCTTCACGTAGGTTTGATCAGGGGATAGTGTAATAATAGTCTGAGGCAATAATCTGAAGAGCATTAAGTAACTCAACACCTGCCCCCTTCCTTACTTCCAAATATGTTGCGAATCCCGAACATCTCTGATAAAAGTAAGATAATAGCAGATAGAGGCAGTTTTTATTTTTAGAACTTATTTAGTGTGGGAAATTTAAAACACCATAATTATATATATATATATATATATATATATATATATATATATATATATATATCATCTCATCTCATCTCATCTCATCTGCTGCACCGCTTATCCTCAGTAGGGTCGCGGGGATGCTGGAGCCCATCCCAGCAATCCTCGGGCAGTGGGCAGGGGACACCCTGGACTGGTTGCCAGCCAATCGCAGGGCACACGGGGACAGACAATTCACTCGCTCAGTCACACCTAGGGACAATTTGGACCGGCAAATTCACCTGAAATGCATGTTTTTGGAATGTGGGAGGAAACCTGAGTGCCCGGAGGAAACCCACTGCGCCGCCGTGCTGCCCCATATATATATATATATATATATAACTTTCCCCCACCCTAGCTCCAGCTAGTGAGTTTGAGACTGCTGCTTTAAGCAGCTCCCAACTTCACACAGTGATTTAATTTGGTATTCAATGGGTTTCCACTTTGTCCTCGATATCTAAGGAAAATATCATATTTGTAAATATATGTACAGTAATACCTGACTGAAGTTAAATGAATCGGACTTGTTTTTTTAAGGGTAGTGGTATCCATAGCAAGCCCTATTTTTTAAATGTTTTGTTCCTAACACTTCAGACAAATGAGCAGAAACCAACACACGCGTTGATCAATCGTGTTGAAGAGAAAGTCACTGGTACAGTTAAGATGTCTCCTTCACAACGTCTGTTTTGAGCTCTTGGGTGTTTCTGTCTGAATGTGTCCCTCGGGAACCCTGCATCGTCGGGCAGGTGCTAAAAAGATGAAATGTTGACGCGTTAAGAGGATCCATCCATTGTCTTCCGCTTATCCGAGGTCGGGTCGCAGGGCAGCAGCCTTAAAAGGGAAGCCCAGACGTCCCTATCCCCAGCCACCTCCTCCAACTCATCCGACGGGATCCCGAGGCGTTCCCAAGCCAGCCGAGACACATAGTCTCTCCAGCGTGTCCTGAGTCACCCTCGGGGCCACCTGCCGGTGGGACATGCCCGGAACACCTCCTGAGGGAGGCGTCCAGGAGGCATCCTTATCAGATGCCCGAGCCACCTCAACTGGCTCCTCTCGATGCGGAGGAGCAGTGGCTCTACATAGAGTCCTTCCCGGATGACTGAGCTTCTCACCTCATCTCTATGGGAAAACCCAGACACCCTGCAGAGGAAACTCATTTCGGCCACTTGTATCCGGGATCGTGTTCTTTCGGTCATAACCCAAAGTTCATGACCATAGCTAAGGGTAGGAACGTAGATCGACCGGTAGATCGAGAGCTTTGCCTTTCAGCTCAGCTCCTTCTTCACCACGACAGACTGGTACAGGGTCCGAATGACGGCAGACGCTGCACCGACCCGTCTGTCGATCTCCCGTTCCATCCTACCCTCACTCGTGAACAAGACCCCAAGATACTTGAACTCCTCCACTTGGGACAAGATCTCATCCCCAACCCGGAGGGAGCATGCCACCCTTTTCCGACTGAGTACCAAGGTCTCGAGCTTGGAGGTGCGTCACACTCGGCTGCGAATCACTCCAGCAAGAGCTGAACATCACGGCCTGAGGAAGCCAACAGCACCACGTCATCTGCAAAAAGCAGTGACGCAATGCTGAGGCCTCCAAACCGGACTCCATCCCCACCAAGGCTGCGCCTGGAAATTCTGTCCATAAATGTTATGAACAGAATCGGTGACAAAGGGCAGCCCTGGCGGAGTCCAACCCTCACCGGGAACGAATCCGACTTACTGCCCGGCAATGCGGACCAGACTCTGGCACCGGGCGTACAGGGACCGCACAGCCCGGATAAGACTGTGCGGTACCCCATACTCCCGAAGCACCCCCCACAGGGCCTCTGGAGGAACACATGTAGACAAAACACATGTCCACAAAACACACGTAGACCAGGCAGGCAAACTCCCATGCACCCTCAAGGACCCTGCAGAGTGTGTAAAGCTGGTCCAGTATTCCACGGCCAGGACGAAAACCACACTGTTCCTCCTGATTCCGAAATAGATAGATAGATAGATAGATAGATAGATAGATAGATAGATAGATAGATAGATAGATAGATAGATAGATAGATAGATAGATAGATAGATAGATAGATAGATAGATAGATAGATAGATAGATAGATAGATAGATAGATAGATAGATAGAATAAGTGTACTCTTACTTCAGAATAATTCGACTCAAATAGAAGTAAAAAGTATTCATGCAAATACTTGAGTAAAAGTGTAAAAGTACTTGGTGTAAAAATTACTCAAGTGCTGAGTAACAGCAGCAATGTCTTATTTCTTGATTTATTTTTAACAACCATTCAATCAGATCATCAAAGTCCATTCATTCATTTTCTGTGGCCCTTAACCTCTCTAGGGTCGCAGGGCTGTTGTAGACCAAGCCAGCGATCTTTGGGCAGTGGACATCCTGAACTGGCTAGCCACTCAGAGACAGGCAACTCACTTGCACTTGAGGACAATTTGGACTAGCAAATCAACCTGACATGCATGCCCGGAAGAGAATATGCAAACTCTGCAGGGCTAGGCTGTGGTAGCTGGAAAATGAAAAGCCTTTTATGAGCCTTATTATGAACACAACACATCCTGTATGGATGTATATGAGCCTTCCATCAATACACTAAGTTGGATTCACCACAGGGCAGCACGGCGGTGCAGTGGTTAGCGCGTGTGCGGCACAGTTCTAAGGTCATGAGATTGAACCTCGTGTGCGGGATAGGCTCCAGCACCCCCGCGACCCTACTGAGGATAAGCGGTGCAGATAATGGATGGATGGATGTAGTTTAATTGACCTCCTTCATTAATTAAAACTGAATGTTTCTTTTAATTGAATTAAAGAAATGCAATTAAGAAATCAAATTGTTGACGTCATTTTTATTTTAATGTTTGGAAAAAACACCAACAAAGATATATAATGTGCCACTTATTTGGCCAACAAAAAGAGTGCAATAAAGTTCAGCATGCATTTATAAAATATCAACCTTCTGAAAAGATACAGTTAGTAAGATAACAGTAATACCGTTTAATTTTAATTTATATTCGGCTATTTTCAGTCTTTTACCTTTGGGATCTATGGTGGATCAAAGACATGTCGGTTTTCTACCTGTCTGGCTGTGGCTAATCTCTTCAAAAGGGGCGGGGCTTGGGACGTTCAGCTCGGCTTTCATGGATCGCGGAGGAAGAGACTAAGTGATAGCTTCAATGTAGCGGAATAGGAGTACAGTTTCTTCTTCACAAATCTACTCAAGGAAAAGTAAAAAGTATAGTGATTTAAAAACACTCCCAGAATTGCAAAATGTCTTAAAACTTACTAAAGTAAATGTAAAGGAGTAGATGTAACACGTTACCACCCACCTCTGGTTTTATTGTAATAGAAAACCTCAATGGAACTGCACAAGCGCTTTTACCCTCACGTCGCACAACCCGAATGTGAAACAAACACACAATGTGAGAAAAAGTTGTCCTTCTTCAAAAGGCATTTAAATGTTGAATCATTAATAATATAAAACATTGAGCAAACATTGTGTTCTAAACAGGAGAGTAACTGAAGTAGAATTGTTAACTCCTTGGCCTCTTTCAGAAGAAATTCCATCATGCTAAGAGCCATAAGAGTTATACGCTGGGATGTGGAAAACAACATTTTTTCTAAAGGAGTGTTTTCTTCAAGATATGTTCCTCATCAGAGGACAAAGCTCAAGTAAAAAGTGAAAGGTCCGTAAGATACAATAAAACTGAAATCTCAAGGAAGGACACAGCGAATTGTCCTCCATTCTGGATTGGCTCACTTCATTTGGCCCGCATCCCGCTATTAAAATGGAAGCAGAATCAACTATTCATCAGCACAAGAGCAAGCTGGCATGCTCCACGACCAAGTTCGCACGAACGAACGTCAGCACACTCAAACACAAACTAAGGGAAGGAAGTCTTGAGGGCACCATTGTACGGAAAAAGGAAGCTAATTATTTGGATTAAAAAAACAAGCTGTATAGCCATTTACAAGTTATCATAATACAGTATAGCTGGTGTTTTTTTTCTTCTTTTTAGTAGTGCATATTTACTTTTACCTTACAGTGTATGTGGTGATTATTTAACCACATTGATTGATTTTGATTTTCTAGCATTCACTCATCTTTAGGGAGCCTATGGTTACTTAGCATCAGGCGTGGGCAAAATACGACCCAAAGGCCAGATCCTTTTTATCCAGTCAGCTAAACAAAAATGGTCAAAATATAATTACAGTATAAATACAGTGCCATTAAAAAAATATTTGCCACCTTCCTGAAATCTGTGTTTTCTTGCATATTATTTATTTACCAAGGTTTTAGAAAGTCAAACAGATTTCAACACCATACAGCGACAATGAAGAAAATACAAAATCCAGTTTTGAAATATTGATTCCATTTTTAAAATTATCAAACCCTAGTTGGCCCTATGTTAAAAGGTAAATGCCCCTTAAACCTAATAGCGAGTAGGGACCATTCTGCCAGAAATCAAACATTTACGAACATTTACCAATCTTCTTTGCTAAATTGTTTCAAGTATGCCATATTTGAGAGTTTTCTAGCATGGACCACCCATGTAAGGTTACGACACAAAATCTCAATTGCATTTAAATCCGGACTTTAACTTGGAAACTCCAGAACCTTTAAAGTTTTTTTTTTTACTTGAGCCATTTAGAGATGGACTTGCTGGTGTGTTTAGGATCGTTGTCCTGCGTATCCAAGAGTTTAAGGACACAAACTGATAGGCGGATATTCTCATTCAGGATCTTCTGGTAAAAACCAGATCGAATTATTCCTTCAAACACAGCAAGTTGTCAGCAATGTGATTTTTTGTTTTTTACCCCAGACATTCTGTCTGGTTGAGGTTTACCCATGTTGACAATTAAAGTGTCTCTCTAATCATTTCAAGTAAGAGAACTTGAAAAAGTGATGGATAATTAAATACTTAATTGCCCACTGTAGTCACCCTACCCCGGCTTTGCAAGTACACTTACCTATATAAAGATAGACAGTAGCACAATAACGCTAGCATGCATATTTTGGTGCATCCTTCACACAAGCTAAAACTTTAAACCTCTGAATGTGACAGGCTAACAGCACAGACCTCCCACTCACTCCACTGATACCCAAATTGCATGCTTTGATTTTGACTCTACCTTTCGAACATTAATGGAGTAGCCGATAATCCGGTCTGCGGCCTCAGGGTCTTTTTGGGTCCACTGTAGGTTGTAAGAGTAGTTATTCCCCTTCAATATTCTCACCGGGTTAGGGGTGTCGAAGTAGAATTCCGCATTGTAAGGTTGTGCTAGAGAAGGTTGGTAAAAAAGGAAAAAAAATAATAATAATTTTATGACTTTAAACTTCAAAATATACATAGCACTCTAAACATTTATTTGATTTTGTATTCGTAGTATAGTCTGTTTAGCCAATCTGAATGCAAAACTCAATGAAAATCCGCAGAGCAGTGAACCAGCGATAACCGAAGCACAAAGTCTCCATATTTTGATAATGCCTGAATTGTCATTCATCAGTTGCAGCTCTAGTTGATAAACAAAGGTTCAAGTAGGTTTGAGTAAATAAAACATGAAACTCATGCATTAAGGTCATAACGCTTTGATGATCTCATTTAGGAATCTTTAACACCACACCATTATCAATTTCTTATTTAACTCACCCGAGACATCAAATCTGCATGTGGACGTCCCTGCACTGTTGCTGACTCGACACTCGTAAGATCCGTTTTTGCCGGGCTCCAGTCTGAATTTCAGCTCTGGGGTCTCCTTCAGGTCCGGCATGGGGATGCTGAAGAAGTCGCTGTTGCGGTACCAGCGGATGTCTGAGATGCGTGCTGGGTTGGCGCGCAGGACTGAGCACCTGAGGGTCACTGTCTGATAGTTCCTTGCTCGTGTGTCCTGATATACTGGATCCAGGATGGGAGGGTCTGCCAAGTAAAAAAAAGGAATGGGCACGTTTCAGTTTTTGTATGACACCGGCATCAAAACATTTTGGCGAAACATCTTGTCAACCCAAGTATGGGGGTGGGTTAAGCAGTGGGCAAACGTTTTGAGACGCAGGCCACATTAGTTTGAAGCAATTGACTACATAGCACTTGGAAGAATACTAACTGCAGACTCTGAATGTGACCAAACCGCACCAATTTTCTTTGCAGAGCCTTTCACAGTATTTTATTTATTTTATTTTTCACCCTTAGCTGTTTGTTAGCGGACACCCATGCCATCTATGTCTAAGTGAGCCTCGTGGTATGTCAATAAATATATTGTTGTCGAACCAGGCGTATTTTAAAACATGCAAGTTTGTGTGTTAGTTCATGTATGTTTGCTTATTATTTAAATCAATATTGTTAAGGACATAGGTCGGGAATCTTTTGTAGACAAAGAGCCATAATAAAACGATTATTTTGATTATTTATTTTGAGATAGAGACCCCTGCCATGTATTTTAAGACACATTTCAGCAAAACCACTGAACCCGCTCTCCAGACAAAATCTAATGTTTCAACACATTTTATTTGACTTTGTGACGTATGTTGATTTGATACTATTTATGAAATAACAATAATGCCAGAGCGTGTGTCCCATATGAACAAATATACCACTTTAAACTTGTCTCCCTCCTAAAGTTACTAAACATCATTGCATCGGTTGGCGTGACACCTTGACTGTAGAACTGTAGTGGTCACTGAGCCCTTTATATACTGGACCGAACCAAATAATTCAATAGTGCTTTGTCGGCCATGCACACACTAAACTCATCTCTGTGCCCTTAGGCATTGGAACGCTGTAGAAGAAGTTAGCTTGACCCAAATTGTATCTGAGCCATATGCACTCATGAAAAGAGCCATGGGTTCCCGACCCCTGCACTATTAGGGAGTGAATACTACACAATGTCCCTTTAAAGAAAAATATTTTTTAAGCTATGAATTTGATAATATGCATGAAAAAAGAAACACAAAGGAACACTGGGGTGAGAGTTGCACGGAAACTACAATTTCTATTTGTATTACTTTTTGGTCTTTTTTTTCTATTGTCCAGCAGACTGGGTTAAAAATACCTACGTGCCCTGCAGCCTGTAGTTTGCCCACCACTGTACTAATATATCTCTGCTGTTATGCTAACAAGCCACACTCAACTCATCTGCAGCTTGTCCTGCCATTGCAAATAATGACTGACTACCTGCTGTTTCCCCAAGATTAGCAAAGACACACAAATTAGTGCACAGGTAATCACAGGGCAGCTAGCTCACCCCAGGTTAATCATTAAGATAATAGACACGCTGTTCAGTGCGCTATTGCCTTACTAACGGCAATGAGATGGTGTCTGGGGTGAGAAAGCATGACTACAGTACATTATCAGTCAGGCTTATCAGATGCAGGTGTAATTCTAGTTTAATCCGCGTGATGCACACAGAGCATTGAAGGAGCGTTGAAAGAGAAAGTGAAAATCAATGATGGGAGTGTTTTAAACAGGTATATAAGTATTCAGGTATACATAATTGGACAACTTGTTAGTGCTGAAAGATAGGATAGCAGTATGAGTTCACTTTGTGATGTCGTGGACTTATTACTTTTAATTAGAGTAGGATGATACTTTCCATAAGCAGAAGAAATGAACAGTTTACAAGAAGCAACGTCCAACTAAGCAGAAATGGGTGAGGCAGATCTCAATTTTTCTGTCGGCATTATCGTCGTTTTGGAGTAAATATTTTATGCAGTTGGATTCTATCGATTGTCCGTGGTGTAATGAAGCCATTTTCGCGGACATTTAAAGAGGTTGAAGACGGTCCAGGGGACGTATGGGTGAGTTACCTTGGGTTTATATTTTTCAGGTATCCTGTTTTAGACTGATCATGATGTTTCTCTGATGAGTATGATTTGAAATGGTATATCGTGAATCACAAGAGTTTAAGCTTTCTAATGATATGTGTCTTGACGAATTTCAGTGACTGGTGACATAGCACAGACACGTATTTGTATATCAAAAGTCCAGCGGCCTGCTGTCGGTCTGTCAGAACATTAAGGGCTTAAGATACAGTAAAATATTACATATATTTCCGTGTACGGTCTTCCTTCGTGAATATCTCATGTTTCAATGTGGGCACATGCGGCTTATAATCAAAATCAGCTTATGTATGTACAAAATGTTTTTTCATTTGAAAATGTACTCGGTGCAGCTTAGAATCAGGTGCTCTCCATAGTCCGGAATTTACAGTAAATGAGGATGGAGGGTCGAACTGGTGGTGCTGTTTAACTGCAATGCCTTTCTTCATTCAGCTAGTGACTAGCCGCCCTCGCTTTATCAACCAATAGGTGAAAAGCTAAACCAGTTTGAATCCACCCCCTCGTTTAAATAACACTTTGCGGCGACAAAAACAATGACAAAGTACAACAACGCCAAAATATGACAACAACAAAATACAACAATGACAAAATACAACAATGACAAAATACAACAATGACAAAATACAATGACGGTTAATTACAATGACAACTAAATGAAAATACTGCAAAATACAACAACAAAATGGTGATGACAAAATATAACAACGACAAAATACGATAAAAAAATATGATGATGACAAAATACAACAATGACAAAATTGATGAAAAAAATCTGACTGCAAAATACAAAGTGCAAAGTACAACGACAACAAAATTCAACAACGTCTGAATACAACAAAAAAATACAATGACCAAATAAAAGAATGACAAAATACAAACACGTCATAATACAACGACAAAATGAGACGACAAATTACAACAACGACAAAATAGGAAAAAAAATTATGGCAAAATACATCGACAACAGAATACAATTCGAACATACAACCACGACAAAAAACATTGAAGACAAAATACAATGCCAACAAAATACAACAACGACAAAAAACAACAACAAAATCAGTAAAAAAAAATGCCACGACAAAAAACAACAACAATAAAATAAAACGAAGTACAAGGAAGACAAAATACAAATGCGAAAAAATACAAAGATGGCAAAATATAACGACAACAAAATACAATGAAATAATACAAATACAGCAAAACACAATTATGACAGGATACAGGGACAACAAAATACAACCATGACAAAATACAACAAAGACAGAATACAGCGACGACAAAATAGAACCGTGACAAAATACAACAATGACAAAATACAACAACGACAAAATACAATTATGACAAAATACAACAACGACAAAATAAAAGTACGACAAAATACAATATTGACAGAATACAACATCGGCATAGTACAACAAAATAAGAGGCAAAATGGGATGGCAGAAAACATTTAGTCATTCATTCTTTATCTGCAACGGTTATCCTCCGTAGGGTCGCGGGGGTGCTGGAGCCCCTCCCAGCTGTCTTCAGGCACTGGGCAGAGGACTCCCTGAACTGGTTGCCAGCCAGTCGCAGGGCACGCAGAGAAAGACAACTCACTCACTCACTCACACTTAGGGACAATTTGGAACAGCCAATTAACCTGAAATGCATGTTTTTTGGAATGTGGGAGGAAACCGGAGTGCCCGGAAGAAACCCACGCAAGCACACAGAGAAAGAACATGCAAACTCCACACAGGAAGGTTCGATCTTATTACCTCATAACTGTGCCGCACACGCGTTAACCACTGTGCTGCCGTGCCTCCCCGGCCAAATACAATGACGACAAAATACAACGATGAAAAAATATAACAACAACAAAATACAAATACGAGGAAAAAAAAAGAAAAATTAAAAATACGACAAAATACAACAACAACGAAATACAACGACAACATAATAGTACAACAAAATGAGAGGAGAAATACAATAAAGACAACAAAATATAACTACGACAAAATACAATGATGACAAAATAAAACAACGACAAACTACAGCGACAACAAAATACAACGACAAAATACAATTTAAAGGTATTTATTTATATGTATACATGCAGGCGGAATACTGATCTGTGATTTTGGCAACGTATCAAGGGAAGAGGGGGCAAGTAAATCAAAAGGGAGAAAGAATGGGAAGTCACACTTTACCATTAATATTGAACCATTTTAGTTTTGACACCCTAAGGGGCCGGTCACACAGACATTTGCGGCTGAATCACGGCTAAAATTTTGCGGGTTTTTTTTTGCCCGTGGTTGCCCGCGATGGAAAATGCGCAAAATTGGCCAACCCGCTGTTCGTCGGTGGTATGCCCGCAAAACACGCCGGCGACTGTTCCGCTTCCTCATCGCGTCATTTCTGCGTCATTTTCTCGTGTGGACCACAGGTATAAAAGCTCCCGAGCCGGTGTTGTGCCCAAATCCAACTCCTACGCAACACATACAGCCCCCCCCCCCGTGCTGTATATACGCGGAGAAAGGCGTTTGACTGTCACACGCGTAACACGCTAATTTCACGTAATAACACCGCGATACAGGTGCAGAACATGCTATTACCATGCTCCACCCACGATTACCCGCTGAAATTTCCCGTCCTACCCATGTGTAACCACGCCCTGGCCGCGGCTAGAGCACGTCGTTCCGCGTCATTTCCGCGTCATTACCTCGTGTTGACCACGTGTGCGGCACGCAGTTTAACACGTGCTCAAACTTTTGAGCAACTCAAAAGTTTTGCGCGCGGCCAACCACGTGTGAATTTCCTACCGCGAGTAAAGCACTGCTGTATCTCGTCTATATGGCGGTCTCAAAACGTCCAACAGCGCCCAACAGCATCTGCTTCACGGCCAGAAACCTCTGGCCGTGGTTCAACCTCGATACGCTCGTGAAAGGCTGTGTACCCGCGCTGTGAAGAATTCAGCAGCGCAAAACTTTTTCGCGCTGCCACCCGCGCGCGAATTTCCGACCTCGTGTTAAGCACTGCTGTATCTCGTCTGAATGGCGATCTCAATGCGTCCAATAGCGTCCGCCCCGAAGGCAGAAATTTCTGGCCGTGATTCAGCCGCAAATGTCTGTGTGACCGGCCCCTAAGAAGTTTTAACCATGGCCCAAAAGAGGGTTCCTGTGCCCTTGGAGGGAATGACAGTACATGTGCTCCTGTGGGAATAGGTTGCATTTTATGCCACTCTACTCTGGCTTCCAAGAAAGCTAGTGACAACAAATATGAATTCATTCCTTTTCTGAATTGCTTGTCCCGTGTGTGCTGGAGATCGTCAGGCATAAAGTCCCTTCCCCATCACTGATTGCCAGCCAATCACAAAACACATAAACATACAACTTAAGGAAAGTTTTAAGTCACAAATCAGTCTGCCTTGCATGTTTTTGGAATGTGGGAGGAAGCTGAAGGCCCCAGGGAAAGCCCAAGGGGAGATCATGCAAACTCTGTACTGGGAGGCCGGTAGCTGGAATTTACCCTGGAAACTTTGATTTTCAAGGCAGACATTTTAACCAGTCATGCAGCATGCCACCTTGACATAAACATAAAATTAACAATTGTGTTCTACTGATCAATAGTTTTGCTCGTTTTAAATTTGATTCTTGTTCTTCTACCGTACTGCAGTTTTAAACTTTTTTTCCTGATAATTTTGCTCATTTTAGGTAATTTTTTTATTTTATATATTTTTATATGTATTAACATGAGAAATACATACTTATGCTGAACAAAGGATTTTATGTGGCAAACATTTTTTCTTAACATACGTACATACAGTAAATAAAAAATGTAAAACAAAATAAGAACTAACATTTTAAATAGGCAGAATTATCTGTCAGTGTTACACTTATTTTTAACTAAAATAGATGTTTAAAATAAAAAAAAAATTGTGTTTAATGCATTTCCAAATGAAGCACGTAATTTATATAATCTAACACAATTTTAAAAATTAAAAAATAACAAAAAATTATTGTGAACATTTTCAAATTTGAATACAATTCAACTGTTTGTTTTGGTACAATGCAGAAATTCCTGTTTGCTATGCATGTCTCAATTTTGACACACATTTGAAAGTTCATTTAATTTAGGGGGAAGGTTTAAAATTATTTGACAATTGGGGGTGCATTCTTCGCAAACAAAATGTCTTAAGTGCAAATAATAATATAATTTGATAATAATAATAATAATAAATATTATTATTAATATTAATATCATTATTATTATTTTTATTATTATATTTATAAAAATATGTGGTGTAGATGGCAGATTATAGGTTTCACTCCTTTTAACGATTACTTTCAGATGATAAAATATTACCCAGTGTGCTCATTTTTGGAGTTAAATATCTTATTCTATATTCTATTAGAAAAGTTAAACACATAATGCAGTTAAAGTTATTTTACACGTACTATGATTACCTGCAAATTGATGAAATATTATAAGAAATATTTTCATTTCTTCTTAAAAGTTAAATTAGATCTGAAAAAACTTGCTTGTTTTTGTATGTACTATTTTGATGAATACATTTCAGAGTTTTTACAGGAGGACAAAAATATGTTTAGGCCCAACTATATATTTATATAAAAAAAAAATAATACTTAAATTGTCCCTAAAACTTTAGTGTATTTGCTTGGTGACTGATTGCAGCGTTCTATCTCATTGGGAAAGGACTCTGTATGTAAACAAAGGATTCTTTGAATGCAAATAAATTTCTCTCGGTAAGAAAATAATTGACCAAGCTAAACATTTACCATAAACAAAGTAAAAATCAATTTAGGGATGGAGGTAATGTGTGCACGCAGCAAAGAGGGCTGACAGGTAGGAATAAAGCAACAATGAGGAAGACGAATGCCTGGGAAAGTGCAGCGTAAAAGTGAACTAAGTCGATTGAATATGAGCGAAAAGGATGTGGACGCAATGACAGGACTGGACGAATAGAAGGTTAGGAGAAGTGGAGTGCTTCTTTGCCCTCCGTTTACTGATTGATGATGATGAGAATGGCAATGAGGAAGAACAGCCAAGTGGGATGGAAACAAGAAGAATAAATACATCGAAAACAGAATAGGGGGCCAGTGTGCCAAGACTGCATAGCTCTTTAATTGTCTTCCGTAACAATAACGGTGCCTTTCCCTTGCATCGATTAACAGTGTTAAATGGACAAACAACAACAAGAAAAAAAAGCACGGTAATGAGGCACAGAATAAGGACGGCGTGAAATGGAGACGGATGTGTTTTCCAACGAATCAGCTGTTGTCGTATTGTTATTCAACCTTTTTGGTCAGTGTGTTTTCCAATGGCAGAAACTGACAATATCATGTTTTTTCCCCGAGCAGCTCACCATCTGTCTCTACACTTTCACTAATGCCACTTTTCCATTTCGGACATGCACCTAAAACTGTTTTTTAAGGTTTGGTTTTGTTTTGTTACGTTTGCCGGTATGACCGTACGTCCCATCTCTATGTTACTCTCTGCAACGGGAATGGGTTGGCCACCTGCTCCATTAATCAGACTTGGCTAGCGAGGACGGCAGAGCTTGCACAGTGTTGCCCTTCCGACCGGCTTGCATTAGCAAGCCCTAGTAAATCATAGTGGAGGAAAGGAGTACAATTGAGTCCAGGAATATGATATTTCCTCCTTCAATTTGTTCCAGAAAGGATCATAGATAGGCCCAAAAATATTTGGACAGTGTCACAAGTTTGGTTATTCTAGTTGTTCATGTGAACAAGTTTCGAAATACAACCATACAATCAATATGGGCTTAAAGTGCTCAGCTGTAAATTAAGACTTCCAAATTTGCAAAAGGTTTAGAATCATAGCCTTTTACACTCTTAATACGGCAACTAAAGTAATTGGACGATTGACTCGAAGGGCTGTAATTGACTATGTTGGCCCTTGTTAACCTGTCATCAAGTGGTTAAAAGGTCTGGAGTTGACTGTAAGTGTGTGGTTTTGCATTTGAAAGCTGTTGCTTTGACCACGAATCAGCTCTCCAAATCCTAGGCAGGGTTGGGTAGGGTTACTTTAACTTGATTACTTTCAATTACTTTTGGATTACTCCAATACCAAATATGCAAATAAAAGACAAAAGAAACTAAATATGAATAAAATTACTAAATTTTGTGCAGGCTTGGGGAGTAACGGAATACATGGAACGACAAAAATGATGTTGACAAGCTGTTTGGATTTATTTTCATTTTGTTTCTGTCCCATTTTATGTAAGTTTTGCCGTAGATCAAAGAGATCAAAGCCAGGAGAGAAAGCTTACCACTTGTTGTAAGTCATAATTTTATTCATATTTAGTTTATGTCATCAGGGACATACTGTATCCAAAGCACACCACATCATATGTAAAAAAAGTGGTGGAACTGTGATGGTATATGGGCATGGCTTCCAAGGGCACTGGTTCACCTGTGTATATTGATGACATTGGGTGGGTGGGTTTTTGGATCCCTTACAAATAAAAGTACCCGGATGAATTCTGAAGTATACAGCTCAGATTCAGCCAAATGCTGTGAAGTTTTTCAATGGCGCTTCACAGCACAGATGGACAATGACCCATAGCATACAACAAAAGCAACCCAGGAGTTTATGAGGGCAAATAAGTGGCATATTCTGCAATGGCAAAGTCCAGATCTCAACCCAATTGAGCATGATTTTCGCTTGCTCAAGACGAGGCTTAAGGTGGAGTCCAATCTGGTTGCATGTAAAGCCTACCTGGTGAAACGTATGTGTCTGTACAAATAGGTCCGTGCCTCAATATAGAGAAAATCTTGGGTTTTGGCTACCTGATGATAGTATCAATGTATTTATTCATTCTGCAGTTTTTCAACATAACAAATAAAATTGAACCAGTTAAATCTGAAGTGCAAACCAGCCATTCACTGTTCTGCCCCTTTAATATGACAATACAATTTAAAATATAGTTCTCAAAGGTATGGTCCATTATTTGAGGTATCGTTAAAAATGTTAAAGTTCAATAATTTGAAATATATTAACATTGCCGAACTAAGTTAAAAGAGCATCCAATGTTTTGCACACTTGCATACAGATTTTTCACCCTACATGTATTGTATGCATGTTTATATGATAGTTCATGCATGTTTGCTTATTATTATAATAATTTTTAATGAATTCAAGGGTGTTTTTTTACCTCTCGAAGACTCTAGATACAACACAATGTCCCCTTAACTCATTCAATGCTAGCCAATTCTTGCCATTTTAACTCATTTTTGAAGACTTTTGAAGATGTATATAGGCTTAGGCTCATCTTTCATTAGAACTAACTTTCACTTCGGTGCTTTTTTGCATTTGTGATACCCCCCAAAATCTAAAGGGCACTTTGGTTGCAAAATAACATTTTGGCGCGATTTTGGTCAACATGGTGATGCACAAATCATAATTCCTCCAATGCCCCAATGATGAAAAAGGGTCTATGTCATCTTTTTAGAAAGAAAAAAACCTCAAAGCCTTAAAACTGGACTTATCCATATATTTGCTACTCTGACCACGAGCTTTACTACACCTATGCTCGCCATGCAGGGTTGCCTAAACACTTCAACAACTGGATACAGGAATGAAGATTAGCTAGTGGGGCTTTTCAATGTGTCGAGAAAGATCTGATCAAAGCCGCTACTTTCATCTAATGGTGATTTATCATAGTGAAATCATTCTCAGAAGCTTCATGTTGACTAAAAAGCAGTCCCAAAGACTTCGGAGTTAAAAAAAAAAAAAAGAGCCAACATATGATAACGTTTTGGCAATCAGGGACAATTCTTCTTAAAAATGAATGAATATGTTGTGGCACTTAATGATCTAAGGAACTTGAAAGGAAAGTTTTCCTTGTGGGGTTGTGTACGTTAACAAACCCAAGGTGTACAAGTTTTCCCAGTAAAAGTGATTTCCCTCAGTGAAACATTGTCTTGAACACTCACACTGAACATTGAGCTGAACTTGCGCCTCCCGCCGTTTGATGTTGAGTCCGTTGTAAGGAGCCGTCTGGCAGCGGTAAGCCCCCATCATGTCGCGGCTTACGTTCTTCAGCCTCAGGCGGCCGTCGGTCGTCTCCACCACAGACTTCCCTGATGCCATCAGCAAATCCTTCTCTATACGTGACCATAAAACAGGCGGACGCGGTTTGCCATCCACCACTAAGCACACCAGCTCAGCCGTCCCTCCTTCTCGTGCGTTGACTGTCTGACCACCTGGAGGTACTGTCAGAATTGGGGGGGAAACTAAAAAGGATGGAAAAAATAGAACAAAAAAAAAACACATGAGTGGGCAGTGTTGGGACGTTACAAATACAAATATGTTACAAATGAATTTCCAAGTTTTCTGCACAGGTAAATACAGACTAGTATCGATCAATACCGTTTTTGCTCAAAATTGTCATGATCATTAAATAACCGAACCTTTCCCTCCTTGAAGTAGTTCATAATAAACGCCGGGCGGATCTCATCAACCCCACACGACCCACTAACAACATTATCATAGTGATCGTTATAATAGGAACTTAGTATCGATCCCAAGACTATAGTACGTCAAGTCAAGTCAAGTAAAATGTATTTGTATAGCCCTTAATCACAAAAATGTCTCAAAGGACTGCACAGGATTACAATGACACAATTACCTGATCTTAAACCAACATGGGGGCAAGGAACAGCTCAAAACCTTAGCATGAGGAAAAAGAGAAACCTTGAGAAGGGACCTCACAAGTGGTATCCCGTTTTCAGGATGACCAGGGTGAATTACATTTAGCATTACAATACACAAACATAGTAAACACTGGGTAACATGATGAAAATTTGTCCGGAAAGTGCATGACAGCAGCGACACCCCCAGCCTGTAAAATAGTCCACAAAGTCTATGACGGCCACGACACAGCTTCCCATCTCTGCTAGCTGGTCCATGCAGGCGTTGACATGCTTCAGGTGAAACGCTGGTCCGCTGACTCATCTCAAATTGTCGTTCTCCTTCGTATCACCACCAGGCAGGCAGTCGGAAAAAGACAGGGCAATATGGAATATGAGGTGGGCATCAATCATAAGCTTTGGAATAGAAGTGTGTCTTAAGCCTTGATTTAAAAACTTCCATTGAGGTTGCAGATCTTATTTCCGGAGGCAGGGCATTCCATAGCACTGGGGCCGATCGAGCCGATCCTCCCTAGGGCCTAGGGCCTTATCACCGAGGAGCTTTCTTGACCAACTCAGTGACTTCAACACCAGAGATATGAAAGCCCACCTCATAGTCCCTTGGCTCTGCTTTCAAAGAAGGAAAACGTGTTGGTGGGATCGAGGAGGTCTTCGAAGTAACCTGGCCACCGATTCACAAACTCCCGGGTCAAGGTCAGCAGCGCCCCATCGCCACTATACACAGTGTTAATGGCACACCACTTTCACCCCTAAGACGCTGGATGGTGGGCCAGAATTTCCTCGAAGCTGTTCGGAGGATGCCTTGCATGGCCTCGCCAAACTTCTCCCATGCCCAAGTTTTTGCCTCTGCAACTGCCGAAGCTGCATTCCGCTTGGCCAGCTGCTTACAGAGTCCCACAGGCCAGCGGCCCTCCGATAAGACTTCTTCTTCAGCTTGACGGCATCCCTCACCCCCGGTGACCACCAACAGGTCTGAGGCTTTCCACCTCAGTAGGCACAGACTTCCTTACGGCCACAGCTGTGAACAGCTGACACGACAATGGATGCACGGAACATGGTCCACTCGGAGTCAATGTCCCAAGCTTCCCTCGAGACTTGGGCAAAGTTCTGCCGAAGGTGTGAATTGAAACTTTCTGACAGGAGATTCTGCTCGCCGTTCCCAACAGACCCTCACAACATGCTTGGGTCTGCCGAGTCGGACCGGCATCTTTCCCCACGATCGGAGCCAACTCACCACCAGGTGGTGATCAGTTGACAGATCTGCCCCACTCTTCACCCGAGTGTCCAACACATGCGGCCGCAGGTCCGAAGAAAAGACTACAAGGTCGAGTATCGAACTACGGCCTAGGGTGTCCTGGTGCCAAGTGCACATATAGACACCTTTATGTCTGAACATGGTGTTCGTTATGGACAAATCATCACTGGCACAGAAGTCCAATGAGTGTACACCACTGGCAACTGGCCTCAAAACCAGAACAGTATTTGTTAACAAAAAAATCAGACAAACAAGTTGGCACAACTAAAAACATGCCCGAATAAAAACCAGGAACAACAAATCCTGCAAGTGGAAAATATGTGGCACAAAGTAACAAACCTTAAACAAATCCAAACAAACCTGGCATGATGGTGGAAGTGAAAAATAACAAGACAAGAATTACAATGGCAGAGGAAAACAAAAAGACAATTATCTAAACAATGTGTGCACATCAAAATTTCATTTTTAAAGGGGGCAGGATAATTGGGCAGAGGTGTGTGGTGGTTGGACACACCTGTGCCCAGTTTAAGCCACAGTTGGGGCCCTCTGGTCATAGGAGGTGTGTCAGACCCCAACACACATATAAATACTGTATGCATTTGCAATTACAGCCTTATAGTCTGGAAATTATGCTACTTTTCTTGGTATTTTTTTACTTTTGTTTATTTTTTGTCTACTTTTCTTTTATTTATGTTTTCCCCTTTTTAAGTCATTTTTTTTGCAAAATGTCAGGTAATATATGGATGAACGTGACAAAACAATCTGCAGAGCTGTTTGGGTGCCGAAAGAGCCGAGCCGAAATAACCACTTCTCTTAAAAAGATGAAAACTTGCACAGCAACAGTGACGCGGACACGTAGGTAGGAAAGGTCATGTTGTTTCAACGAGCGGGCGATAATTTAAGTAAACCAAACTTGTCTCTTGACACTTAAATGTCTTAGTGATAAAACAAAAAAAATTATAATAATACTAACATATTTGTTTCTTTTTAAAAGAGAACTCTTACAACTCCCCAAAACCTGGGCAGTACGCGATTGCGCACACGAGCAGCATCGAGGGAAAATTGCACCCAAGGCTGTCACTGGGATAGGACTTAGTATGCAAGGAAGGAACAGTGATTAGCATGTTTGAGAGGGGAAGAGGTGAGCCTTGATATAAAAACCACAGATGGTCCCTGACAGTTAAACTTGAAAACGGACAGATGGCAAATAAAAAGGTACAAAAGAAACCGACGTTAACAAGGAACATTTTATTGAACAATCACGCCACTTTGATGCAGCACGGGAACCGTGAAACACAACGGCCGCTAAGTGCGCCGGGCGCGCTACCAGTGTGGCTGATTATGCAAGGAGTAAAGGACATACATGTTGGCATTTAGGAAAATGGGAAGAAAAAGGGTGCTTACAACAGATATGTAATTTCCCTCTCTTGTGTTGTTAATTTGCTTCAACACTGTCACAATTACAGGGACATCTCGCCACTTCGCACTTTGGTTATTGCTGGTTCACTCCTTTGCGGATTTTGATCAATGTATTGTGCATTGTGTTAGTCAGACAGCGCTCAAAGGGCGCTCCGTGTCTGGTGGACGTGACTGTCTGTGTTTGCGACTTTGATAGGCTGGTTTGACTATTTGTGTGCCAGGCTCTGATAGGCCAGTGTTAGCTGTCAGTCAAACAGCAGGCGGGTGCTGCCACTGTGAACAAACTAGGAGCAAAGCGACCGCTAGCCTTTAGCGGCTTTTTACATTAAAAATTAAATTTATTAATTAAATCGGACTCGAAGGAAAGTTCAAAGAGCGCAACGAAGTAGTGATCATCGGCAGGTGCTTCGTAGGATTATTATCTGGTTCCAGAAACGACTCGGGTGGCGACGAGGAGAAGGGAAGAGCGGTGCAGGCACTCTTAGTCGGTAATGTCATCATCTCAAGGTAAGTTTAACCATTTGGGGGCTTTTATGAAGGTGTGATTGTACGTTGCAGATTTTCCCTTTTTGCGGATGGTTCTGGTCCCCATTAACCGCAAAAAACAAGTGATCTCTGTGCTACAAATACAAGTTTGATGGGCACATTGAAACATGGAAGGCAACACATATATTTGTAAATGCCACCAACTAGCCACAACGGACTACGGACTTCATAAGTGGGAAATTGCATTTAAGCAATATGAATAAGGTACGCTTTCTACTTGATGAAAATGCATTTAATGATTCACATAACTTCAAAGATAACACAAAACTGCTGACCACGAAACTCACATTAAGTCAGATTTTTCGCCCCAAAATAAAAATAAAACATTAAACATAAAAAAGAAAGTCTTGTTATAGGGGGGTATGAGACCAGGTTTAGGTGCAAATCTAACATGTCTGCCATCTAGTGGTGATTGATTATTTTGCAAGTTAATACAGATTTTTTTTTTCTGTAAGATTTTTTTTCTACCAGTGCACCATAAAAATATAAATTTTAATACTGTATATCTATTATCATAATTTCAACAATACTTTGGGGGATATGTAAACAATAACATTCAACCATCTCTGCCAACTAGTGGTAACTATTTTGCAACTCAATACCACAAGTGCATAGATAGGCCTACAGATGTATTTTTTTCCCACCAGTATTTTTTGTGTATTTTTGTCTTTACAAGCGCATAATAATAAAAAGAAAATAAACACATTAACCAGCATTTAAAATATGTATAATATAATGCATACTGTCCTTTTAAATCAGTGGTCTTCAACCTTTTTTAAACTGAGACCTACTTTTTATTACTGAGTGGAACTAAGGGCTACCATTTTTATATTAATTTCTAAAAAAAAACCGTTTAGATATTTTTACTATGCTATCAACAGTTTGTAATTATTATAATCTCTGTGGGTTAGAAATCAAATTCACAACATAACCGCAATGACCATAAGTAATCCTGTGTGTGAGCTTATCAATTGTTCTTTCGGGGCGACCTGGTGCCCCCGGAACCATGCCCGAGACACTTACTTTGAATACATGAAAAATAAAAGACAAAACCAAATCGTAATGAGAGGAATGAAAATAAAACAAAATTTAACCCAACCCAAGTCACAATATAAACTCAAACAAATAAAATTAGGTTCCAAAAAGAACCTGTGACAGGGGACATACATGGCGTAGTAAACTTTATGTTTTGGGACAATTCTTATCACCTGCAATGCTGCACTGGCAGCCTGCACACTTTAGAGGTCTGCTTTGTGTTTTTGGCTGGTGTTGGTAGTGCAGGTAAAACAGGCCTCTTTACTTCCCTTATCAAAACAACATAAACGTTTGGAACTTTTTTGAAAAATAATAATCAACAACAAATAAAACACCTAATGTTCTAAACTCAACTTACACAAAGAAACGTGAAATACACATTAAAAAGAAATGAAAACACATGTTTACAGGCCCAAAATGATTATTAAAAAAGACAAAAAGAAAGTTCTTACCACTGTTTTGGGAGATGTTGACATCCACTCGCATCTCTGGCACGCTGCTGCCTGGGAAGTTAGCCACACAGCTATAAGTGGCCAAGTCTCGGAATTTCATGTCAACAATCTCCAGGCTGCTGGTGCCGGGCGCCATGTCGGGATCGCTGCGCAGCAGGATTAGGCTGTCTGTGTTGAAGACCAAAGCCCCGTTCTTGTACCAGGTATAGTTGACCTTGTCCTGAGGGGTGGCATCCACGTGACACGACAGCTTGAGGTCTCGACCCATCTGGATGCTCTCGCTGTCCTTGTTGGAATCCGGGGTAA
Organism: Urocampus carinirostris; assembly: GCF_059441175.1. Classification (NCBI taxonomy): domain Eukaryota; kingdom Metazoa; phylum Chordata; class Actinopteri; order Syngnathiformes; family Syngnathidae; genus Urocampus; species Urocampus carinirostris. The sequence goes on from NC_142352.1 coordinate 47,288,101, forward strand.
TCTGGAAAGTCATGTTGCTCATACCTGGGCCGACAACAAGGAGAAAGCTGGTTTGTATTTTTTGGACCATAAATATACAAAGTTGGCCAGAAATTTGAAAGTGACCAATTTGACATATTTCAGTGACTGGTGACATAGTACAGACTTGTATTTGCTTCTCAACAGTTAAGGGGTTAAAGTTGCAGTGTATAAAATGTAGCAAAAATGTAGCGCCAGTGTAGCGGAAGTGAAGATCGGAAAGTCTCCAGGAATCGCTAAAGTTCCATCAGAACTCATATGAAATAATGCTAAGCAAACTATAAACATCTTGACAACCAGTAGCCATATGCATGAACAAAATTGCTAGAAATTACACTACCAAAGAGAGGATACCTTTAACTATGCTCCAACTAGAGAACCATCAATCTCATTAGCCATGCTAGTAAAATGATGCTACTGAACAGACTAAAACCACAGCCTGAAAATATCTTTACCGAAAAACAGGCAGGTTTCAGGGAGGTAAGGACCACAGAACATATTTTTAATATGCACATCCTATGTGAGAAGTTTCATCAGCACCAGAGAAACCTCCATCACGTTTCTGATTTAAAGAAGGTGTTTGATAGTATGGCAAGCCACTTTGTGGGCCACCATGCGGAAATACAACACGGGCCAGAAACTAGTTCATTGAATAATTGTATGCTAATGCCTACAGTCCGGTACTTATCAATGGTACCATTGGAGGGTGCTTTTGAACCACAGTCGGCATGAGACAAGGCTGCACTCTTTCCCCAACTTTATTCAACATCTTGCTGGAGAGGATCATGTCCGAAGCTCTGGAGCAAAATGAAGGTACAGTCAGTATTTTGGGACACAACGTCACCAAGCTCCGTTTTGCTGATGATATTTCCAGATTGGCAGGAGACGAACAAGAACTCAGATCTCATCAATCGCCTGGACAAAGCATCAAGCCAATATGGGATGTAAATCAGAGCAGAAAACAACATAAGTAATGACCAACATTCCCCAAGTTATTACCACAAACATCACCATCAACCACAGAGAGCTAGAACCTGTCACCAAATTTAAATATCTTGGAACTGTCGTATCAGAAAAGGGGCCAGGACCAGAAATCATGGACAGGATAGATCAAACATTTATCCTGACATTGTGATTATTTAATTTTTAATATTTTATTATTTTTATTATGTATTTATCCTGGAATGCCCTGTGTAGTCGCATTTTTAAAAATGTTCAATCCATTATTAATGATGACAATGAAGAAAATTATAATGATAACAAATACAATTCTAATTTACATTAAGAGTATTCACATTGTAAGATTGGATTATTGATCGAATTGGCGTCTCAGAACAAGTTATTAAAACAATTATGATTTTGACAATAAAAAAAGATGAATACTCCATGTTTAAGTTACAGATACAGACACAAATTAACCAATGTTCAAAACTATTAACATGCATGAGTAATGTCTGTGATATATTAATGATAATTAGATTTTAAAAACAAATACACTGGAATTAATTAAAATTTCAAGAATATTGTGTAAAATAAATGGCAAAAGAATGTAGGGCAAAATGGCTCCAGGCGCATGGATGATGCAAAATGACTCAAGGCCACAGAAAAGAAGGAAAAACCTTATTAAAGGAGAAAGTGTGCGAGGGGAAGAAGGAAAACGCAGAAAATAAAAGGAGCCCCCTGCCAGAATGTCGCTACGAGAGAAGAACAAAATCATCGACAAAGAGTAACTCTCACTGTGTCACATTTAATTTTCACTTCCAAAAGCTACACATTCCCCACCAGATTTGAAAACTGAATACAAAACAGTGACGTATTTCCCCTTTAAAGAGATGGAAAAGCAGCCAACAGCTTGGCAAGTTTGATTTCAACATCTTTAAACCTTGTTTGGAGGAGAAAGCGCTGATCCATCGTCATGCCTCACATGTCAGCACAGTCATATAAACGTAAAAATGTATTGGAAGTAAATTCCGGACTGTAGGCTGCTACATTTTTGTTACATTTTATACATTGCAACATTAACCCCTTAACTGTTGAGAAGCAAATACCTGTCTGTACTACGTCACCAGTCACTGAAATATGTCATGCCACATATCATTGGAAAGCTTAAACCAGGGGTCGGGAACCTATGGCTCGCGAGCCATATATGGCTCTTTCTATGAGTATCTGTGGCTCAGAGACCAATTTGATTGCATGCAAAATTTCTCCATATTGTTCAAAATCGGAGTTGTCTATCCTATTCAGGTACAAGTAAAGCCAAACCAAAGCTAAATTAACAAGTAACACTTAGCAGTATATATAGGGCACGTTTTTCACTACGATTTACAGTCAAGGTGTCACACAAAAAAAGGGGGAAAAAAACTCGTTTTGGCTGTACAACGCTAAAGAATCCTTTATTTAAAAGTTCACTATATAATCTGTGTTCAGTGTTCAGATACTTTATAATGAATCCACAGAACTGTAAATACGCCAAAACACCAGAAGAGAACTTAGTCATTTGATTGGGTGAGTGGGAGGGATGGGTGGAGCTATGCAAAAAGTACAAGCATTCCCTCCCATCTCTCGCCAAAGGTAAGCACATAAGGCTCCCTATTCTCAGAATGTTGTGACGTTTTTACAAAATAAATGCTTGGATCTGGTTTTGAAACCAATATGTATGAAAAAAAAGGTCAAAAGGAGTTTAACCGATCTTGAGTAATTGCAAGAAAGACACGTTTAAAGTGGTCTGTTTGTTGAACTTGGGACAGGGGCTCTGGCATTATTCTCTTTTCATAATTTTTATCAAATCATCAAAAATAAATGTGCTGAAGACTAAGCTTTTGTCTGGGGCGCCGGTTTAGCAATTTAGTAAATTTGTCTCATAATATATGGTGTGGCTCTTTCCCAAAATAAAATTAATATTATTTGCTTTTATGGCTCTTTGAGTCAAAAAGGTTCCCGACCCCTGACTTAAACTATCAATCCATGCATCCATCCATCTATCCATTATCTGCACCGCTTATCCTCAGTAGGTTCGCGGGGGTGCTGGAGCTATCTTCGGGCAGTGGGCAATGTACACCCTGAACTGGTTGACAACCAGTCTCAGGGCACACAGAGACAGACAATTCGCTCGCACATTCACACCTAGGGACAATTTGGACCGGCCAATTAACCTCACATGCATGTCTTTGGAATGTGGGAGGAAACCAGAGTGCCCAGAGGAAACTGTTGGGATTCAAAATATGATGAGCATTTTAAAATACTGTATACTCATCTAAAAAACATGACGGTCGGTCGAAAACAAGATACCTAAAAAACTATAAGGTTGGCGTAGCTCACCAATGACATGCCCTGGTAGTCAGCTCAAGACATGATTCACCGCAGACATAGTCCTGTTACATCCACAGGAGTCCAGTAAATCCAATAGTGTAAAGTATTCACTCCAAAACATACAAAAATGCTGACAGGTTAAAAAAATATTCTGCCTAAAAGCATTTCTACATCGTTAAACATTCCTTGGTGCTTCAGCCTAAAAGGGCCTGTATTGATAAAACGGACATCGCCTTCTTTAGCTTCAGATATTATTAGCCAGTGGTGACCGATTCAAATAACGAGTGTCACATTTTTTATTCAATGAAATTCCCAACAAAAATGTATACAAATTCATGCTGTGTATGCAAATCAATGCTGAAAAAAACATGAACTTAGTTGCGCATTGTTAACTCATACTTAATAGAGGAATTATTATCCTTTTAAAATCAACTGGCCAGACTTTGGACATGCCTGACTTAGCCCAAGATGAACCAGACACAGAGCTCACCACACGTCACTGCACTGACCATATGTTAAACATGCGTCTCAGTGTGTAATTCCAACACGCATGAATGCTCAATATATTGCGTATTACGCTCTTTTTGACTCCGTTCACGCTCATGCACATACTTGCGCCTAATGTGTGTGTGTCTCATTTGCTGCCTTGTCACCTGTGTTGGTGCGATGATGCGTTCAGGCCCATTAGGTTTACAGGAAAAAGCCATCCAGCGTGCGTCGATTATGGTGTTAGTTAACGGGCGAGATTCTTACTAATTGCTTTCAGTCCGCTCCAACTAATTGGAGTGAATAAAGATGATTAAAGGGACTAAAAATAGCTGCAAGAGAGAAGAGATAGAATGCTGCTGTCTAAACGCAGGTGGGGGCTGGTTTTGAGGAATCCGACAAAAGCTTTTACTAATTGTGACCCCAGACCTAGTTTAACACGTACAGCCCGTTATTCACTTGTACAGGAAATGGGTCACATGAGGTCAAAATAGAATGGACCTATGGCTAAGCCCCGCCCTCAAATGTGATGAGACAATCACATTACGCATAGAAGACTCCATACACAAGTCCGTCAGTTTTTGTTTTTTGTGTGTGATTTTTCCTTAAATTTTAAACTTTAAATTGTCAAACGGTGTGATTAGGATACATGCAAATTCGACACAAGGTATCCTGAGAGGCTGGGCTATGGGGGATACTTTTTACCTGATATAGCCACGTCTAAATCGAGACATGTGTCTGCTTTTGATAAAGTGACGTGTCGACCACAGCACCAACTCAACGTGGATAAAGTGAAGGATGTCTGCATGTGTTCTAAGGTAAGTCAACATGGTATTTGAGGCAACATATATAAAGTTATTTGTATTGTTAAGATTTCTAATATTAGGCCGACACTAGCTAACGTTAGCTCTTTGCTGCATTGTACATCGTGTGTGTATATATACCGTATTTTCCGCACTATATGGCGCACCATGTTATAAGGCGCACCTTCAATGAATGATATATTTTAAAACTTATGCCATACATAAGACGCACCCCATTATAAGGCGCTATAAGTGCATGCTGGTTTAAGATCAGGTAATTGTGCAATTTTGTAATTGTAATCCTGTGCAGTCCTTCGAGACATTTTTGGGATTAAGGGCTATTTACGGTAAATAAATGTGACGACTTGACTACAGTAGAGAATGTAGTTACTTTATGCAACCTCTAGATGTTGCCACGCTCAAGGGAATGTCAACAAAATATTCAAAAAGGTCAAACTTTATTAACAAACAAGCTTTCCACAACTCCATTCACTCCCAAAATAAATAAACAGCCGTTTTATTATTTTCTCTGAGGTAAAGCATTTTCGTGACACATCTTTGACATCTTTGAACAACATCGACATATCATTTTATTTTTTGTCCATTTAGTCAACACGCAAAGAAAATAACGTCTGATACTGTTATTTTAAATGAAACGTTAGTGCAATCGCAATAAAGTGACACTCGTAATGTGCAAAAACAACGAGTGCAAAGCAATAACATAATAACTGTAAAATGTAAAACGTAAACACACAAAAGAAAAACAAAGATCACTCTATAAGCTCCTCATCGACGAATCCCTCGAATTCTTCTTCTGCTGTGTTCGAATTGACCATATCTCAGTGAATGGGCCATCCAACACGTCCGGTGTTTTTGTGCCAGCGCTGTTGCCTTCATACGTATAGTTATCGTACTGACACTTCTGCTTGCCGCTCTTTGTTGAACAACCCACTGTTCAAGTGTCTCCTCTAACTCTGGCCATCTTGCTTTATTGCCACGGAAACTTTGTTGAGTTTTCCTTACTTGGCGGAGCTTATCTTCATCCTTTCTCCACTTCCGTACCATCGATTCATTTAAGTTTAACTCTCTCGCTGCCGCTCTATTGCCGTGTTGTGCTGCGTGACTGATCGCTTTGAGTTTAAACTCGGCGTTGTACGCGTGTCTCTTAACAGGAGCCATTTTCTTATACAAATGCACGTATGAAAGAGAATCTCGCTCTCTCTCTCTCTCTCGCTCTCTCTCTCTCTCAAACGTGACATTCTGAATAATTCTGCGTTTGTTTAAGGTAAATTGTGCTTTACATCTTCACCAGTCATAACCCTGGATTCAGACAAATACTGTATTTGTTGAATATGAATTAAGCAGTTTAATGGGGTAGCCATTTTGCCACTTAGTAAACAAATACAACACGAGCCCCGGCAACTACCAATCGTTTAATATTTCCCAGTATGCACAGCGCGAAAAATGGAGTCGGCGGCTGTTTCTCGTAGTTGCGAGACCTTGCGAATTTAATATTGAGCCATATATAAGGCGCACTGTGTTATAAGGCGCATGGTCAGCTTTTGAAAAAAAATAAGACTTTTAGGTGCGCCTTATAGTGCGGAAAATACGGTATATATATATATATATATATATATATATATATATATATATATATGTATGTGTATGTGTGTCCCCTGCCCACTGCCCGATGATTGCACCCCCGCGACCCTACTCAGGATAAGCGGCGTAGCTAATGAGATGATATATATATATATATATATATATAATTCACCATAATAAATAAATGCTCCTCATAGTACTTACTCCTGACGATGACGTTGATGTTCTTACGGGCGGGGTTCCCGACATTGTTGACAGCAGTGCAGTTGTAAAAACCAGAGTCCGTCGGCGTGACGCCCCTCAGGATCAGCTGAGCACCGCGGACTTTAGCGTTAAGCGGAAGTGGACCGGGGTACCGCGACCAAGTCACGGTGGGTGCAGGAAAACCTGCAGTCACTTCGCAGGTAATGATCACATCCTGCCCGGGATCCGCCACCACTGTGTCGTTGACCGACAGCCGGACCATCGGCGGAGCTGGGAAGTGATGCAATCAGAGATTGGAATGTTAGTTTGGATTCACACTTCATATATGATGAATGATTTGATGATGAAATCTGAAGAAATGAAAACCTTAATGGGTTTACCTTAAATTATCAATATATGAAAAGGTGTTTCTTACTTTTATTGCATTATGGTTGCAGCACAAGTATCGATTTAACTCTACAGTATATCGCTTCGATTTTTGGGTCAAACCGCTGTTATGCGTATTCGCATATTCTGCAAGTCCACTTCAGCTCTTGTGCTGCCACAAATGATTCTTTTTAAAGTTGCTTTATTAAGTAATCGGTTCACCAGCTAGCCAAACCACATTTTAGTCGCAATGCATTGAAATACAGAATAATTGTTTGAAGCTTCAATGTATAATATTCGACCACTAGATGGCACTGTGTTGTCTGGTAGAGTGAGGGCCAGTGACACATGGCAGATAGTGGCAGGATACAGTAAGAACTTGGCGCTGATCTAAGGAAATATTCCACGGTAAAAAAGAAATACACATTTCTCGACCTGCGATTTTTAATAAAACTTGTTATGATAGTTCATGTATTTTTCCTGGTTTCAAAATCAAAGTTTTTTTTTCCCACTGGATCGAAGTTTTTTTGTACCACTAGGAGGCACTTAATATTACACACTGTCTCTTCAAAGTAATATTTCAGCAGACAAAAGGAGACTACAGAATGGGTTTAAAGCAGATTTTAGAGTTTTTAGCAGCAAGGGAAAACATAATCCTCCTTATAGTATTGAAGCAATCTATTCCTCTGAAAGGTTTTTATCTTAGTAAATCCACTCAACCAATCATGTTCAGTGCACCGCAATAGGCAAATTTTAAAAGTGGAACAAACAAAAGCCTACAAAGATGTGGGTCAAAGATATGGGTCACATGTTAATTTGGTTTGGGTTATGTAGTAGTTGTACTTCTTGGCATGTGAATTTCCCTTAGGGGATGAATAAAGTATCTATCTATCTATCTATCTATCTATATAGATACAAGCAGTAGTAGTAGAATTCCATAAATGAAAAATTAATACAATTCAAAGGACTCAAACATTTGAACCTGCTATGTTTTACTACACTGGGTCTTTAAACAATAAAACGGTGCCCAAAGATATAAAATGATGCATTTTAGACACAAAGGTAAAATAATTACACCTACACTTTTTGTCCTTAGGGGCCGGTCACACAGACATTTGCGGCTGAATCACGGCCAGAAATTTCTGCCTTTGAGGCGGACGCTATTGGACGCATTGAAATCGCCATTCAGACGAGATACAGCAGTGCTTAACACGAGGTCGGAAATTCGCGCGCGGGTGGCAGCTTTCGCGCTGCTCAATTCTTCAGAGCGCGGGTACACAGCCTTTCACGAGCGTATTGAGGCTGCTTCACGGCCAGAAATTTCTGGCCGTGAAGCAGATGCCGTTGGGCGCTGTCGGACGTTTAGAGACCGCCATATAGACGAGATAGAGCAGTGCTTTACTCGCGGTCGGAAATTTTCACGTGGTTGGCCGCGTTCAAAACTTTTGAGCTGCTCACGTGGTCAACACAAGGTAATGACGCAGAAATGACGCGGAACGACGTGCTCTGGCCACGGCCAGGGCGTGGTTACGCATGGCTAGGACGGGAAATTTCAGCGGGTAATCGTGGGTGGAGCATGGTAATAGCGTGTTTTGCGCCTGTATCGCGGTGTTATTACGTGAACTTAGCGTGTTACGCGTGTGACAGTCAAACGCCTTTCTCCGCGTATATACAGCGCGATTTGCCGAGCACACTCAGTTGTGCTCGAGACGTCAAGGGGGTGAACATGGATCCCCGTCAGCGTAGTGACCTCGTCTTAATCCATTTTTATTTCTTGACATTTCTTTTCAAGATAATAAAATAAAAATGATGCCATAGCTTGAAATCTTGATCTTCACTGGACTGTGTCTTGAGCGGTTATGATTTCTACAGCCCGGTGTTACCCGAGAAATGCATCCCTGTCGAGATTCACATCCCCACTTTTACCTCGTTTTATCTCACTTTTAGGGAATGTAATGGCGAACATATAACCAAAACCACTTCGTCTTGCATTTGTTGGGAATGTAATACAACTTAAACCATTCCGTCTTCGTTTTTGTTGTGAACGTAATCGAACGGTAAATCCCCCCCTCCCTCGCGTAAACGCGCATTCTGCTGCTGCTCTGTTGCGTAGGAGTCGGATTTGGGCTTAACACTGGCTTGGGAGCTTTTATACCCGTGGTCCACACGAGAAAATGACGCAGAAATGACGCGATGAGGAAGCGGAACAGTCGCCGGCGTGTTTTGAGGGCATACCACCGATGAACAGCGGGTTGGCCAATTTTGCGCATTTTCCATCGCGGGCAACCACGGGCAAAAAAAAACCGCAAAATTTTAGCCGTGATTCAGCCGCAAATGTCTGTGTGACCGGCCCCTTACATCATGTTCAAGACCACAGAGGTAAAAAATGTAAAGTTTGTCAATAAATGTTAGGCTTCGGCCTTAAATTGTCTCAGTCTAAAGTCAACACAAATACATGTCTGACGGCCCATGATAAGGTATGGTTTACTTTATTTGCAAATTTATCATTTCACTTTCAGCAGCAGGTAGGCCAACAAAAAAAAAAACTATTTGGCTATTACGGCCCGTTGGCCCATACGACCCAACAGGTTTTTCCACCTGGCCCGCCAAACGAAAATGTTAAAAATATTATAATTTGTATAAAATCATTCACCAACATTGGCGGATATTGTAGTTGACAGGCATCACAGGAAATCTTGCATTTGGTCAAGTAACTCTGTTGACCAAAACTCAGACTTTGTCCGGGCTCACTGCCACCACATTTGTTGTGGCCGGCCACATTTGGCACACAGGTCATGTGTTTAATACATGTGCTGTAGTCTAGAGCAGTGTTTTTTAACCAAGCAACTAAATAATCTATTGTCGTACTCTGCGGTGGGAAATTATCAAATTGGTGTGCCTGTGCCGTCTAGCCAGCCATCTTTCATTTGGAATATATTTTACTAGATATGCATCGAGACTGACTGGTGGTCTCCCGCTGGATTTTTCGAAATGAAAGAAATTTACCATTGCTCAAAAAAGGTTAAAAAACACTGGTCTTAACCTCAAGTAAAAGGGAGCAATAATCCGATACAGTAAGGTCCTAGGAAAAAAAAACAACAACAACAAAGAGCAACTTGTATTACATGTTTTTGGAAGAAGATAATTAAAAAAGAGGGGCTTTCTAGGCTTGCTGTGTGAATCAATCCAACAAAAGTCGGGCAAGCTGTTTGTCGCTAATTTCAATGATATCTAAGCAGACGACAACACACCTGCAAATAGCCGAGTGCTCTTCTAAAGCATGAGTCAAGCACATTATCCTCAATTTAACACATGTTGATTTCACATGACTAATCAAACAAAACAAGGCAGCAAACATCCAGTGTGGATGCAAGTGCTATTTGCAAACTAAAGACGTGACCATTCAATCAATAGCCTAATCTGTTTACATACCACACGTCGTTTTGTCATTAATACATTCAGATGGTGGTGGAAGCACACTTGTAACAACTAACTTGATCAGTTTTTGCCACTTTGCATACAAAGATACAAATTGTAACTGTCACGCGTAAAACATGTTGCTCTGAAATCTGTTTTTGTTTAACCATTACCTACATCATGGGCAGAGGTGGGTACAGTAGCCCAAAATTTTACCTGAGTAAAAGTACTGTTACTTCAGAATAATATTGCTCAAGTCATCCAAATACTTGACTAAAAGTAAAAGTACTGAGTAACTATTGCAACGTCACAGTTATTTATTTTTCTTTCAAATCCACAAAAATACATTTAATTTCAAGGTAAATTCAAACATTTTTATTATATCTATGTTTATATGTGTGTGTGTGTGTGTGAGTGTGAGGCTAATGTTATAGGCACTGTACAGTAAAAAAAGCCTTCCGTTATACGTGTTTAATGTAAGAATATCTTTTAAAACAGTTAGCTCGAATCAAAGAGGCTGGATGGTTGAGGATAATAATAATACATCTTACTTCAAAGCAGCTTTCAGGACACCCAAGTTTGCTGTAAACCGGATATCAAAGAATAATGAAAGAAAAATAAAACAAGCAAGTAATAAATTCCAAATAAAACTAAAGTTAAAATTAGAATTTAGGAAACTGACCGCTACATGTTTCCTCAAGTTCAATGTTGAATTCTTGAATGCAGAAATCTCCGTTTGTTTAGGCAAGCAAAGGAGACGTTGCGTATTGTAGCCGGTGTTTCGCACCCTTTTTAAGGGGATCATGCTTTTTAAGTAAGACCAGGGGTGCTCCTCCTCTTCTGTGTTTTCACAGTCGGTATTGCTAAGCCACATTTTCCATTTTCCGTAAACAGAATTTCCCCCGCTGAAGTTTAACATGATCACATAACGAGGTTGCTACGTTTGATTGTTAAACATGGTAGAGGCTGGCGAGGTCTCAGTCATAAAACAGACGCGTACTTACCTGGAGGGCATATATTGAGTAACGAAATAATAACTTTAATGTTGCCTAATGTAGCGGAGTAAAAGTACAATTTTTTCTTCACAAATTAAAAGTAAAAGTATAGGGGGGGAGGTGATTTAAGGGTTATTGTTCTATTTTCTTTATTAATTATCCATTATCCGTTATCGGTCAGTTCATAATACGCTACAAAGCCAAGGAGCCGGGACACTTACTCTCAGCCAAAAGGCCGAGCTAAGGTCCTAGCATCAAAGCCTTGCTGCGGTCATTGTAAATGCACCGTTCCCGGAGGTACTGCAATACCGGGTCGATACGTGGAGAGGACAGAGCAAGCTCTTATTCCATCTCTGGATTGCAAAAATATCAGTGGTATTTAAAAATACTCCTAGAAGTAGAAAATTTGCCAAAACTTACTCAAGTAATCGTAACTGAGGTAATGTACTTCGTTACTACCTACCTCTGGTCATGGGTCAGGAACCTTTTTTGGCCCAAAGAGCAGTGATCTAATTAGTTGCCAACACTTTTAATAATTGTTTTGAGTCGATTTTATAGATTGGTTGTTGCAGCCCTATGTCATTTTAAGATAGAAACAATGCCAAAGAAGGTTGGCTACATGACGAAAATATAATATGCGTGTAAATAGATAAGCGATTCAAGGAAGGCAAGTGAAAGAATTACAGCTTCAATTTCCTAGGCACGCGCGGGTAATGGTGACAGTGGGATCAGCCGCCGCTCATCCCCGAACTAATGGGATTTGTGCGCTGCACCACACTTTACAAGCAGGTTACGATTGCCTCCACGCACAGCACGCACTCTCTTCTACCCGGCACTTCATTCTCCCTTTGTCACATTGTCAACACTTTACGAAGACGGAACAGATCTTCAATCTGATCATAAACTCCTTGGCCACAACATTAGGTCCACCTGCACAAAAAAATGACGAGAGCAACATAAAAACATGCCTGCACTTCATAGATAGCGATGTTCACTCAGTGTTTACTGACACACTTGGAATGATTTCCGTTTAACAGGCCAGATAAAGCATTTACCATACCCATAAAGAAAAGTGAATTGCTCATAATGTTGCCACTGAAAACAAGTCAGGGTGATTTTACTGTGCAGTTCGTTTTACTTTTGACACCTAACTTAGTTGTGGTAAATCAATAGACTACAGTAAATTACAGGTAAGCTACTGTTTGGTAATTATTTTTTAGACCAGCACATTTTAAATTGGGTATTTTTTTCATGTACGAGTATATTTGTATCTTGTTTTTTCAACATATTTACTCCCCCTACTACTACAACAAAAATTAATAATAATAATAACAATTATTTTCATAACTTTGTTCATTTTTGCTCTTGTTGAATTAAATTATTAAATTAAAGTAATACAATTACTACATTTTGTGCAGGCTTGGGGAGTAACGGAATACATGGAACAGCAAAAATGATGTTGGCAAGCTGTTTGGATTTATTTTCATTTTGTTTCTGTTGCATTGTATGTTAGTTTTGCCGAGATCAAAGTGATCAGAGCCAGGAGAGAAAGTTACCACGTGTTGTGAGTCATAATTTTATTCATATTTAGTTACTTTTGTCTTTTATTAGCATTTTTGGTATTGGAGTAATCCAAAAGTAATTGAAAGTAATCAAGTTAAAGTAACCCTACCCAACCCTGGTGGTGATCATGTGAGGCAGTCTTGAATTGGGTACTAATAGTATTGCAAATATTGTACATTTTTCCTACTCGACCTTTGCACCATGTAAAGTATGTCAGTAGCTTTCCTTCAACTCCTCCCCTATTACATTTTTAAAGAGCGCTTTCACCCTTCATGCAGGGACCCTTATTCAGAAACTTAACATTAGCATTCACACTGGACCCAAAATGACCTCTGTGAATTCAGATGACGTCTTGTAGCCAATCAGCGTAGCCGTGTAATGATAATAATAAAACATTTATGTGGGCGTCGGATGTTCGGTCCCCAAGGACTTGGCTTTTTGACAGAGGGGTTGAAGGTCCCAATACTACTGAGGCTTTTACAAAATGAGAGGAACTGGGGCTGGAAATATTCTAGACAGATTTCTTAGGATTGTAATGCATATAATGCATTTTGAACACAAAATATAACCTCACCCTGGTGAATGTCCCTGTGTTTCTCCTATTAGGAATTGTCAGCTGCCGTCAGTAAATGGCGGTACTGGAATTATGATCCCAAAATCAATCAATCCCCTCGTCCCATTGCAGTGATACCGTGACCCATTTAGGAGCAATCTAATCCAAGCGGTGAACGGCGGTGCAAGGACACACGGAAGCTTAAGCTGGGAATGCTACAGTGACTTGCAAAAACTTGCCAGGTCTTGGTAGCTTTGCAGTGGTTTTCTGTTCCATCGATTACAATATGATTGCCCACGCACTGCTCCTTGTATCCCATTCTTGCTTTAAACTTTTCCAAAACGTTATCCCGATTCTTCGCAGTGTGTTCTGTGTCCTTATAATGCTGTATGCTCTCCGGTGTCTGCTTTCATAGACCTCTGAGCCCATCACCAAGCAGGTGCATTTAAACTGAGACCTAATGACACACTGTCATTGTTAGTCATTTGGGTCGACATTGGATCATCCAGAAGTCACCAGGGAACTTCTGGAGTCCGTTGGCTGAGTTGAGAGAACAAGGGCAATATTTTTTTCTAACATCTACCTCTCAGTTTCTTCTGTGTAAATATAATGTATAATGATTAAATAATTTGGTTCCACTTCACCAATGTATCCCACGTGTTGATGATTCGTGGAAAAGTGCTTAGGTTAGGGCAATAACTTCACTAGGCACTGTAGTCAATGAAAACTTCAGAGCATGGAAGCAACTGACTTTGTTCTTACGGGATCTGTTTCCCACATTTTAATGCAGTTCATTTGTGTTTACTTCTGATTTCTGTCATTTGTTATCATACTTGTTGTTCCCATAATGAGGATAGGATTTTAATATGCCATTTCAAATAAGGAAATAACTGTTATAATGTGTGATGGTGGTAGTCGATCCTATTTTACTACGTTTGTTACTTTATAGCCCATTAACGTCTCCTGAGTGTTGTAGCTCATTTTAGCTTGAAATTAAGCTACAATAAAAAATATAATAAAATTTAAAAGCTGTATATTAAACAAGGGCACAATTATACAGTGTGTGACCTCTACAACAATTTAAACTTGAACAGAAAATTTAGTTTGTTCTTGTCATTTTGCAGGCTTGGAAATTGAGTTAATTCTCATTTAACTGCTATAAATTAGCTGGCAGAAAACCCCCCAGAAACTTTTGATGAGACACACAAATATCCACACGCATATTATTCATCTTCGTCAAAATATTTAACCCTTCCCTGTCACAAGCCATAATTCCAAGCTGCCTAAGAACCTCCAACATCATCTCCTGCAAAAAGTCATCAGTGGTCGGCCGAAATGACTACAGGCCTGACGCACTTGCGCCTGTGGTCATGAAGTGCTTCAAGATGTTTGTATTCCAACACATTAAAGGTTTCCTACCCTCCACACTGGATGTTCAATAGTTTCGCTACAGGATAAAACGCTCCACTGATGACACGATAAACACTGCACTTAATGCTACGCTAGGCCATTTAGAAAACAAGGGAGCTATGTTAGAATGCTCTTCCTGGACAAAAGCTCTGCGTCCAACTCCATCGTCTCGGATATCCTGGTGGAGAAACTTTTCTAACTGGGGCTCTCCACCTGCAGCAGGATTATGCACCTACTCTCGGCCTTCTTGTGCAGTTTGGATGTTCTCCCCGCAATTGTGTGGGTATCCTCGGGGCTCTCCGGTTTCCTCCCATATTCCAAAAACATGCACGTCAGGGTAATTCAGTGTTTTTCAATTATTTTGAGCCAGGGCATGTTTTTTACGTTGAAAATATTTTGCGGCACATCACTAACCAATAATGTGATAAAATGACATTGAACAGTATGTTTAATTACAAATTATTTATAATACCCCCAGTTTTTACAGCACACTTGACAATGACATAATTTTTGCAGAAAAGGATTCATAAATGTTTTATAAAATTTTAATTTTAAAAAAGTGACATTGGATAATTTCTCACGGCACACCTGACAATCTCTCATGGCACACTTGTGTGTCGCGGCACAGTGGTTGAAAATCACTGGGTTAATCGGCCGGTCAGAATTGTCCATAGGGTTGAATGCGTAAATAAGTTGCCTATCTCTGTGTTCTTTGACTGGCTGGCAACCAGTTCAGGGTGTCCCCTGCCCACTGCCCAAAGATGGCTGGGATGGGCTCCAGCTCGCGCACGACCCTACTGAGGATAAGCGGCGCAGATAATGGATGGATTGATGGATGTTCAACTTTATAAACACAATTGGTTGTAATCGGAAACTGAGGCATTTAAAAGTCAGCCACATGAAAACAGTAAACCAGCCAAAAGAAAAAAACACTAAAGACTAAAGTAAGTCTTTCACTGGCATCTTATCACTTTGAACGTCACGAAGCTGACAGGCCTGTCAATGGCAATATAGTTGCTGCGCGGCAGCATGGAGATGGACAGAGCACCGCGGACTGATTTGAAGATAACAGGCAACGTGACAACTGGATTGCTGCTGACGGTCCTGTGATGCGTTTTCAACCAGACGGCTTGACAATTTGGATCACCAGGAGGCGGGCAAGAGAAGAGACAGGGTAGATTTGAGGGCCATGCGAAGAACAAGCATAGGAACAATTGGGGGTGAGGGGATGAAGAAAAGTAGGAAGTTGAAAATGAAGGAGTCGGACAATGGAGAGGGAATGAAAGTGCTGTATTTTCTGCACCACCAGGCACACGGGAATTATATGGCGCACCCCCCAAAAATAGTCTTCTGTGATGTTTTCATATATAAGTACAGTGGATTATAAGGTGCGTGGAATCAAAACTCCTGAGATTCCGAATTTTTTGAGCATTATAGTCGGCATCTATCACTGGTCACAGTTACTTACAATTTCCTAACATTGAATGGAATGGGAATCAATCCCAGATCGTGGCATGGAAGCATTAAGTATTATCTCATCATCACACGTTTTAGTCACAGTGCCAAACTGTTGATGTTATCATTGGGTCGGGCCGCGGAAATATTGTCACAAATTTAAACGATCCATGGTACAGCCGACTCACAAACGCGATTCTAAACTGAATGAGAGGAAAGGCATTGTGGGAAGTAAATTGGTCACCCCGAAAGATTATAAAACTGCATAGTTTCTTATATTCATAAAATAAGTCTTTTACTTAGGCCGTGCTCAAAAAGGTGAAACAACATTCTCTCTAACCAAGGTACAGAGGATCCAACACTCCTCTTTCCAGGATCTGGTCCAGTTGCATTGAGTCAGGGGTGTCCAAACCTTTTCAAAGCAGGCCATATTTGGTAAGCTGAAAATTTGTGTGGGCCGACAATTCAGCCTGGCATTCTTTTCACAATCTTTAATAAGTTCACCGGGCAATCAATTCCTCGTGGCTCGCCTTTGTAACATTTGAATCTGACCTGCAGGGTCGTGTAAAAAACAACTGTTGTACGGTTACAACTGCTTCAAGTTGCTTCAACTTTTCACATGCAGCTTTATGAAGTCAGCAGGTTTTGTCTGGCAGTGCCTTTTGATATTATATTCTTTGAAAACAGCCAAATTAGACAGACAGTTTTTTCGGATTTGGGTAAAAAGCTACTCCTATTTTCACTTGTCCTGGAAGAAGCGGCTCTTACAGTCAACATTCAGAATCGCCATGTCGGAAATGGGGTTGGATAAAGTTCTCACAGAAAGCCAAGGGCAAGGTGGCCAAGGGTTACTACCATTATCTAGTGAAATGGTGATTTTTTTTTTCAAACAAATTCATTTTTTACTGCAGTCAACATTACTGGCGTACCTCATATTCTAAATTCTATGACACAGACCGTGGGCCCGTAAAAATGTGATCACGGGCTGTAAATGGCCACCTGCAATAAGTGTTGTGCAATTGTGAAAAACCATACATGGACATGCATGATGGTTAAGGTTCGGTGTCCCTACCATTGCTGTCTGGTTCAATAATCAATAATTGCACTAATATGGTGACTCATTTCCAATTTTGTCCACATATAAGATGCACCAGTTTATAAGGCGCATGTTCCAGTATCTGGCCTATTTGGTGTTTTTGGTTTTGCCTTATAGTCTCGAAAATACAATACTAATGATTGGTAAACAGGGTTTGTGGTTTTACTTACATGTGCTGTTCGTGAGCCTGAAGGTGACGGACTTGTCTTCAATGTTACACACATTACGCACCGACACTTGGCAGGTATAATCAGCAAAATCCTTTGTTCTCAGGTTTTTCAGCTTTAGGACCTTGGTTTCACCCTGAGGTATGAAAAGAACAAACATGAAATGCAACACTTTTGATGCTGATACTACACACGATCAAATGGAGAAAAAAATAAGTTGGCTTCATTTTTTGTCCCAAAAGAGTATTGAAATCTTGTCTGGAAAATGGCTTGCATTTCTTATGAGCTGTGCTATGATAAACAGCCAGACAAACACACGCCACAATTATTTGCACAGACCGATGAGATTTCCACAGCGATGGGAGACCTGTGTTCTCCCCGCTTTGCACCCTGCTGTTTCTGTACTCCCTGTGTTGATTCAACACCATGTATTCGTTGACTGCAGATGCTCTGCTAATCAATTCTTAGTAATCCTTGACAAAAATCGTACTCTACTGCCAAATGGACTTCAAGGAATCTGCCTTGTGGTCCACCAATTCTCTCAGGAAGGCAGGGGTGTCAAACTCATGTTAGCTTGGAAGCCACATGGTAGAAAAGACATTCTCACAGGGGCCTGGCGAGTACATTAGAAAAAGAAAGAGAAAGACAAGAATAAAAGCAGGAGAGATGTGGGGAGTAAAAAGAGAAAATTTGAGAGATAGAGAAAGAAAAGAATAAAGAAATGAAGAAAGGGAGAGTGGAGATAGACAGAGACAGAAAGAGAGTGAGAGTTGGAGAAAGAAAGAAATAAAGAAAAAAAGAGAAAAAGAAAGAAAGAAAGTTGGCATAAACTTTCATGAATTAAACTTTTCTTCAGGGTAGTGGGTACTTGGATGGAATTTTTGTGTGCTTACAGTTTGTTCAGTGGAATTTAATCATAAAATGTCTTAATAGTGAACAAATATTCTTTAATGAGCTTCCACATAAAGGATTTCTTAGCAACATACAGCCAAAACGGTCTCTGGTGGTGTGACACTCTGTAAACTGAGAAGATTTTGCCCTATATATACTGAACCGAATAACTGATTTCAAAGATGCTTTGGCTTCACATGTACCACAATCGGCAATACTTAAAGATAGAAGTGACACAGGGGTGATTTATTGTATTTTATCTCCGAGCCATAAGTACTCATGAGAAGAGCCATATCTGCCTCACAACCCATAGGTGCCTGACCCCTGCCCTCGTCACAAACGCATGTGTGGTACTATGCATATCTTTGCTAGTTTGCTAAACGGTATAGTTATTTTAGCCTGTTCAAACTTTTCTTGAAGTAGGGTCGTCACCTGAGTGTAGAGTGGCTCGTAGATGTCCACCCCGTTATCTTTGCTTTGCTCGATGAGCACGTTTGCGCGTTTCCAGATGAAGCGAGCGGGCGGGTTGGAGTTGACAGTGCAGCGAAGGAACACCGTCTTCTCCTGGTAATAACTGCCGCGCACGTCACTGATGGTCTGGTGTACAGTCAGAACGGGTGTGTCCAGGTCTGAAACAGACAATTTCAATATTCTGAAACTGAACGCCCCGCAACCCAAATGTAGCTGTTATGCCATACAGTGCCTAAAAATAATTATTTCCTCCCCAGTACATGTTTGTTATTTTGCCACATTTGAGGCTTTAACCTTAGAGCTAAAGAACGGAAAATATTTTCTACAAATCAACAACACGTGAGACACAATCGGGATGTGGAACCAAATTATTACAAATGTATATTATATCTACGACAAAAAAACTGAAAATAATGTGTTGTAAAAATGTTGGCCCCACCACAGCTCAGCCAACAAACTCCAGAAGTTCCCTGATGACTTCTGAACGATCCAATGTCAACCTAAATGACTAACAATAGCAAACAGAATGTACCTATCTGCCATTAAGTGGCAGTTTAAATGCACTAGGAACAGACAGCGTGGAGAAGACACAACAAATCAGAATAAACAAAGCAGGATTGGGATAAAGTTGTTCAAAGCAGAAATTATATACAAGAAGATTCCGCAACATTTACACATCTCCCTGAGCACTGTTCGAGCAATAACATGAAAACTAAGAGAGTATTAAACCGGTGCACCAAGGTAAAATTAATAAAGGAAGCAACCAAGAAACCCATGACACTGGATGACCTACACACATTTTGATATTATTGCATGCACAGTGCTCTGTAAGATGTGTAAATGTTGCGGAATCTTCTTGTATATCATTCCTGCTTTAAACAACTTTATCCGGAGACCTACTTTTTGTATTCTCAGTCTTCACAATGCTGGCATAATGCTTCATAATTCACATCACCCTATAAAACCCATACCCAATGTCAAACATGATGGTGGCAGCATCATGCTCTTGGGTTGCTTTTATTCAGAAAGCAATAGGAAGATCGTTAGAGTTGAATGGAAGATGGATGGGTCCAGCTTTGCACATCGCCAGGCAACTTGCCAACCACCCCATATATCCTCAACATTTGCTACAATGCACAGAATTATTATGTAGAAATCATAATAATTCTGTACATTTCATTCCTGTTTTACATGGCAAATCTTTTCAATGGTAAATGGCAAATGGTTTGCATTTATATAGCGCTATTCAAGTCAATGAAGACCTGAACTCACCATTTCACACACACACACTCACACGCCAATAGCGGCCATGCAGCCACGCAAGGCGCCGACCTGCTTATTGTTTTAATCTGTATCAAAGAAGAAAAATGGTAGAAATGGTAAAAACTTAGAATTGTCTGCATTGTCTTGAACCACTTTAAAAGGTGTCTCCCATTTGTTTAGTTTGTTTCGTAGCTTTTCATCATAAAGTGTCTCAACAGTGTAAATCCATTCTTTAATGAGCATCCATATACAGGATTCTAACCCTAACCCTAACCCTAACCCAAAAGGGGGTTTATCTGGTAAACACCGTAACTGTAAACTGTAGTTGTGACTGTGCCATACAGATATCTTTGACCAAAACTATTAATTTTCAGTTGCTTTAGCTCCACATGTACAATATTTGGAATGGCAAGGAAAAACATTGACTGGGCCATATTTATCTCAAAGCCAGATTCACTCATGAAAACAGCCACAGGGTCCTGACACCTGCTGTAAGCATTGAAAGATAAGTAAAATTGATTAAAACCGGATGACGCTTATGGAAAACACTTAGCAAGGAAATAGTTAATTAGATGCAAACGACATACAATATTGTTACCTATGTAAAACTGGTTGCCTCTCAATTTATGCACGAATGATCCCAAACACCCAACTGTGTTTCTTTTTTCTTTTTGCCTCAACATATTTAACTTTGCTTGAATTGTTTATTGTGGTCGTTTATAACATATCCGACAATTTCTCCTACTTTCATGCTCACTCCCCCCACGTTTGAGCCATCTTTACCCATAGTAAATGCAATTTAATTTGGTGTCACAAGCATAGACAGTTCCCTCCTAGTCCCTGCCATTCCTCACACACTTACACTTACATTTCCTATCATCATGTTCGATCACTGCTCTCCAATTTCGCTACACGGCAACAACTTGATGGTGGATTAAGTGCACCTGATGCAGCCAAATTGAAATACAATGCTCGTCAAGCAAGATGAAAACACTTTTAGTGCCTTACAAAAATATTAGCCCCACAATTGACACATTGCCATATTTTAGGCTTCCAACTTACAAAAAAAAACTTAAAATATTTTCTAAAATCAACACTATGTGAGACACAAAAGAAGCCAAATGTAAAAAAAAATAAAAGTATGAGTTGCATAAATAGTGACCTTCTTTGAGCTATTACTTTGTACAACCTCCTTTTGCTGGGATCACAAGTCTTTTTTTGACATGTCTAAATAGGCTTTACTCATATTAAAATTGAAATGTTTGCCCATTATTCCTTGCAAAAACATCTCAAGTTCCTTAAAGTTTGATGGTGATAATTTGTAAACACCATTTCAAGATGCCCTTTAGTAGTGAGGTTTGGACTTTGGCTTGGCTATTCTAACACCTAGGGAACTTTTGGAGTCAGTTGGCTGAGGGGAGCAATATTTTTGCAACCCCTAGTTTTCAATTTTTGTTGTTGTCTATAAAATATAAAATTTTGAAAAAATGTGGTTCAACCCTTGGAATTGTGTCTCACATTTTTTTGATTATTATAATGGTTCCGTTTTTGAGTTTTGAATATGAAGCCTAAATGTTTCAATATGACAAAAAGTTATTGGAGGGGTAGTATTTTTGCTAAGGAATATATGTGTATTTAATAATAGGCTTGTCAAGAAAGGTGAAAACACATACATGGGTCTTCCTTCACACCTTTCTGCATTATGCATCTCGTAGGAATAGACAGACTTGGTCCCATCGCTGCTGTATTGCTTGGCTTCATCAAGTGAGCGTGGCGAAGGAACAAGGAGATACTGTACATGTACTGGACTTATTGCATTCTTAATCCGACATATTCCAGAGGAACGTTGTGTAGATTAAGCATGAGGGAGCATGTGTGCTTTGGGAAAGGGCAACACCGTCAAGAAAGTGTAGTTGCACACACGCAAATTCAGACTCCGTGCCTTTGGTTGCAGTTGCTCACGAGAACAGGTGGCATATAAACCCAACAGAAATTAGAACAGGAGTTTTAAATAATTGTGGGTGAAAAAATAATGAATAGCGGGAGTATGTAGACAAAGGGAGAAAGTTTGATCGGAATTTACTGGTCATTTTTTGAACCATGTTTTTCACTTGGCATATCAAACATATGATATAATCGAGCCAGCCATACATTTCTGAGTACAGTGGTACCTAGGTCCTCAACCATAATGTGTTACCGGTTGTTGGTTGAGTACCGATTTGGTTGAGTACTGAATTTTTTTCCCATAGGGAAGAATGGTAAGTATTTAAATCCATTCCACCCACATGAAAACATCTAAAATTGTCGGGACCAGAACGGAAACGGGACCCACTCGCGTAACGTTTCTCACCGTTTTATTTGGAAGAAGGAAAAGGATTGCACATACAATCCGGTGATCGCTGGTCGCGGGAAACAGGTCGCTCTGAACGTGGAAGTGGGACCCCTGTTCAAAAGCAACGCAAAAGCAAAAACCGGGAAAAAAAATGACCTATAAAACGATGTACCCCTTCACTCGGGTACACGGTCCAGATAGAAGTGGCACTAAAGCTAGGCTAATTCGCACCGCCGAGTGCATCTCGGCTCCACTCGGCTCAACTCGTAACGTGCCACATCTTATTCTATTAGACTATTTTCGGCTAATTTTGACTTGGCTAATTTTGGCTGGGCACCAGATTTCGTGTCGAGCATCGAAACATTTTATGGTTGAACACCGACTTGGTTGAGCATTGAGCCGGTTGAAGACTGGGGTACCACTGTATGTCAAAAATATAAAAAGTGAAGACTAAGACTCACACAATCCTATCTATTTCGAAAACTACAAGGCAAAAAATAATTGCCACCCCTAAAATTGAATGTTTCTTTCTTCCTCTAACCCGCAAACAGTCAGGATTGGCTCCGTGCACAATTCTTGAATAGTAGTAGTCAAATATCTGTGACAGTTAAGAACCCAAACATTACATCTAGCTTTCAAGCTAAGCCCAATGTAACCCTGCCCTCTATTGGCATGTAATGCTGTTCGGATGTTATTATAATCACCCAAAATTGCTGATGCTCCTCCTGTGAAGCTGTCCAAAAAGTTCAAATTCAATCAAAACCTGAGTGTGGTGCACTATAAGTGACCCAGCTAAGCCGCTTACACTAATAAATCTCTACCCCTAAAGTTGTGTTCAATCTGTTTTGACTAAGATTTTACCCGACACTCTCTGAAGTGTTCACCTGCTTTTCTTAGCTTTCATCTCTGTATGGACACCCTCGTCCTGATAACCACAACATGCCACTTGCGACAAACGACCCAGCGGGAGGTGACACAGCGAGGCATCGCTGGGCACCATGAGGCCATGCCAGCAACATGCTTGGGCACTTATCAAAGGTATCTGTGTGTATCATCTCGGCTCTGCCAATATGTGACTGTGTGAAGGAGATCTGGCAAAAGAGTAAGGATGAACACATTCTACTTTGTTGAATGCATTTCGGGATTGTGTTCAAGCAGACTGGATTTGTATCCATGCCTAGTTGATTATCTGCAGTGAAGCGGTAGACTTGAATATGTATTAGAAGCCTGTGTGACAGAAAAGAGAATTGTCCTGTCATTCTGTCTGCCGAAGATTGACGGATACGAAAACAAGTTGAGACAGTGGATTCTTAAGGAAATTACTTGGTAGTCACTAAAAATCACGTTATTGGATCAAGTGAGGTGTTGAGTGGTAAAAAAAACTCTTTTTTCGTGTATGTTGTGGACAGTGGTGGGCATGTCACTTAAAAAAGTCATTAGTTATAGTATTCACTACTTTTTCCAAAAAGTGACTGAGTTAGTAACTGCATTAAACTATATTAAAAGTAACTAGTTATCAGGGATGCTCCAGCGCCCCCTGCGACCCTGGTTAGGATACACAGAAAATGGATGGATAGTTCCCAAGTAAAGTAACTATTTATTATGTAACATTATGCACGAGTAGTAAAATAACAACACGTAACAGAGAGTTATAAAAAAGTAACACTGAAAGCACAGGAAATACAACTAAATTATTTACACGTGAAAAATATTACTAGAATAGCTTTCTACCACCTCCGTAATATTGCGAAGATTTGTTCGATGCTGTCCCAATCAGATGCAGAGATTTTAATTCATGCGTTTATTACTTCTCGGCTTGATTACTGTAATGTATTGCTTTCTGGTCTCCCGATGTCTAGCATTAAAAGTTTGCAGCTGGTTCAGAATGCGGCAGCTAGACTTTTGACTAAGAGCAAAAAGTTTGAGGATATTACTCCTGTATTGGCCAACTTGCACTGGCTCCCAGTCCACTTGAGATGTGACTCTAAGGTTCTCTTATTAAGGGGCCGGTCACACAGACATTTGCGGCTGAATCACGGCCAGAAATTTCTGCCTTTGAGGCGGACGCTATTGGACGCATTGAGATCGCCATTCAGACGAGATACAGCAGTGCTTAACACGAGGTCGGAAATTCGCGCGCGGGTGGCAGCGCGAAAAAGTTTTGCGCTGCTTAAATTTTCAGATTGCGGGTACACAGCCTTTCACGAACGTATCGAGGCTGAACCACGGCCAGAAATTTCTGGCCGTGAAGCAGATGCTGTTGGGCGCTGTTGGACGTTTGGAGACCGCCATATAGACGAGATACAGCAGTGTTTTACTCGCGGTCGGAAATTCACACGAAGTTGGCCGCGCGCAAAACTTTTGAGCTGCCCCGTCAGCGTAGTGACCTCGTCTTAATCCATTTTTATTTCTTGACATTTCTTTTCAAGATAATAAAATAAAAATGATGCCATAGCTTGAAATCTTGATCTTCACGGGACTGTGTCTTGTGCGGTTATGATTTCTACAGCCCGGTGCCGAGATTTGCATCCCCTCGCTACTACAACCACTTTTACCTCGTTTTATCTCACTTTTAGGGAATGTAATGGCGAACATATAACCAAAACCACTTCGTCTTGCATTTTTTGGAAATGTAATACAACTTAAACCATTCCGTCTTTGTTTTTGTTGTGAACGTAATCGAACGGTAAATCCTCCCCCCCTCGCGTGAACGCGCATTCTGCTGCGCTTCCAACAAAAGCGATCGTATTCTATATAAAACGCTTATTAAAACTATAAAGCGAGCTAATTATAACAATTGGGAGATCCTAGTCTATATAACGCGTTTATTTAAACAATAAAGTGCGATCGTATCCTACAAAATGCGTTTGTTAACGCAGATGAAAAAGTCACCAACGTCAATGCACGCTTACATCAAAAGCGATCGCAGCAGAATGCGCGGTTACGCGAGGGGGTGGGGGGGTGGCGGTGTTGCGTAGGAGTCGGATTTGGGCACAACACCGGCTCGGGAGCTTTTATACCCGTGGTCCACACGAGAAAATGACGCAGAAATGACGCGATGAGGAAGCGGAACAGTCGCCGGCGTCTGTTTTGCGGGCGTACCACCGATGGACAGCGGGTTGGCCAATTTTGCGCATATTCCATCCCGGGCAACCACGGGCAAAAAAAACCCGCAAAATTATAGCCGTGATTCAGCCGCAAACGGCTGTGTGACCGGCCCCTAACATATAAATGTTTGCATGGGCTTGCACCCTCTTATCTCTCCGATTTGATTTCCCCCTATGTTCCTGCACGGAGTCTGCGCTCGGAAAATGCCGGTCTACTTGTGACTCCTAGAACCAAGAAGTCTGCAGGCTCGAGAGCGTTCTCCATCCGGGCCCCGGTGTTATGGAACGCCCTGCCTCTGGAGATAAGATCTGCAACCTCAACGGAAGTTTTTAAATCGAGGCTTAAGACACACTTCTATTCCAAAGCATATGATTGATGCCCACCTCATAATCTGTTTTGTCCTGTCTTTTTCCGACGCCTGCCTGGCTGATACGAAGGAGAAGGATGATTTGGGATGGGTCAGCGGACCAGCGTCTGACCTGCAGCATGTCAACCCCTGCATTTACAAGCTGGCAGAGACGGGAGGCAGCGTCGTGGCCGTCATAGACGTTCTGGACTGGTTTGCAGGCTGGGTTGATGTCATGCACTTTCCGGACATTTTCAACATCTTACCTAATGTATACTATTATGTGTACAGTAATGCTAATTGTAATTCACCCTTGGTCAATCCTGGAAGGGGGATTACCACATGTGAGGTCCTTTCTCAAGGTTTCTCTTTTCTCCTCACACTGAGGTTTTTGAGTTGTTCCTTGCCCGCATGCTGGTTTAAGATCAGGTAATTGCGTCATTTTGTAATTGTAATCCTGTGCAGTCCTTTGAGATATTTTTGTGATTAAGGGCTATATAAATAAATGTGATTTGACTTGACTTGACTATTTACAAATGTACAAAAAAACATTAAGTACAAACCGTATTTCAACTTTTTTATGCTCAACAAAATTATATTCAACAGCACAGAATTCCCCAAAAATGCATATTGACCATTTACAAGAGAAAAAAGGTGTCTCGGAGGGAAGCAGCTATTGATACCCCCATCTATCAATAGCTCCTTTCTTTCTCTTCTTTTGTGTCATGGTTGCCATGGCGCCCAATTGGCCACGCCCATGTGGCGCCAGCTGCAGCTTGTTGACAGATTGGCTCCCAGTCAGTATTTAGACTCTGTCCTGTCAGTCCCCTTTTGTCGGTCAGTCTGCGAATCTCTGTTTTTACACGGCAAGCCCTTTTTTACCTATCCCGTGTTTTTGCTCCTGTTTGTCTCCCGCTGCGATCTGTTTTGATCTCCTGGCTTTCGACTTGTTTCCGATCCCAATCACGTTTTTGATCTTCTATCCCGGCTACTGACCTGTTTTTTTCCGTTCCCGACACCGCCATCGCTCGCCATCCACTTGCGCGTCTGAGCAACCTGCACCCCGCGACCAGCGATCTCCGGATCGTGTGTGCAATCCTTTCCCTTTTTCCCAATCAAACTGTGAGTAACATTATGCGAGTGGGTCCTGTTTCCGTTCTGGTCCTGACATTTTGTTATTTATTTATTTGTTTACTTTTCATTTGTTACCTAAGTCTATTTTTCATTTTCTTTTGTCTTTTTTGATTTTCTTTTTTGTATTATTTTTTCCCTCCTTATGCATAATGCTTTATAATACTAGGTAATGGTATGGATGAAAGCGACAAAAAGTGCTGTTTGGTAGTGGAAAGAGTCGGCTCTTTTATTGAGCCGAGCCCCAAAAGCCGCTTCTCTAAACAAAAGACGGAACCTAGCGGGAAAACATTGACGTAGTCACATAAGTACAAAAGGTCACATAGCTATGTAGTCAACTGCGCAGGAGATAATTAAAGTGAACCACACTTTTCACCCAATATTTCATTGTATTAGTGATAAAAAAAAAAATCATACAATAATATATATCTATTTTTTAAAGCAATCTCCCGCATGCACTGTAGTTCTGGACACATTTCAAACCCCGATTTTTATGTGCAAGATAGATTTCCTTGTGTGGCTACAAGGTCTGGGCAGTGTGCTAATGCACAAGCTTGCAGCTTAGAGGGAACGTTGCCAAAAAGCCTTGTTTTCATTAATTTTGATCACTAGGTAAGTCATAAGTCTAGCCAAAGTGAGGGTATGTCACTGTAATTTCTACAAATCTGGACAGAAATACAGCAGACTCCTGGTAAATCAAAAAGGCTACCCTACACCCAGTGAGGAGAAAGCTGAGTATCTACACGACCGTTCAAAATTTTAGGGTCACCCATACAATCTTATTTTTTTCATCAAAAAGTCACACTTTTATTAATCCTGAGAATTGTACAATACCTGTGTATTTTGCCCACAATACTCTGTTCCTTGTGTTGGAAAGTCTTTTATATGGCTTTGTCTTTGCCATTCTGCCCTAAAGGCCAGCATCACAGTAGATGTCGACATTGTTGTTTCACTGAAACTATTTAACAAAGCTGCTAGGTGAGGACCCATAATGTCTCTTTTTCTCAAACTAAAGACTTTAATGTACTTGTCCTCTCTCTTGGTTGTGCCTCTCATTTTTTCTTTTTACTCTGGTGAGAAATGTTTTCTGTAGTGAGCAGTACGCGCTATTGTAAGAGATCTTTGGTTTGTGTCTAATTTCTCCCATGAAATAGCTTTCATTTTAGTGGAGTTCACACAAAAGTTATTTTTAATGGCTATTTTGAAATTTTATCTCACCTAAAATATGATGCTCCAGATCCTTGACTAAAGGAAGGTCAGTTTTATAGCTTCTCTAACCATCTTAATTGTTTTCAGGGTTTCTCATCATCCATCAGCTTTCTAACGCAATTAGGAAAGACGATTTACTACAACACTGGCAACTGGAAATGGGCCTCAATACACTTACTGTATGTAAACATTGTACTAAAAACAAAAAGGTGCAGCTAAAGACAGAGATAAATGTAAATAAATATGAATCCTAAAAGTGAACCTTTTGCGTGTTTAAAACAATAATCGGTTCTTAATCTGCTCCCAATGTGGGCTAAATTTAGCCATGTTTGTCTGCAATCCGCAATATAAAGTTTTATTATTGCTCTATGCAATATACTACGTGGTTAAAATATTTATAATTATTCTTAGCTTTCCATTACAGATCATTGCAACCTACAGTAAACAAAATTAGCACACTTTTTAAAAGAATATATTGCTGTCATTTGTCATGTCAAACCAGAGCTGATTATCATTGTAAAATAAGATGGTACGCCGACATTTCGTTGTTTCGTTTTACATGACAAGTACACCGAGCAAGCTCCCAGGGTGAGTCTAACTTTGGCGGCTGTGGGGCCCAAGTAAATAGAATCACAAGATGAAACTGCAAGTGTACAGAAAAAACGACATGAAACTTTAATGAAGCCTCTGATTTCCCCACAGTCTTCCCTTTTACACACACAACTTAGATCACTTCCACTCCACCTGCTTTTGTTGGCCACAGCGTTTAATGCACTGTCTGTTTACTGTCTTTTCAGAATTTCAAACTCAGACATTTTTTCTTGTACACAATACATTCCGATTTGAGGAAAAGGCCTGCACTGTTAAAATCAAAGCGATGTAATTTGCATCCGGTTTGTTGTAAGTACTTTTAACTATTTTGACAGTGAAAATAAAAGTTTAGAATTAACATTTTGTTTTGAAAAAAAAGGGCAGATGTAGCCCACAGCCTTTACTTTGACACAAGTGTGATTTTATGTTCAGAGCTCTGGGTGCTGAGCACCCAGAGTGTCTGGCTAAAGTGATATAACATGTACAATTCTATTATGATACAATTTTAATTAAAATACATCTCTTATGGCTTTTTTAGAGACCATCTTTATCAACTGAATGTATGGGGCAATTTTCTTTAATTTAATGTTCCCTTTTTAACTGAATTTTGGCACAGTTGGGCTTCCGTAATAACATTC
Source organism: Urocampus carinirostris (assembly GCF_059441175.1). Taxonomy (NCBI): domain Eukaryota; kingdom Metazoa; phylum Chordata; class Actinopteri; order Syngnathiformes; family Syngnathidae; genus Urocampus; species Urocampus carinirostris. The sequence goes on from NC_142352.1 coordinate 47,317,525, forward strand.
TCTTACCGTAATACACTGGAGCCTCTACAGACTCTATACTTCAAGTGACACTAGCACAGCGAAAGGGGACCAGGAAAGGGGTGAGACTGGTACTAGGAATCAAATGGACTGAACCATTCCAAGGCAGTGGAGTATTTCCTTTTTTTACGGCGTTGCGTTGTTCACATTTTAGTTTTGTTTTATTTGTATAAATTTTAGCTGGCATTCTTCATTATATTTAAGCCTATCCTGTCCTTTATAAAACAAAATGAGAATTTTTGGGGTGCTTGAAATTTTTTCAGGGGGGAGGGTGTTCGTGGCTTGAGCCCCCCTCCAAAAAAACCCAGACTGATTACGCCCATGCCTTGACAAGTGTGCTATATGCTCCACGCATGCAAACCAAAAACTAGCCCAATTGGCACGGCGAGATGCCTTCATTACCCGGTTTATACAAGAAGAACCATAGCGATTTCTTTCGTAATAATCCATAGTACCAAGCACGGTTGAGCAAGTGTGTCTTTGTAGCGAGTCAACTGTGTTTTTATAACAAGTTGACCTCTGCTCGCCGATCGCTCTCACCCACCCCGTAAAAGCCGCCAAATCCTCTTTGATTTCCAATATCGTGTTCTGTTCCCTAATAGCACTCAGGAAGTAGACGGCCATTAAGGGAGCAAAGAGAAGATGACAGGCTCAATTGAGTGAGAGCGAGTCATGGGAGAGAATTAGACCCATAGCGCAGCACTACGTGTGTATGTGTGCTGAAGGCTGATTATGTGACTGAGATGTTTGGTTGCTATCTCCCAACATGGAGCAGAAATTGAACTTGTCGGAGTACTTCAATGGATGGCCATTGACTCAAGGTCACAGTGCGATTAGTTTTAATGAGTTCGCATTCGAATAAGTCGGATAAAACGTGATAGCAAACGTATTAGCGCTTAATGAAGAGCTATTTTCTCGTCTTTTAGCCACAGGCCATATTGCGGAATCTGATTTTCTGTTGATGTGTCAAATGAAGAGTTGGTGGGTGGTCCAACCATGTTTTTAAAAAACAGGTCAAGTTCCCAGAGTTGTACATAATTGCGTTTTTTTTTTCCAGTAACGCGGTGATCATTCTTAAAAAAAAATGTCCGCCGTTACAACGGCGTTACTGTTACTGACAGTCAAAAGTGGTACGTAATAAATTGAAAAGAGACATGTTGGTGTGGACGGATGTTAATTTTAGTGTCACCCGCAAGTAAACCATAACATAACTGTAAATATTAAAGGACGCACTGTGCACGCTCAGTATCAATGTGGCATAATGGGTCATTTGCCCACATCATTTTACTTTTGACTATTGTCGTGAACTAAATATTTGAAGTGCAGTTCCGTGTTTCTACTTGACCAGTGTTTCAGGTTGTAAGAGTTTGATTTATTTATTTTGAACTGCAATGTTAAACACACTTTATACTGTTAAACATTTTACTTTTGGTATGTGAAAATACTTAAACTCAAGTGGCATATGTCTGCTTGAGCAGTTGTCTGACTAGAAATTGTGTTTTTTTTCTGTAGAGTGAAATATAATATAAAGTATAATATATAATATAATATAAATATTATATTGTTCCTAAGTTGACTTTTATTGTGTACAAAATACGTATAAGTACAGTAGAATAGGTCTACTTGACCAATTGTCTCAGGTTGTGACAGTTAGATTTAATGTATAAACTCACTGCTGACTGTAGTTTCAATTTATTGTTGACTGTTTTTTTGTTGCATTTTAAGTGTAGGGTCAGTCTTTTGTTGGTGAAGTGGAATAAATATTACAAGGTTCTATAACTGACTCTAATACTGCCCAGAAAATTTAAATTTATTTGACATACAACAACTGTTTTTAAGGCAACGGAAAAAGTTGCTTTCCCTGGTACCTAGTTACTTTTACTATAGAGTAATTCAATCAAGTTACTTTTTGGAAGAAGTAGTGAGTAACTATAACTAATTACTGTTTTAAAGTAACGTGCCCAACACTGATCGTTCCCCTTATCAATGTTTGCAAGCCCCCTTTTAAAGTGGTATTAAACATTACAAGCATTCCTACAGCCAGACAAAATGAGTAAATTGAAAACAAAGATACTTTGTGTAAAACATATTTATTTTATTTACCAAATAAAAAACACAAATAACTATTTCAGCATCTCTCTTGTTTTTTTCCCTACTTGCTGTACATTAAGTGTTGCTTATTAAACATAGCAGTATATCTAGGGAAAAAAAAAGGAAATCCCGTTCAAAACTGTTCCGTGTACACTATTTGAAATGATCAAAACATTTCTAAAATATGAGAAAAGGGTAAGTTGACGGGTGTGCATCAGTTTATAAGTTATACCAAATTGGAAATATTCTGTATGGACTGATTCTGCCATATGTAGAAATAAACGATTCATAAATAGATACCTACTATGATATAATATATGATAAATTAATATATAAATAAATCATGGAATACCTACATTTAGGAAAGAAAGGAAACATATGTATGTATGTATGTATGTATGTATGTATGTATGTATGTATGTATGTATGTATGTATGTATGTATGTATGTATGTATGTATGTATGTATGTATGTATGTATGTATGTATGTACTTTGCCATTTATCTATTTCAACGACAAAAAAATATTTTGTATAAAACTGAAGTGCTGAAAAACTACACAATGAGAAAATCACCTCTCCCAACCCAACATAAAAGACAAACACACACAAAATGGGTAAAAATAAATAATTAAATATATTCAAAACATACCATTACCCCCCAAAACACTCCAAAATATGTAAAGGAATATTGCATTATATCACATCAAAATGCTGTATAAGAATACAAATTCCACAGGAACCTGAATACCTTGAGTACATTAAAATACAAGTACAATTAAAAGTGTATCAATGAAAACGATTGCGGTAACATTAAGCAGCAACAAAATTCCCAAATAATTGATGAATACGTTGTCATGTATTTTGTCATTTTATGTTGTTGTGTACTTTGTCACAACAAAATGTTTTTTCAAATGAGGAGGCTGCCCAGTGTGCTTATTTTTTCACCTTCCGGTTGATAAATAATGGCTTTTGAGTAGCTGCTTGCTACCTGACAGAAAAAAAGGCATTGGAGTCGATTGGTTTATTTGTTAATCACCAAATAGGTGAAAAGGTCAGCAAGATTGACCTGCCTCCATATTTGAAAAAAATATTTTGCTGTGAAATAGTACACGAAAAAATATATGACAAAATAAAGGTCAGAATACACTACAAAATATGTTAGAAAATACATGACAAAAACAAATACCGAAATAAATGACAAAATGCTAAATGTGAAAATTTAACAAGCAATCAAAATAAGGACAGGTGATATAAAATTAATTAGAACTATCAGGAAAGGAAGAAAGCCCAGAACTTAGATAAGAAAATCCATCATGTTCTAAAGCACCCCCCCCCTGAGCCCTTTTTATCTTTATTTAATCTACAAGGTTACAGTGCATTTAGTGCTGCTTATTACACGTACGACGACCCTGGTGGTTAAGGGTTTGAGAACAATGAGGTTACAAAAGCAAAATTTTTTGTGTTCATTTAGTTATTTGGCATATATTTGTAGGTACTTATTTATACATACACGTGGCAGGATTGGTCATCCATAATTAAGTAGCTGCACTCTGTAAGTGTTAAATAGAACATTCCACACCGCATTGATCCACATTATAAATCCTTGTTTTTGACACATTGATAGACCACATTATTAAAAATGTATAATGATGTCTTCACTTCTTGTGACACATTTGAACCACCAGGAGGCTCTAAAAATATTTAATAAAAGGAAAATATATTCAGAATTCACTTAGTTGTTTCACTTCAAAGCAGAGGTCAATCCGTGCCTCAAATGCCACGAAGTATTTTTTTTTTAAATCACTCGGGGGTTAAACAAAAACCATTGCAACACAGGATCATACGATGACCATGAGAGTACAATATATGTCATTGACTGTAGCTGCGTCTTTTTAGACTTTGAGGTGTGAAACTCAGTTTGGCTTTCGGGCTACTGATATTTACCTCAAAGGAGCTGGGAATTAAACCTGCGACCCCTCTGTCCCAAGACGCGCACTCTATGTTCAGTTTGGCATAGAATGTGTTAACTGGTTGCGTGAAAGCAGTCTTATACCTGAACCAACTTGCCATGCTATACAAGCTCAGCTCTGTTCTCTAGCAGCCAAAGAGAGCATTTGGTTTGCATTCATTAAAGAAAAATTCTAACTTTTGATGGGCTTGACCAAAGACTTCTTTCTTTTGTTGACATACTCAGAAATGTATGGTGGGCTGGGTTACTTTAACTAACAGGCCGGATCAGGCCCACGGCTGTAAGTTTGACATCCCTGATTTGGATTATCAAAAAATACTGACTTAAAGAGACAGTGTGTACTATTTAGCACAGCTTACTGATATAAATAATAGCAAAAATTAAAATAGCAAAAATACATAAACCGTCATACAAACGTGCATTTTTTTGCAATAATCGTACATTGATAAGTTAGCATTTATTTTGCATAAGATGAGCTTCACCTAAATGGAGCTGAGATAAGTCAGCTTGCTGTTTCAGGTACCCAAACAATTAAAAAAGGTTTGGCCAAAAAAAACATCAGAAACATTGTTCATTTTGGTCACTCTGAGTCTTCGTAGTTTGTGTTCTTTCTTGTACTTGTTAGCACTTGTTTGCGGTTGCACTACCTCATGGTGGGTAACTTTATGGAGTTGCAAGTAGTCTTTCAATACTAGTATTGTTGTAGTTTTTACAAAGTTATATTTTTCTGGTATTTATTTTTTATTTTTATAATATTTCTGAAGTTGTACTTTTGTAGTATTTCTGCTGTAACATTTATCTCGTAGTATTGTGTATAGTAGTATTTCTGAAGTATTATTTTTGATTTAAGTTTTTGATATAGCATTTTTTAGAAGAAAATAAAAATAATATACAGTATTACGTTCCTGTTTTTAAGCACTGAATTTGATATTTAGTTTTGTAGTCATTTTGTAGTATGTTTGTAGTATTTCTGTGGGAGTATTTTTGTAGTAGACACCCAAAGGGACAATGGGGACAAAGTTGGCATTAAAAAAAAAACGGTTTTATTCGTACCACTTTTGTCACTGGTACATATATTGTCTTTTTTTTTTTCACGATTCTCGCTTAAAGGGTCGGATGAAAAAGTCCGGCGGGCCGCATGTGCCCCACGCGCCGTAATTTTCCCACCCCGCACTACACTATATCAAGTGGTCGAATACTACACACGGTGCCTTTAAATGCTGACTGTATTGAGTGTTTCAGTTACACTGATATAGGATTTGAGTCACTGGTGTTAAACAATTTGCATTGCTAACAAGGACTTCATTAATTTTGCTTAACTGCCCAATGAGGATAAACACCTCTGTCAATAGATGGACATTGCCCCATGACAGGTTGTTGTGATAAGACAGCTACGAAGGCACAAAACTGAAATATTGCTCTCAGCTGGGTAGCAGCAGCCTATGTTTTCATTTTTATCCACATGGCAAAAAAATATATTATTATGCATTACTGACCACACACACATTCATACGCTGACAAATGATCATAAGCGCCTGTACGCGCAAATGTGCATGCGACCAGATGCTAAAAAATAAAATAAAAAATAGATGCAGAAGACTGCCTGCAGGGAGGCAGACTTGCCATTTGATCCAGCTTCGCATCTCGTCAATTATTCAGCATCCTTCGCATAGACGTAGCGCTAAAGAGGCCATGAAACATGCACGAAGCTCGTGTTTGGAAATAACAAGAACATTGGCTGTATTTAAAAGGCGAAGGTGATGAGGACACTTTGACTTATTGATTGGGGTTTGTTTTCAGCTATGCTTCCTTATTTAAAAAAAAAGATGAAAAATGTTACATTATTTAAGTTCACTATTAACTCATTCAATGCTAGACGTTTCCCTCAAATGGGAAGTGCCATTTTGATTGACTTTTGAAAACCTACGGAACATTTTGCTCTGTGCCTATAGAGGCAATATAGAAAAAAATATTTCAGTGTTTTTTTTTCCTTAGTTATATATCAGGACTTCTCATCTCATCTCATTAGCTGTACCGCTTATCCTTATTAGGGTCGCGGGGGGGCTGGAGCCAATCCCAGCCATCTCCGGGCAGTGGGCAGGGGACACCCTGAACTGGTTGCCAGCCAATCGCAGGGCACACGTGGACAGACAACTCACTCGCTCAGTCACACATAGGGACGATTTGGACCGGCCAATTCACCTGAAATGCATTTCTTTGAAATGTGGGAGGAAATTGGAGTGCCCGGAGGAAACCCACACAAGCACGGGGCGAACATACAAACTCCGCACAGTAAGGCCGGTAGCTGGATTTGAACCCACGCAGGAAGTTCCCACGACCTCAGAACTGTGCCGCACACGCGCTAACCACTGTGCCGCTGTGCTGCCCTATATCAGGACTTATTTTAAGTATTTTCTGAATTGTTAGTAATATTGTTTCCCTATTTTATGGTTAATTTGATCACTAGATTCATTTCTTACAGTGTGTATAAATAGATATTTAATTGTATTTCATGTATTATTTTTTTTAAATTTTATTTATTCAAGGTATTATTTAAAAAGACAAGTATTATCTGCCAGTGGAGTAAGAACATGTACCTTGATTGATTTACTTATTTGACTACATGTTTCTGGCTCAATAGTTTGCAGTGTAAATTATGACAAAGATGGAGCTATTTTAGTTAATGTTAAGGAATGTTTTTAGAAATCGAACATTTATTTATTCTTGCAGCTCCGGACAAATGTGTTTTTTGTCTTTTTGTGGGTCTAATATGGCTTTTGCAACAAGTTGGGTTACCTACCCCTGTCCTGTGTCTTTATAGCTACATAACAACATTTTACGTAGGCCTTTAAAAATGAATCAAATGGCAAAAATTAGCGGACACCGATTCTTACTGTTTGAACGAAACGTCTGGCATTGAATGAGTTAAATACAAGAGTTTGAGGTTTTTAGGTCACATTATTGAAAAGTTAAACAGTTAGCTTCTATTTCTTCTCATTCATCTTGAACCCACCACTATTTGCAGGGAACAAATAAAGCTTTCATCCCAAGCTTATGCCATTTACTCTGAGCCGACACGTTACTTTAGAAGACATAATTATGCGCCAGTTTGCGACGAGTGTGCAAAACGTCATTAAACTTTAATGGAGGAATGAGTTATTATCCCAGGCAATGAGACACTCACTTGAGCTTTGTTGTTGACAGTGAGTGTTGCAGCGTCGCAACACAGTGTCGGAGGGGTGTTGACGAAACACTTGGGGAAAAGTTTACCCTTTAAGCATCAGGTTCGCACAGTCATGCAAAAAGAAATGCAATTGTCAAAACTGATTCACACAACAATTTGTACTCATACATACATAGTTTCCATTGTTTTTCCCTTTTGTATTTGAGTCTTTTTTAAAACACCTAATCTAAATTGTCTCTTTTGATTTAAAGGTACTCTTAAGCACACATGAAACAAGAGTGTACTGTATACAAGAAGACAGAAAAACTACAACCCTGTTTCTGTTTTGTCTTGATACAGAGAAATTCATACAAGAATTCACATAAATTGGCCACTAATTGCACAGTGCAGGTTTTTATGAATAGTCAAACAATGACAGTATAAATGGAGCGTAGTCGAATTCCTAATCATGTATTTATTTATTTAATACTAATATGCAGTTGTAAAAAAAAAAAAACATTTCTCTCTTAAAACCTAAGGCAGTTTGTGTCCCATTTAGGACTTTTGAGTTACTGTAATGTTAAATAAAAAAAGTATCATTTCAAAATCAGCCAAAGAGCAGACATTTCATCCTGATTTAAAAAAAATGTTAGGGTCAAACTGAATTCTCCAACGATGTGACACGAGGCTACGATACTTTCTTCTCATCTTTAAACCTAGTGCAAATCAATTACCTGGATTATCAATGCAATTACAGAAATGGAGGACATTGTATGTTGAGACGCCTGCACCACCAGTAGCGCAAACAAGTATTAATAGATTTTACAAGTGTTCCAACCAATGTTCCCTCTAATTCTCCACGGGTCTGAGCGTTCACACAATGTCGGTGAGCAACGCTTGAAACAACAGTGAGCAACAGCAATCCCAAGTGTGGCAACTAAATCATTATCAAACATGTCCAAAACTTGACATCAACTTACATTTTAGATAGATAGATAGATAGATAGATAGATAGATAGATACTTTATTCATCCCCTAAGGGAAATTCACATTTCCAGCAGCATCCCTGACCCGAGAACATACAATAATAAAGCCAAAAGAATACAATATACAAATACCCAGTGTTTGCTGAGTTTCCGGCAATGCAAAATTATTTTTCACTTTTGAATGAATTGACTAATGTATTATTGCAAAAATTGTACGGCCTACAAACGTCATTTGTTTTTACAACAATTCTTTCACAAGATTTCCATTTCTTTTTTTTCCCGGTATCTTTTGTCGCATAATACTAACATTTTGGGGGGCTTATTTAGTCGGTTGCACGATACACAACTGTATTTAATCAGATTTTTTAGTGGAAGTACAATGTTGGCAACAAGATTTACTTGGTATAATTGGAAATTATTTGAATGCAACACAAATTTTTTCTTCTTTTTCCCTGTTTTTTTCTTTTTTTTAACTCCTTTAAAAAAATCTCATTCTGTTTATTTTTTCCTAGCTGTTACTTTTTTCTTTTTGTTCTCTATTTACTTTTTTCCTTTGTTTCTTTCTTTTTTTTCTGGCTTTTTTTCTGAAATGTTCCTTCTTTTTCCTCTTCTTTTTGTTTCTTTTTTTCCTCAGCTTTTCACTACTTTTTCATTTTGTTATTTTTTTTCTTTTTTGTCCTATTTCCCCCCTTCCTTTAAGTCATTTTGTGCACAATTTTACATAATATTTGGTCGTGTAGGGATTAAAGGAGCAAAAACAACCTGAAGAGCTGTTTGGGACCCGAAAGAGCCGGTTCTTTTTAGTGAGCGGAGCCGAAGAAGCCGGTTCTCGAAAAACTACTGACTTTACTCAACTTCATTCTACTTTGACATTGACTTCAAAATACCGCATTTAGAACACAGGACAACCCGTGTATTTTTACCTTCATGCACTGTAACTTTGACTTAATTCGGTTTTTAATTAGCAATGAGCCTCAATTTTTGTGAGCTGGCTAGATTTTCTTGTGCGCAGAAAAGCTCTGGGTAGTGCACAATTGCACACACATGCAGCTTAGAGGGAACATTGCGCTGGATAGATTTTCTTGTGTGCTGAGAATGTGCGGGCAGTGTGCGATAGCGCACGCGCGCAGCTTAGAGAGAACATTGGTTGCAACAGCATTAGCCACTTTTTAAGCAATACTTTCAAAGATTTTCCAAGGACAAAAATAGATAATATTCAATAATAAAACACTTTTTATCCTTTGCAAATGACATTGTAATACGCCAGTATATTAAAAAAAAACTTGGATAGGTCTGAGTGGGTTAAGTAAAAATGTATTCTGAATTGACTTGGTTATTAAACTTCAAAACTTTTGAAAAACTAAATACCGTAAATTCCGGACTATAAGCCGCTACTTTTTTCCCAAAATTTCAACCCTGCGGCTTATTCAGTGATGCGGCCAATTCATGTAATGCGGCGCTTGAGTACAAAAGGTAAGATTTAGACTGCAACAAATTGAATTAGCGTAGACATATCCTCATCATGTAAATTGCAAAAAGAAAGGCACATGACGTAACTTTCAAGCTTAACGCATCCGAGCAGTCAGATAAAGAAAGAAACAGAGCTACCGCATGTAAATGTTACTTTGCGAGCGTGATGCTAGCGTGTTTTTGAATAAGGGAGCGTAGGGCGACGTCTATATGACAAGGTCTCTTTCATACTGAAGGAAGAGGACTCTGATGACGTCAGTCATAAGGAGGATGACGAGGACGGTTTACCGTGCTTATTACAAGTACGGTATGTTTTTTTTAACCGAGCTGTTAACTGTGTTGCGAGCGTGTTCCTAGTAGCGTTTTGCTACCCTTCACAGGCACGTTTGGGATGAAAGTTATAATATTATTATTAAAGCTTTGAAAACTCTCTCGGTGTACCGTCTTTCTTTGTAAATATGTGTAACTATGTATAATATGTATTTGCAACTGTATATTTTTGTAATGTATTTATTTTAGAAACGTATTCTGTTTGTTTTGCACGAGCAAATGAGAAAGAAGGGGCGGGGCAAACGCGGGCTGACGGGAAGTGGAGTAAAGGTGAGACGTGTTTGTGGACGCGGCCGACAATAGTGGATATATATTTTTCCTACCCTTACCTTTGGAAATATACACTTTTTTCCTTGGATTACTTTCAACGGGCACCCGTACTCTGCAGGTTTGCAATACATCTTAAGTACCGATATAATTTTCCGTTCATTTTGCCGGCTGTGTTTTTTGGAATGTATCGGGTATGGGTTAATTTGTATTGCGTTTTTTTCAATGTGGACGCATGCGGCTAATATACAGGTACGGCTTGTGTATGTACAAAATCGGTTCTCCTCCCGAAATGTGGTGGGGGCGGTTTATAATGAGGTGCGCTCTATAGCCCGGAATTTACGGTAATGTTGTTCTGATCAAACTAAATAGTGATAAAAAAAACAACTTTTTTTATAATTGTTGTAGCCTGATGTGTACACAAAAGGACATCAGAGAAAATTTGAATCTTCTGGAAAAAAAGTTAAGTCATTTTTGAAGGTATTGAGGACAGCTATATCGATCATAAAGAATATTTTTCGAACATGGTCTGGTAAAAATGACTTCTGGGTCAAAGTGTAACAGATCTCTAAACTTGCATTATATACATGGTAAGACGTAAGGGGTATCTACAGTATGTGTGTGTACACCAGATACAGTATCCGTTTCTTAAACTTTGGAGATAAAACGTTTTCTACCAAGAAGACGTTTTTTCAATATGGACTGAGAATGACAAATATGCCAAGGCTTGTCAGCCCCCAACCCACCCCCCAATTGTATTGTATTGACGTAAATAGTTTTGTTGAGTGGTGCGTGACCCAACATGAACCACATCTAACAACCAACAGTCTGCAACAGTGCTAAGAATTAATGTATTTTATGTCTTCCTCTGAGTATACTTAATTTTTTATCTTATAACTAAGAGGAGAAAAGTTCATTAATTTTCATCAACAGTTAAAAACAAATCTGGAAAATAAAGTCTTAGACGAAGACCTGGTAACAAAAAAAACATCTGCTTACATTAAGTGCCTTATATATAAAGTATGAATAGCTATCCCCTGTTAAAAGAATATTTTTCATTAAATATATTAGCTGTTTAAAAGGCTCATTAAACATTAGGGATACATGAACCGTAAATGTACACAGCATCCACTAACAAGTTCCATTCACAATGTCATGCAACATTTCCTTCATGAACTACTTGTAATTATTGTAATGTAGTCCCTCTTAATATTTTACCTTTTTTTTGGATGCCAGTGTTGTACTGATAATTTTTCAAGACATCACACTTAACTTGACATACTCGTTTAGACTGATACAAACAGCATGAATCTGTTTTTCTTTCCTAAATTATCTACTACAATTAAGCACTGGGCAATTTTTTTCTTTTTCTTTTATTTTTTTCTTTCCCTCCTTTTTAACAGCAATTTATAACCCAGGCCTACTGCAGCCTTTGCATTTTAACTATCTTATTACCATGGGGGTGCCAACTTCTACGTTTTATAAGCGCTATTTAAATCACCGTAACACACGATCATATAAAAAACAATGAAATTGAAAGTAGTTCTCCTAAACCGCTCACTGGCATCCATGTGTGGCAACGGGCCAATCACAGGCAAAAATGCCAAAGCATTTTTGTTATATATATAACCAACTGAAAAAAACCATTTGAATTGTTTGAACATTACTTTATTAGTTTTGACTGCCAAAAGGGCTATGAATTGGGGTACTGATGGGTCTTGTATGATGAGGGTCTCTGCCTCCAGTAATTGCTTCTCCATCTACCACACAGGCCCATAAAACGCTTGTTCAGGGTTAAAAAAAATGGTTGACAATTTATCACAAGTTACCTATCTTTACTTATATTTTCATTGTGCTTATCAGCCACTCCTTTGGAAGTAAATACAACTTAGATGGTTATAGCACATTTTTAAAAACTGATTTAGGAGAGTGTGGGGTCTGCCAGACGGATAGCCACTGGAATCTCTGCTCGCACCACCCAGAATGTGCTGAGCAAAGTAAGACCACTCTTTTGAGAAAATATAACACCTTGGATGCTTTTTCTTGCACCCGTCTGGGAAAATTTCCACATCTACCATAGTTTCACATATAGTGGCTACACACTTTAGACGGGGGTATCAAAATGTATGTAATGTGATTTTACAGTTTAAAACACAATGAAAATGACTTAAATGAGATTATGCAGGCAGCCTGCCAGGCCCAGAATGAACTGCTACATGTAGCAAGCACACCGCTTTGTAGAATGACCACATGACTGTGTCTACTGGAAGAATTATTGATGTGAAAGATGTTTTTACATAATGAGGCATCAGGAGCGTAAGTTCTTTTATACTGCGTGGGTTTGCAGTAGGACTCCTCATTATTCATCTGAAAGACTGTTAAGTACTTAGGTGCAGTTGTTTTGGTTTGCTCAGCATTTGACTGCTTAATGTCCGTGTGTTTACAACTGACTATTAACTGGAACATGAGTCGGAATCCTATGGTTCGTGAGCTAGATATGGCTCTTCTTCGTCCATATTGCTCCGAGATAAAATGTTACCTTTGCAAATTTCCCTCTGCGGCGTTACATTTCTGATATGCTCAAAGTTGAGTTTTGTGCATGCATAGGCGAAGCAACACTGACAATATGAGCTGTTCTGTCCAGTTTTTAAAGAGCACAGTCTTACCTACAGTTTATGCTGGTCTACTAGTGATACCAAGAGCCAAGAAGATATCCGCAGGTTCAAGATCATTCTCCATTCGGGCACCAGTCCTGTGGAATGCTATTCCCCCTGAGATTCGATCTGCAACCTCAGTGGAACTGTTGAATCTAGGCTTAAAACACACTTCTATTCTATAGCATATATTTTATGTTGACAATATCTGTGTATTATTTGTTATTGCAACATCTATTGCAGCCTGGTCATCCTGAAAGGGGGTTACCTCATGTGCGGTTCCTTCTCAAGGTTTCTTCATTTTCCTCATGTTGAGGTTTTTGAGTTTTTCCTTGCCCTCATGTAGGTTTTAGATCAGGGGATGGTGTAATAATAGTTTGTGGTTTGCAATAATCTGTAGTCAGTGCAGTCCTTTGAGACTCTTTGTGATAAAGGGCTAAACAATTCTTAAAACTAATTATTTTATTCTTTTAAAACTAATATTACTAATATCTTCTAAGAATCAACACCATGTACGACTAAATCCTGAAATTAAACCATAATTACAACGGAAAAATATCGGACCCCTGTTCTTGCAGCTCAGCCAGAAGTTCCCTGATGACTTCTGAATGATTCAATGTCAAACTAAATTTTGCAATTTTTACAAATATCTGGAAATATTGTGCAAGCAGTAATATCCAAATGGAGAGAGCATAAAACCACTGCAAACCTACTAATACCTGGCTATCCATCTAAACTTACGGCTTGAACAAGAATAAAACTTCAGAAAAGCAACCAACGGACCCATGGTCAGATTGGATGACCTGCAGGCATACCCAACTGAAGTGGGGGAATCTGTGCATAAGACTACGGTTAGTCGTAGTCTGCATAAAGCTGCAATTTATGGAAGAATGGCAAGAGGAAAGACTTTTCTAGAAGAAAAGCATGCAAACGCCTGTAAAGCCACCGAGGAGACACAAAAAAAATTGTGGAACGAGGTTTTCTAGTCGGATGGGATGAACGTTCAAATGTTTAGGCTGAATGCAAAGCCTTATGTTTTGCGTAGGAGTTACACTGCAAGACCATACCCACTGTCAAACATAGTGATAGCATCATGCACTGGGGATGCTTTTCTTTAGCAGGAATTAGGAAGAATGTTAGAAACGTATCGGGACATACCAAAAAAGACTTGTGGTTATGATCACAGCAAAAGGAGGTTATAAAGCTAGTATCTACCAAGGGGCCCAAAATATTTGCAATGCTGAGTTTTCAATTTTGTAGCTGTTGGCAAGATATAAAATGTCAAATACATTTTCCTTTCACGACTGTGTACGGCATTGTTGATTCATCTATCTATCTGTCTGTCTGTCTGAAAGCTAACTTACTTTTTTTTTTAATGGAGCGATTGTTGCCATTCTTGACATGTTTAATACCCCATCACTTTATTCGTCTTCACTCATCATCAAATCATAATCAAACAAATTATAATTTTGGGTTGTCCGTACGACAACCGTTTTTGTTCAATGAATAAGTTGTTGTGTTAAAAAATGTAATACCATGCTAGAAACTAATGTGGGTTTATCAAAAAAGTGTACCTAGATCGTAAATTATGATTACATTTTAATTAAAATATTTTGCTAAAGGATTTTTATCTTAAAAGGCCGTTTTTATCAATTGATAGTTTGTGTTTATTCGGTCTTTAGGTTTAAAATAAATAATAATAATAATAATAATAATGTTAAATAATTCTGCTTTGGGGTTTTACACACACACACACACTCTCTCTCTCTTGTCTCTTCTCTCTTGGGGTTGTCCATCGATTCGATGATGACCATGTTCTTTTATTTGTAAGTCTGCTGACGTTTGAACAGTCCGATCCTGGATCCACAGATGCGGTTACAGACAGAGCATGTGAAGGGGGTGCTGGGGGGAGCAGGGGTGGCCTGGCGAGCATGTCTCTTTGCACGCTTTGCTTAACGGTGTTGCATGCGCTGTTCCTCCATATAATCCACTCCCTGTGAGCAGTGGGAGCGCCAGAGGTCTCGGCAGGAAGCAAGTTCCTCCAGTGAGGAGGGGTTTATCCGACATCTCTTCAGGATGTTCTTTATTTGGTCTTTGAACCGCTTCTTCTGCCCACCAGCACTGCGTTGGCCTAGATGTAACTGACCATAGAGGATACGGCGTGGCAGTCTATGGCTGGGCATTCGAACAACATGCCGCAGCCACCTGAGTTGGCGTTGAGCCATAATGGACTCCATTCTGCAGCTGCCTGCCCTCTCTAACACCTCTGTGTGCGGCACTCTGTCCCTCCATGTGATGCCAAGGATCTTCTGAAGACATCTTACATGGAAGGTCTCCAGGCTCTTCAGATGGCGGCTGTAGATAGTCCATGCCTCACATCCATACAGTAATGTAGTGATGCATACAGCTCTGTAGACCAGAATTTTGGTGTGGAGTCTAAGGTGGTTGTTTTGAAAGACCCTTCTCCTTAGTCGACCGAAAGATGCTGATGCTTGCTTGAGACGGCTCTGGATCTCATCATCCAATGAGCAGGTGTCAGACACTATGCTCCCCAGATATTTGAAGGTGGGCACCATGAGCAGGTGTTGCCCTACTGCTGTGAGGATTATTGGGTTTGGTGGGAGGTCAGCACTGGACTGACAGAGTACCTCTGTCTTCTGGGTGTTGATCGTCAGTCCCATTCTGGTGTATGCAGTTACAGCTGCCGAGAGAATGTTTTGCAGAGCCTCTGGTGTATGGGCAACCAGGGCACAGTCATGCGCGTACTGCAGCTCAATTATGGTCTCTGAGGTCAGCTTGGTAGTTGCCTGTACCCTCCTGATGTTAAACAGGTTACCATCAACCCTGAAGTTGATGGTAACTCCAGCCTGCTTCTCCATCCTTCTACGTAGCAGTGTTGTAACACAGACAAGGAAGATGTTGAAGAGAACTGGAGCCAGCACACAGCCTTGCCTCACTCCAGTTTCAACACCAAAGGGCTCTGAGCTGGTGGACACCCAGATCTCTTCAGGACTTGCCACAGTAGGTCCCTGTTCACTGTGTCAAATGTCTTTGAGAGATCGACAAAGGCGATGAACAAGTCCTTGTGCTGCTCCCGGCATTTCTCTTGGAGCTGACGTGTCAGAAAGATCATGTCGACTGTTCCCCTGTCCTTTCGAAAACCACACTGTGACTCTGGGATGACGCATTCCAATATTGTGGAGATGAGTCTGCGAAGCATGACCTTGGCAAGGACCTTTCCAGCAGTGGCCAACAAAGAGATAGCCCTACTGTTGGAGCAGATGGATTTATCTCCCTTATTTTTGAAGATGGTCACAATGTTGGCATCTTTCCACAGTTGCGGGACACATTCTCATCTCCACACCTCTCAAATGTAGTGAAACAATGTCCCTGTATAGAGGTAGCCTCCTACCTTGAGAAGTTCAGCTGGGATGTTGTCAGGTCCGGGGTATTTATTGTTTTTCAGGGTTTTGACTGCATGCAGGATTTCATTGAAAGTTGGCGGGAGGTCGAGGTCTGGCAATGTAGGATGTTCAGGGAGCTCTGCAAGGACAGTTGGGTCCACTGGGGTGGGCTGGTTGAGCAGGGTTTTGAAATGCTCAGCCCACTGCTCCGCTATCATAGCCTGACCCTTGATTAGAGATGTTCCATCAGCAGATCTAACAGGTGCCAGGGAGCAGTTTCTGGGGCCATAGATGTTTTTTTACTGCATCATAGAAACTGTGCTATCACCGTGAGACTGGATTTCATTGGCTTTTGAGATCCACCACTCATCTTGCAGTTTTCTGAGAGTTGTCTGGGCCTCGGAACAAAGGGCTTGTTTTAGCTTTTTATGGAATTGAGATTGTGGGTTGTTCAGGGTGGCTCTGTGCGCCTTGTGCATTCTGTCCAGGAAGGTTGAGATCTCTCCGGCATTCTGGTCAAACCAGTCCTGGTGTTTTTTGGTTTTAAAACCAACGGTTTGGGCTGCAGTGTCAAAGAGGGTGGTGGATAGAGAGGCCCACTTACCATCCATCCCAGCTTCTGAGATGACCAGCTGCTCAATGTCTGCCAGCCTCTCAGCTAGGGAGCAACGGAAGTTGTCAAGGGTGTCACTACTGGAGAGTTTGGCACAGTTCAGTGTCTTCCTCTTTGAACCACCCTGACGTGCTAGGGGCCGGACATGCATTCTGACCTTTGTCAGAATCATGCTGTGGTCGGTCCAGCAGTATGCCCCACGAATAGCTCTTGTAATGAGCACGTCCTTCAGGTCAGCCCTCCTCACGATCGCGTAGTCGATCAGGTGCCAGTGTTTGGACCTGGGATGCATCCAGGATGCCTTATATGTATTCTTTTGTTGGAAGATGGTGTTTGTGATGGTAAGGTTATGCTCCGCGCACAGACTAAGAAGTCTCATGCCATTAGAATTAGCTTTTCCAATGCCATGGGCACCAATCACACCATTCCAATTTTGCAAGTTCTTTCCGACTCTTGCATTGAAATCACCAAGCAGCATGATTTTGTCATTCCTCGGGATGTGACTGAGGATGTCATCGAGTGCCTGGTAGAAGCGATCCTTCTCTTCATCATTCGATGGCAGTGTTGGTGCATAGGCACTAACTAACGTGACATGTCTGCATTTTGCAAGTGGGATGCGAAGAGTCATTAGTCTTTCACTGACACCCACTGGTGACTCTGTGAGCTTCAGCAGTAGGGTGTTCTTAATTGAAAAAACCAACTCCGTGAAGATGATGTTCACCCATGGGGTATCCCTTCCAAAAGAATGTATAATCCTCTCCCTCTTCATTGAGTGAGCCTTCCTCAAGGAGTCTGGTCTCGCTGAGCGCTGCCACTCCACATTATAGCGCTTCAGCTCGTTGGCAATGAGTGTTGTTCTGCGCTGTGGTCTGTCCAGACTGGTAACCAGGAGTGTCCTTATGTTCCATGCTGCAATTCTAAATGCTATTGTTTTTCGGCCGCATAGTGGAATGTCCCGACAGGCGCGGTTTCCTGTCCGGGTACTGTGCTGAGTGGGCAATCTTTAGGCCACCTTTTCTAGGCCTTTCCCTAATTGGGGTGAGCAGTGCAGCCACTAAATAGTGCTGCTCAGATGCACAGGGGTCTGCCGGAAACAGCTGCCACTCAATCCCAGCTGCTAACGACCGTTGCCCTGTGCCGCTGACGTGCAGAGGTCCAGCTAAGAGCTTCCAGCTCATTCAAACCTGCTCCCGTCACTGGATACTCCATCGCCGCCAGACTTTTGTGGTTGGAGACTCAGGTAAAAGAGGATACCTGTGCAATTATGGTTTTTAAAATGGCGTAAGGGGTGCGCTTTACCCAACGCCACTATCTTGATTGTAAAGAAGATGGTTCCAGTGGCAAGGGAGACCTAGACGACCGGCATCTTCCTACAACTGCAGGCGGCTGCTGGGATACAGAACTGTAGGAAACCGCCTGGAAGCGTGCCGCCACCAGCTTTTGGGATCACTCTTAAGGCCCTGTCACACAGCCTTTCACGGGCGTATCGAGGCTGAATCACGGCCAGAAATTTCTGCCCGTGAAGCAGACGCTGTTGGACGCTTTGAGATCGCGATACAGACGAGATACAGCAGTGCTTTACACACGGCAAGAAATTCACACACCGTTGGCCGCGCGAAAAAGTTTTGCGCTGCTCAAAACTTTAGACCACGGGTAACCGCGGGCGGCACACGTGGTACACACGAGGTAATGACGCGGTACAGACGCGGAACGACGTGCTACGGCCGCGGCCAGGGCGTGGTTACACGCGGGTAGTACGCGAAATTTTAGCGGGTAATCGTGTGTGGAGCACGGTCATAGCACGTTTGTTCTGCGCCCGTATCGCGGTGTTATCACGTGAATTAGCGTGTGTAACGCGTGTGACGGTCAAACGCCTTTCTCCGCGTATATACAGGGAGTGCAGAATTATTAGGCAAATGAGTATTTTGACCACACCATCCTCTTTATGCATGTTGTCTTACTCCAAGCTGTATAGGCTCGAAAGCCTACTACCAATTGAGCATATCAGGTGATATGCATCTCTGTAATGAGAAGGGGTGTGGTCTAATGACATCAACACCCTATATCAGGTGTGCATAATTATTAGGCAACTTCCTTTCCTTTGGCAAAATGGGTCAGAAGAGGGACTTGACAGGCTCTGAAAAGTCAAAAATAGTGAGATATCTTGCAGAGGGATGCAGCACTCTTAAAATTGCCAAGCTTCTGAAGCGTGATCATCGAACAATCAAGCGTTACATTCAAAATAGTCAACAGGGTCGCAAGAAGCGTGTAGAAAAACCAAGGCACAAAATAACTGCCCGTGAACTGAGAAAAGTCAAGCGTACAGCTGCCAAGATGCCACTTGCCACCAGTTTTGCCATATTTCAGAGCTGCAACATCACTGGAGTGCCCAAAAGCACAAGGTGTGCAATACTCAGAGACATGGCCAAGGTAAGAAAGGCTGAAAAACGACCACCACTGAACAAGACACACAAGCTGAAACGTCAAGACTGGGCCAAGAAAAATCTCAAGATGGATTTTTCTAAGGTTTTATGGACTGATGAAATGAGAGTGAGTCTTGATGGGCCAGATGGATGGGCCCGTGGCTGGATCGGTAAAGGGCAGAGAGCTCCAGTCCGCCTCGGACGCCAGCAAGGTGGAGGTGGGGTACTGGTATGGGCTGGTATCATCAAAGATGAGCTTGTGGGGCCTTTTCGGGTTGAGGATGGACTCAAGTTCAACTCCCAGTCCTACTGCCAGTTTCTGGAAGACACCTTCTTCAAGCAGTGGTACAGGAAGAAGTCCGCATCCTTCAAGAAAAACATGATTTTCATGCAGGACAACGCTCCATCACACGCATCCAAGTACTCCACAGCGTGGCTGGCAAGAAAGGGTCTAAAAGAAGAAAAACTAATGACATGGCGTCCTTGTTCACCTGATCTGAACCCCATAGAGAACCTGTGGTCCCTCATCAAATGTGAGATTTACAAGGAGGGAATTCAGTACACCTCTCTGAACAGTGTCTGGGAGGCTGTGGTTGCTGCTGCACGCAATGTTGATCGTGAACAGATCAAAGCACTGACAGAATCCATGGATGGCAGGCTTTTGAGTGTCCTTGCAAAGAAAGGTGGCTATATTGGTCACTGATTTGTTTTTGTTTTGTTTTTGAATGTCAGAAATGTATATTTGTGAATGTTGAGCTGTTATATTGGTTTCCCTGATGAAAAAAAATAATTGAAATGGGTATACATTTGTTTTTTGTTAAGTTGCCTAATAATTATGCACAGTAATAGTCACCTGCACACACAGATATCCTCCTAAAATAGCTAAAACTAAAAAAGCCCCACTCCAACTTCCAAAATATTCAGCTTTGATATTAATGAGACTTTTGGGTTCATTAAGAACATGGTTGTTGTTCAATAATAAAATTAATCCTCAAAAATACAACTTGCCTAATAATTCTGCACTCCCTGTACAGCGCGATTTGCCGAGCACACGTCAGTTGTGCTCAAGATATCAAGGGGTGAACATGGATCCCCGTCACCGTAGTGACCTCGTCTTAATCCATTTTTATTTCTTGACATTTCTTTTAATTTCATAACAAGATAATAAAATAAAAATGAAAAACTATTAAAATAATAACATATTGGCTTCTTCTTCGGTGCCATAGCTTGAAATTTTGATCTTCACGGGACTGTGTCTTGAGCGATTATGATTTCTACAGCCCGGCTCGGCAGCTTTTATACCCGTGGTCCACACGCGGAAATGAAGTGGAACTGACGTGATGAGGAAGCGGAAAAGTCGCCGGTGTCTGTTTTGCGGGCATACCATGGATAAACAGCGGGTTAGCCAATTTTGCGCATTTTCTACCGCGGGCAACCACAAGCAAAAAAAAAAAAAAAATCGCAAAATTTTACCCGCGATCCAGACGCAAAAAGCCATGTGACCGGGCCTTAAGTCTGGACTCTACCCTTAGACCTGTTCGGCTTGGGTAACCCTACCAGGAGTACGAGACTCCCGCCGACATAGCTCTAGGGGTCATAAAGACGCACAAAGTGCCCCACCGCGATAAGGTGGTAATCCGTCGGGACACAACACACACACACATGGGCTCCAGCACCCCCGCGACCCTACTGAGGATAAGCGGTGCAGCTAATGAGATGAGAGAGAGAGAGAGAGAGAGAGAGAGAGAGAGAGAGAGAGAGAGAGAGAGAGAGAGAGGGAGACTGGTGATAGCAATCAAATGGACTGAAACATTTCAAGGCAGTTGAATATTCCCGACGCTGCCTTGTTAGTGTGTTTTTTTTTTTTTTCAGCTAGAGTTCTTCATTCTGTTCAAGCTTATCTTGTCCTTTATTTATAAAAACACATTTTCTCAATAAACTGACATCACTAAATCTAACACAATAGATTGTGAGGTGAAATTTGTGTCCCAGTGCTATTTCATATGTATTACAACATCTCACCTATTGAGACCTTTTTCTAATATTTTGGTGCTGCAAAAAAGGTGCAAAATATTAGAAAGACCCCTGTCTTGCTTTCTCATTGCACCCCCACTGAATACTAAAGGCAGACACATTCCCACCAGGAGGACACTATTCATACATCATCCACGACTTTGTTCTTGGTATATTTCGCCACATTTTTCTCCAGTTGGATATTTTTTGTGTGTCTCACGGCCTCCTAATCATCCGATCTCTGGCCCCCATCTCCATCCTCACCCTATTTCAATTTTTCTATCTCTGAGAATGCCCAAAGGCACCTCCCATACTTTATAACGCTGCCTTCATTTCCGAGCCCCGCTGCAGCTGGCCATAAGCGGAACACTGAAGATTTGGTTGGAGGGAGGCCTTTGCAATAGAAAGGAAGGAAATAAGGGCTAAGAGTTTGAAGGGTCAAAATGCATACAATGAGTCAATTGTGAAGGCGATTGTAAGGACGGTTATGGAGCGTGAGTTCTGGTATGAGAACGAAGGGCGTTTAGGGCTGGGGCATAAAAAACCGAGTTGGAAGTTATTAGAGATGGATTGAAATGAAAAATGTCATTGCCATAAAATAATACTAAAATTGTCCCAGCCTTATGACACTGACACATACAGATGAGTGCAACTTTGGGGAGTTGCTTCATTTAAAGACTGTGCCTACATTTCAAGAATGCAAAAGTAAACATCGAGTTATCAAATGTTTTGTTTCCATCTAACGTTTTGTGCCAGATGATGAAGGGATAAAAAGAACGTCAAGTTTGATAGGAGATTTTAAAATTGAGTTTTGGAAATCTGATCCAACTCAAGTTCAAATTATCCTTGTGTCTCATGGAACACAGTTGTCAGAATGTTGCTATTTTACATTATTAATAATTTACATAACATCAATTAATTTTACATTTGACATATTACCTATGTTTTTTTGTTTACGTTGACTGTTTTTGTGTTACCCAATGCAACATCTATTGCAGCCTGGAAGGGTAATTACCATTTATGTGGCCCCTTCTCATGGTTTCGTTTTTTCTTCATTCTGAGGTTTACGAATTCTTATTTGTCTGCATGTTGGTTTCAAATTAGGTGATGCTGTGATTATGGCCTGTGCAGTCCTTTGGGGATTCAGGGCAATACAAATAATTTTGACTTTACGTGAATTTCTTAGTTATTTAATGATCAATTTCTAATTTGTGTTTGGCATAGGGGTGGTTGATACTAGGAATTTTGGCATCGATCCGATTCAAGTAAATGCGTGTAGTATCGATGGACACCCATCCAATACTGATTATTTCTCCTTGTAAATGTCATGATTGTTGAATAATCAAACCCTCCCCCTGAGTTAGATTATATTTAAGATAAACACAAATATTATAGGCATCAAAAATATTATTGTTATTTCTTTAGGTATCCATTCATCCATCCATCCAACGGGCGCTGCCGTGGAAATAGGCAGCACGGCGGCGCCCACTGCCCAAAGATAGCTGGTATGGGCTCCAGCACCCCCGCAAGCCTACTAAGGATAAGCGGTGCAGATAATGAATGGATATTTCTTTAATGAAATAACTGCAATTTAAACTTAAGAAGTATACAAAAAATAAATATATATATATGTTTTCAGCTATTTCAAAACAAAGGTCAAAAGAGTTTAACCAAAAAATAGTAGCAATGTAATGAAGAAACAATTTTGGCTCTGCTGCCATGGTGACAACGGATTTAAAGGTTTTTGTTAAGGAACAGTACAATCTTTATATGTTAGGTTGCAGCTCGTTACTCTCCATAGTGTAAACTTTTTAAATGTGTTTATGTAAATTTTCCACAAAAACAGACAAATTTAACTACATACACTTGGCATGGTCCTTTTGTATTATATACAAAAAAATATATACACTCTGCTGGGCTTCCTGCTGGCTTCTCTTTTTAGTTTCTGGTAAGGCGTTTCTACTAGACTTGGCCCTCTAGTTTGCCTAGCAAACAAGACACCAGGAAGAGGTTCAAAAAGTGTACCTGTCAGTCACACACTCGGGCATAAACTTAGAGAATGGATGAGAGCGTTGGGTGGGAGAGAGTGAAGGGCTGCTTGACTTACTGTACTTAGAAGTGTCCCTTTGTGAAAATTGGTGGATTGGTAAAGCAATAATCCTAGGACAATAGTATCAATCTGATCCAATTACTTCTTTAGTATCGACAATATCAATATTAGGATCAATCAACGCACCCCTAGTTTGGAGCCTGCTTGCCTCCACATGTGAAAAACATGAAGAAATTGCTGCATCACAAAGGAAGACAAAAAAGGGCCGTTTAAGGATTGGTTAATAGTTATTATTGACTGATTCACGGGGCATAGTATTGGTAAAAGAGAAGTTGGTATTGAACAATCACTAGTTAATATAAACACCCTGCATTTTTTTTTCTCCCATGCAACAAACAAAAACAACGATTTTAGGGATATGTGAAAAGCTGATTTTACTTTCCATTAAATAGCCAAGTGTATGTTTTGTTTCAACTCCATTAGGTTAGAGAGCTGAATTCTACAGTGGCCAATTTTTGTTCTGGTCATTCAAATTATCAGGTGTATACTTTGTAAATTGATTTTTTTTCCTTGTATTTTAACAAAAAAAAAAATTGATCAGTAGAGTCTAAACATTAGTCCTGGTTCCAGTCAATTATTGATTCACAATGTACAACCCCTTAAAAGTAATCTATGAACTGTGCCTAACAATAATATTTACCCGCTCCCATCAAATACCTTCCAAGAATTGTTTGATTGTTTTTGCTGCTTTTAATCTGATAAAAAATAAACAAGTACCCTCTTACTAGCCTTGGTCTCTAATGACACGTTAGAGGCAACAAATAGCGAATGACAAGAGAGAAAGAAAGGATCACCTTGCCCGCTTGAAATTGAAGCTCATTTTGCTCTCATTGCACCCTTACACATCATCAATAATTGTCCCTGTGGGTCCATAAATTCCAGTAAATTGACCTCATCGCTGTGCAAAAATGTTGCCTGAAATGTGATCACGTACGTATATTGACTGGAGGACAGGCCGAGTTATTTGCTGCCAAGTCATGGGGATGCTAATTAAATGTTAAGTATAATTAATCTACCCGAAATGCTTCTCAGCTAACTTGATGGTGCAATATTTGATTGTTTTAAGATGACTTACATTTTCAGAGAATAAATAGCTGTTAACGTTTTGATCATTTGAAATGTGACAGGGGGGAACATTGTTTTATAAATAAGTCCGACATTTGAAAACAGCGATCATAACGTCGATATTTTAAAATATTTTCGCAGGTCTCATCTATGATGTTCAATTTGCCATGGGAAAACATGCATCTGTTTAAAACTATTTATTCTCAATGTCTGCTTTGAAGGCATCCACAGTGAGCTTAATGTTATTGGAGTCCAACACATAATAACAGTGAAAAAAACTGGTAATGTTTGAGTATATAAAAATTGATAACTATAACAACCGGTAGATTTAGCAGTAGACTGCTGAAAGTTATAGATTATTTCATATACCTATGAGATTTCTGAAAAAGAAAGTTTAAGCCATTGGGTTCTGGGGAGTGATATAAACATTTGGATGTTACCGAACAATTTAAATAGGAAATGAGTAGCACTTGTCCTTCGTAAAAGACCTATTCACTCATCCGCCGCAAAAGAAACGACATCAAACAAAGCAGTGACGGTGTTCAACAGGTGTCTTCCAGAATTAATCCATGGTTGAAAATAAATAACTGTGCCAAATTGGTTGACTTAATCTCTTAGAGACTGTCTTCTCATGGTACAGCTCATACTTCTCAGATAGGACGCATTATGTTAATACAGTTATATAAGGGGCGGCAGTAGCTCAGGAGGTAGAACGCTCGTCTTTGGATCAAGGGATCCCAGTTCGAATCCCGGCTTGTTCGTGTTACATGCCGAAGTGTCCTTGGGTAAGACACTGAACCCCTAAGACCCCCAATAAGCAGGTTAGCGCCTTACATGGCTGCACGGCCGCTATTGGGAAATGTGAAGCACATTGTAAAGCGCTTTGGGAAGTCATTGACTTGAAAAGCGCTATAGAAATGCAGATCATTTCATTTTCATTTCATTTTCATTTTAACCTCTGAGCCTTTTAGTGATACCTGCGGAATTCCACAGGGCTCAGTACTTTATCCACTTCCTTTACAGTATTGATATGCTTCCGTTGAGTATTTTTTTTTCCAATTATGATATTAGATTCCATTACTATGCAGATAAATTAATGAATGATACTTTTATTTCGAACATGACAAAACAAAAACAAAACAACCAATCAAAAAAAACAAAAAACACAGACAATGTTATCATACATTCGAAAGGGAGGGGGACAAATCGTATGCTTATTAAATCATAACCCCTTTGACTTCTTTAATGATTGCGTCCCATAGTTAGCGCTTCTGTGTATTCACAAACAACTAACACCTCTCAAATCTACACATTTCCATTGGCTCTGTGGATACACAGTCCCTTCATTATTCAGATTCAGATATACATTATTGTCATTCTTGTACACATGTATACAGAATGAAATGTCGATACATCTGACCCGCACAGTTTCCTTGAATGTACAGATATAAATAAAGTGTTGTATTGAGTTGCAGTATTGAAGTACTAATAATATACTAAATAATTGAAGCTATGTATAGTATTATACAGTAGTGCAAAGAGTGCAAGAGGAGCAGCTAACCAGATGTGCAAAATGGGCAGTCAGGTAAACAAATCACTATACAATAACAATAACACTGGAGTACGATAGGAGAACATAGGAGAACAGATGTGCAAAGGAGTGGCTAGGTATAAGAGAGCTGCCAGTAGTGCAAAAAACAGTTTTGTCAACATTCAGGACCAGGCTGTTGACTCTGCATCAGCCCACCAACTGCTCCACCTCCTCTCTGTAGGCCAGGTCGTTGTCGTCCCTGATGAGGCCCATCACTGTTGTGTCGTCCGCAAACTTCACGATGTGGTTTGTGGCTGACCTAGGGATGCAGTCGTGTGTCATCAGGGTGAACAGCAGGGGGCTCAGGACACAGCCTTGGGGGAAGCCCGTAGTGAGGGTGATGACAATCGGAGATGTTCTGACCAAGCCGCACTGACTGGGGTCTGTCAGTGAGGAAGTCCAGCAGGCAGTTCCGCAGGGGGGTGTTGAAGCCCAGGAGTCTCAGTTTGTCTACCAGGTGTTGTGGGATGATGGTGTTGAATGCTGAACTGAAATCTAGGAACACCATCCGCACATGGGTGTGTCAGGCTCAGGTGAAGAGCAGAGGAGATGGCATCCCCGGTGAAGCGGTTTGTCCGTTAGGCAAACTGAAAGGGGTCGAGTGAGGAGGGGAGACTGGAGGTGATGTGCTCTTTAACCAGTCTCTCAAAGCACTTCGTTATGATGGGAGTCAGTGCAACGGGCCGGTAGTCGTTCAATGATGAGATCTGGGAATTCTTTTGGATGATGGTGGCGATCTTGAAACATAATTGTACCGTGGCTTGGTCTAGCGAGGTGTTGAAAATGTCTGTTAGGACACAAGCCAGGTGATCGGCGCACTCCCTAAGGACCTGCCCTGGAATGTTGTCAGGGCCTGGAGCCTTCCGTGTGTTGACCCTTCTCAGGGTCTTCCTCACTTCAGTTGAGTCCAGGAGTAGTGCTCTTTCGTCCTGATGTGGAACCGCTTTCACTGCAGGGGTGCCATTTTGTGCCTCAAACCTCCCAAAGAAGTTGTTGAGGTCATTTAGGAAGTCCATGCTAGTGTCCCCCACTGGGGCGGTGGTTGGCTTGTGTCTGGTGATGGCCTGAATGCCTTTCCACATATCCCTGGTGTTGGTTGTGCTGAGGAAAAGGTCCTGGATTTTTTTGACTGTGCGATCGCTTTGCTAGTCTGATAGCACGGTTCAGGTTGGCCCTCGCAGATCTCAGTGCCTCCTCATCACCAGATTTAAAGGCAAGGTTCCGTGCCTTTAGCAATTTGCGTAGCTCAGCAGTCATCCAGGGCTTCTGATTGGCACGGGTGCAGATGGTTTTGGAGTTGCTGACGTCCTCTGCGCATTTACTGATGTAGGCTGACACAGACATGGCATACTCATCTATGTTTCTTTTGTTGTTGTAAGTGGCAGCCGATTTAAACATGTCCCAATCTGTGCATTCAAAGCATTCCTGTAGTGCCTCCATTGCCCCCTCAGTCCACACCCTCACCTGCTTCACTGTAGGTTTTTCTCTGGTCAGCAGGGGCTTGTATGCAGGAATTAGCATAACAGAAAGGTGATCTGATGAGCCAAGGTGGGGGCAGGGGCTGCTCTGTATGCTCCTCTGATATTTGTATAGGCCATGGAAAAAATGGATGGAAGAGGTGTTTTGAAGGGTTTAGCCTAGCTGTTAGCCCGGCCCGACAACCTCGTTTCCTCCTCCGGTCACACCGCCTTCTCTTGCCACTTTGCTTCGCTGCTTCGTAAGCCGCTGGGTCTTGTTGACTTAGCACTCCGAGGCTAAGTAAACACTCCAGAGTGATCGTAGCAACTAGGACTTGAATTCTGGATGATCGCATATCCAGCAAAAACCTGCGATCGTATATTAATCTGCAGTTTGAGTTGACTATGTTCGCTGTCAAAAACTGAGTTGAAGACTGGGTTTTATGACCAAAATGTAAAAAACTGTAGCGAGCCGATGTAGCCGCAGCCGAACAGGGCGCCGCCATCATAGATCATGCCATTATAAATAGGATCACCACTTCCATTAGTGTTTTTATACTACCAGATCACCGTAAATTCCAGGCTATAAGCTGCTACTTTTTTCCCAAACTTTCAACCCTGTGGCTTATTCAGTGATGCGGCCAATTTATGTAATTTTTCTAACGGCCGCCAGTGGCGCTCGAGTACCAAAGGTAAGATTTAGACCGGTGGAATATATGCGCCGAGGAAGACTGCAACTTCTTGGCTTGTGCATAAATTAAATTAGCGTAATCATACCCTCATCATAAAAATGCAAAAAGAAAGGCACATGACGCAGCTTTCAAGCTAAAAGAAATCGAGCAGTCCGATAAAGAAGGAAACAGAGCAACTGCACGTAAACGTGGCATAAACGAATCGATGGTGAGACGCTGCAAATGGCAGCGGGAAGAACTGGAGAAATTCAAAAAGGCGAAAAAAGCTTTCCGATGTAATAAAACTAAGTGGCCCAAACTGGAAGACCTTCTAGAAGACTGGGTGAACACACAGAGAGCAAATGGCCGAGGTGTTTCGACTGTGCAGATCAGACTGAAAGCAAAAACAATCGCCAACGAAAAGAAAATTCCGGATTTCAAAGGAGGACCGTCCTGGTGTCTTAGATTTATGAAACGAAAGGTCTGTCCATCAGGAGATATATATTTAGTGGATATATATTTTTCCCACTCTTACTTTTGGAAATATACACTTTTTTCCTTGGATTATTTTCCACGGGACCGGGACTCTGCAGGTCTGCATCAAACCTCAAGTACCGGTCTCATTTTCCGTTCATTTTCGGCTGTGATTTTTGGACTGTGTACTTTTGCTTTGCCGGCTGTGATTTTTGGACTGTGGACTATGAGCTTGCTCTGTCCACTCCACGCATCGGCCGGGTATTGCAGTACCTCCGGGAACGGTGCATTCGCAATGATCGCAGCAAGGCTTTAGGGCTAGGACCTTAGCTTGGCCTTTTGGCGTTCCGGCTCCTAGGCTTTGTAGCGTATTATGAACTGACCGATAACGGATAATGGATAATGAATAACGAAGATAGATCAATAACCCTTAAAAACCCCAAACCCCTTAACTTGGTCTTTTGGCCTTTAAGTCCTTAGCTTGGCCTTTTGTGTACTTTTTATGAAGTCACTACCTTTGATTTTTGCATTTCGGAGATGGAATATGAGCTTGCTCTGTCCACTCCACGCATCGGCCCGGTATTGCAGTACCTCCGGGAACGGTGCATTCGCAATGATCGCAACAAGGCTTTAGGGCTAGGACCTTAGCTTGGCCTTTTGGCTGAGAGTAAGTGTCCCGACTCCTAGGCTTTGTAGCGTATTATGAACTGACCGATAACGGATAATGGATAATGAATAACGAAGATAGATCAATAACCCTTAAAAAACCCCCACATTTAGTCTCAATCGCGGGACTTAAAGTCGGGTTTGGGTTAATTTTGTGTTTGTGTTACATTTTTTAATGTGGGCACATGCGGCTTATATACAGGTGTGGCTTGTGTAAGTACAAAATCGGTTTCCCTCTTAAAATGTGGTGGGTGCAGCTTATAATCAGGTGCGTTCTATAGGCCGGAATTTACGGTAATTTTGGTTTACCCCTCTATTAACTCTATTATATCTATAATAATCACCTAATATCATTCAGTCACCAATAATGACAATAATTGCATTTAATGACAGATATGATAATTATAATTATTAGTATTATTCTATTAATATATCAACATAATACAAATAATAATAATAGTTATTATTATTGGAATAATAATAATAATAATAATAGTAATAATAATAATAATAATGATGATAATTTATAATAATAACAATGTTGATTTTCTTACATTTACTTTTTGCTATATCATTCAGACGCCATTTTCTTCATTTCTGTACTTTGCCAATATTGTTTTTTGTATCTGTATTTGAACAGGTGAATACTTTGAGCTTGTCGTGTAATTTGTTTCAAAGTTTAACTCCACATACAGACACACATACGTTTCCTGGTAGTTTCACCGGTTGGAATTTAAAGTTACTACATCCCCTTAAGTTATAGCTTCCTTCTTTTTGAATAAATAATTTTTGGATGTTTTTTGGTGGTACCTTCACTTTAAATAGTATGATCACAGTATCCTGCCTTGTGTATGATTCCTATTGCTTGTTTTTGGAGTATAGAAAGGGGATGGAGGGAACTTTTGTAACTATTGCTCCAAACTTCTGCACAGTACGTGAAGTATATCAAAACTAGAAAACAATATAAAAATTACAGTAAAGTTTAGAAATAATTTAGCTTTATTAAAAATTGAACTACTCTTAGATACATTAGTTTGTATGTGTCTGATGTGTGTTTTCCAATTTAATTTAATGTCTATTGTAATTGCTAAAAAAATAATTTCTGATACAATGTCTATGGCAACACCATCCATTTTCACCGCCAGGTCGAGATTTGCCTTGTGATTACTGAAGAATATCACTTTTTTTTTTTTTATTTAAAGATAATTTATTTATATTCAACCATGTTTTTGGATGAATTAATTCACTAATAATAATTGTTAGTAGATTAATATAATTATCGTTGGTATAGAAAATATTAGTGTCATCTGCAAAGAAGGCTAACTTTAAAAGTTTGGAAACATTAAATAGAAAAATTAAGGCACATGTTATAAGTTAACATACAACACTTGACTATTTTAAATCAAAGGAAAATTATATAAACATCCTGATCTAGATCGAAACATATTTACCTATGCACAGTATCGGTCATTTGAAATCAAAATTGCATTTGCCTTCCCATCAGATTGTAAGGCTTTACGGGGTTTTTGGGGTTTTTAAGGGTTATTGTTCTATCTTCGTTATTCATTATCCATTATCCGTTATCGGTCAGTTCATAATACGCTACAAAGCCTAGGAGCCGGGACACTTACTCTCAGCCAAAAGGCCAAGCTAAGGTCCTATCCCTAAAGCCTTGCTGCGATCATTGCGAATGCACCGTTCCCGGAGGTACTGCAATACCGGGCCGATGCGTGGAGTGGACAGAGCAAGCTCTTACACTGAACTCGAATAACTTGTATAAAGTGGCTTCCCTACACTCATTTGAAGTCGGCTACTTTATACATCAAAAGCCTACCAAGCAAAGCACTGGTCTCTGCATCATTGTTGATGTCATTGTCTGTAGACATGAGCATTTCCTTTTCAGTGTACATCAACATAAAGGCCTTCAAAAGTACCTGAGAAAGTGAACCTTTTAGCCTAGTTTTCACACATTTTAAAGCAGAGAAGCTTCACTCAATTGCAACCTCAGTACAGGAAAGGTTTTACAGGAACTTATACGCCATCTCAATGACATGGTAGGCGTCTTCGAGGAAGTTATATTGTGAGAGGATCTGGTTTTTACATTTTTTACCATTGTTTCTTTTTTAAAATGTTATTTTTTTTTTTAGCTTTATTTGTACACAAAAAGGAATTTTGTGCATAATGTTTCATAATGATTTGTAATGAATGGATAAAGGCAGCAAAAACAATCTGAAGAGGCTTTGGGAGCTGAGCCGAAAGAGGCGCTTCTCGAAAAAGAGACTGAATTCCCAAGATTACAAGCTTATTTGAGTGTTATGAGCTAACCGTTGAAGGTATTCAACTGCTAAATTCTGCTAATACATAGAACAGCAAACATCTGGAGACAACTCAGGTGAGAGGCCAAAAGAGCAAGATGAGTGAAGTGAATGATCTATCTATCTATCTATCTATCTATCTATCTATCTATCTATCTATCTATCTATCTATCTATCTACCTTGGTCATATCCCTCAAGAAGGGTGACCGACAGCAAGACACACACATAAATAACAAAGAAAATAAAAGGGAAATAAATAGCATAAAAAACACACAAACATTTTTGGACCATGGCCAACCCAATTGCCCAAACACCCAAACAAGTTAGGCACCTCGGCACCCAAGTTGGTATTGCTTTCGTCCCTCCAGATGGAAGTGAAGGATAACACTCCTTATTTTAACACGATTCTTTTTCAGGCTTTTTCGTCTCCTGCTAGCACCTTTCTGCTCTCTATTGTACCTGCCTCATATCATTCGCAATGTTCTGTGTTCATTGTACGCTACAGAAGAGTGGTGGTGGGCCAAAAAAACTTCAAATTTGGTAGGGGAGAATTCCCCTGATGGTAAAAGTAAGCTCATCTGTTGCTTTAAATGTGGCCAAGTAGCTTATTTGAGAATGGATGCACAAGTAAGTTTAGATGCAAGTGACAGATTCATTAATCCATCCATTATCTGCACCGCTTATCCCCAGTAGGGTCGCGGGGGTGCTGGAGCCCATACCAGTCATCTTTGGGCAAGCAGGTCGGCGATCTCATGACGTCAGAACTGCGCCGCACTCGTGCTAACCACTGCTCCGCCGTGCTGCCTCCAAGTGACAGATCCATTTTCAAATTATTTTTCTTATCCAGCCCTCCCAGACTTCACCTTAACATGAGTTAGCCTTTCTCAGGAAATAAACATGACTTGTCTACGAGTTATTCACCTCTAAAGTCCTAGACATGTGAGCTAAAAAATAACACTGTCTACTGGTCCATTTTTTTCGATTGTTTTAAATCAAAGTACATCCATTTCTTATGTACATTTTATATGTAAACCAACACTGCCTCCCGCAAATGAATCGGCCACAAATATAGTGCACTGCCACCTCAATAAATTCACATAGTCCCACTTCTGCGCCATAAAGAACGTTGAAAAGTTGTCCAAACCTTCACATGGCACAGAGCTAGTGTTTTAACCTCTAATAAGTTGGACCTTTAATACAAAAGATTCATGCAAGAGTCATGCAGGATAACCGAAATCTGGCCTCTACCTCTATGTTAGACCTAAATATTGTCTTTTGATTTGTATGCTGTATGAATAACTAAAAGTGTATTTTAAAAATTGTAAAAGCAAATCTCATCAGAATTATCATCAGCATAACTTGAAAGACATAACCCCAAAGGTCAGTTACAGAGTTAATAATTATAAAGCATGAAAGGGCACCTTGGCAGTTTTGATAAAATGACATGAAGACTAACTTGCAAATTCATCCATCCATCCATCCATTATCTGCACCGCTTATCCTCAGTGGGGTCGCAGGGGTGCTGGAGCCCATCCCAGCTATCTTCGGGCAGTGGGCAGGGGACACCCTGAACTGGTTGCCAGCCAGTCGCTGGGCACACAGGGACAGACAATTTGCTCGCTCATTCACACCTAGGATCAATTTGGACCGGCCAATTAATCTAACATGCATGTTTTTGGAATGTGGGAGGAAACCGGAGTGCCCGGAGGAAACCCACGCAAGCACGGGGAGAACATGCAAACTCCACACAGGAGGTTCAATCTCATGACCTCAGAACTGTGCCCACACGCGCTAACCACTGCTGCGCCATGCTGCCAACTTGCAAATTGATCTGCTAAATATGACCCTTGAAATGAGCAACCAAGAAAAGAACAACACTTAAATAAGACTTACAGAATGGTGTAAACTAGTAACCCCAAATTGTTCGCAGTGGTCATGTTCCAAAGCCTCCCTTGATAGCTGAAACTAACGCAGTAGAAACCTATATTTATGTATTTTGTTATTTATTTATTACTAAAGAACAAACCCAATTTATTGGCTCAATTATTTGTTTAACAAATAAAAGTGCTGTACAGTTCATTATATATATATATTTTTTTTTACAAATAACATCTGTACTATAAAATGATAATTTCAAAAATAAGCTTGCTGTTTTATTGGGCATCTGTAAGGATTAAGAACCCCATCCATTTGAACCAACATATTTGCTTCTCCTTCTCATTTTCTATCTTGTACATCATTGACATAACATGAGGGTCCAAACTAAAGGTGTCGTCAAAAAACTATGGCACTTTTACAGTGAATGGACGCTGAGAATCATGGTGACAGGAACATTGTGGTATTCTACATGCTTGCATGCATATATTAGATCACTTGGACTCAATATAGATGAAGCTTCATAATTGATGGACTTGCCATAAACTTTACAGCAGCAAGATGAAAGTACATCATATACACATCATTTGGTAATTCTCAAACAGTGTATTTCTGGCGTTGACATAAAACTGCCACATCTATTTATCACTACTTCATCTATTTGCATCTAACAAAAATGAAAATAGAAATGTGTTTTAACACGTTTAAG
Source organism: Urocampus carinirostris (assembly GCF_059441175.1). Taxonomy (NCBI): domain Eukaryota; kingdom Metazoa; phylum Chordata; class Actinopteri; order Syngnathiformes; family Syngnathidae; genus Urocampus; species Urocampus carinirostris. The sequence goes on from NC_142352.1 coordinate 47,351,861, forward strand.
GATTAAATATTCTGAAATGTAAATGTTATACAGCACAAGGTTTTTTTTGAAGGTTCCTTTAATTTCCGGCACATCTCTGCTATGTCCATCTTCCATTAACATCATTGCTATATTTTCCGCTTATCCTGGGTCAGGTCACGGGGACAGCAGCCTCAGTAGGGAAGTGCAGACCTTCCTTACCCCAGCCACTTTATCCACCTCATCCAGCGGGATTCTGAGATGTCCCAGGCCGACCTGGAGACATAGTCTCTCCAGTGTTTCCTGGGTCTTCCCGGGGGCATGCCGCGGGTTGGATATGCCTGGAACAACTCCAGAGTGTTGAGTTCAGGAGTCCTCCTTATCATATGCCTAGCGGGCTTCTTTCAACGCGGAGAAGAAGTGGCTCTACACTGAGTCCCTCCCAGATGACTGAGATTCCCACCCTATCTCAAAGAGAACACCCAGCCACCTTGCGGATAAAACCTATTTCAGCTGCTTGTATCAGGGATCTTGTTCCGTCCGTCATGATCCATGACCATAGGTAAGGTTATGAAAATAGATCGGCCGGTAAATAAAGAGCTTTGAGAGAGCTCAGCTCCTTCTTCAGCACAACCAACCAGTATAGGGTCCGCATAACGACAGACACTGCACCAATCCTTCTGTCGATCTCCCCCAACAACCTACCCCCGTTCATGAACAAGATCCCAAGATACTTGAACTGTTCCACTTGGGGCAGGATCTCATGCCCCCTTTTTTCGGCTGAGAACAGGTGCCTCTGACTTGGAGGTGCTGATATTGATCTCGGCTAGGCGTGTTAATGGGCCAGGATAAAAGCACTGACAGTAGTCTTAATTTTATTATGTTTGTTGATTGCTCTATATGTGTTTTTTTTTTGTCCTGAATTTTGTATTAATGTATAATATGAGTGGTCTGTGTGTAAAACTACTTTGTGTCATTCCCTTTAACTTACCATTATATTACTCTTGAAATTATATTTTTTAGGATAAGCTTATACCAGCTCTTGTCGCTCATCTATTTTCACGGCCTACTTTATATCCTGTCTCTACATAATTCCATGTATTCTTATTTTTCCACAGTACTGTTTTGAGTAACTCATTCTAAGGATAAATCATTTTGAAGGATAAAAAACTAAGCAAATAACTATTTAAAGGAAATGCAAATGGCAAACTTGAGATGTATGTTTAAAGACAAGAACAAATAAATAAAAATTGGAATATAAGCACAAACTCGAAGCCACTTGAGTAGTATTTTAATTAAATCATCTGAAATGGCACTGCATTGTCAAATACATGCTAATTGGCTTATTACGCATATGCCTGGAAAGCATTGGCCCACTGATTGTGATGTGTCCTTTTTATCACCATCTGCACATCCATCTGTCTGTCTGAGGCAAACTCTCAAACTTTTTATCTGCATGCAGTTTTGAGTAGTGTGTTAAAAAATGTGTAAGGCTACTTCAACAGCACCACCAACCACAATTACATTTAAAAAAGCATTCTTGCATCGCATAGAGTAAGAGTTAATTCAACTTTGCAAATTAATAAATCTAATAGGGGGAAGTGCTTACCTTTAGTGCCTCGTGTCATGTTTTATTGAGGAAATGACATGGTGCTAACTGCAGGTGTGACGGCACAAGCTGTTAGAATGCTGCTCACACACCGCCTGTGAGACATTAATCACCAGCCTTCAATAGACAAAGGTGATGTACCACACGCTGCACTAATCATTTGTTGTATGCCTTTATTTTAACAATTTCGCTACTATGTGAATATTCCTTGTGTCAAGTCAACTCATTTTTATTTGTATAGCCCTTAATCACAAAGAGTGTCAAGGGGCTGCCCAGGCCACAGATTATTGCAAACCACGGACTAATATTACACTGTAGTGGGTTTTACATAATTCACCCACGGAACCATTGTTTAGTTAGCGAGTTCCTATGGGGACTCTTAATTCGGCCGGCTCGAGCCGCTCTCTTGTTTTGTTTTGTCATTGCAAGTTTAAATGTCATTAAAGCAGCTTTCGTTGGCACCTTTGTTTGACACTCCGCCTACGACTCCCGTCTCAGCTCGCTACATTGGTGACCCCGGCATTAGTCTCGTGGAAGTTTCCGAGGCCGTGCATAATACTGAGCATACCGACATGGCATACGCACCCGTTCTCAAGCTCCCCGAGTTCTGGGAGTCATCGGCGTTAACATGGTTCGCACAAGCAGAGGCTCAATTCGCCCTGCGCGGAATCACTGATGATGACTCTCGCTATTACCACGTGGTGTCTGCTCTGGGGAGCTCAACTGCAGCCAGAGCGGTGAGTTTCATCACATCCCCTCCTGAACTGGATAAATATAAGGGACTGAAGGCATATCTCCTCAGAATCTTTGAACTGTCGCGTTCTGAGCGTGCTCGACGCCTCCTTGCTATTCAGGGCTTAGGACACAGTAAGCCATCGGATCACATGGAAATGATGTTAAACTTGCTTGGCACCGAAGAGCCAAATTTTCTTTTCATTGAACTGTTTCTGGGTCACATGCCGCCGCATGTCCAGACGGCGCTTGCGAATACAACCATTACAGATCCGCGTGCATTGGCAGAGGAAGCGGACCGGTTTTTCCTGGCCACGCATAGATACATACATGAGGTGCTGGCCCCTACACGCACCTACACACCATCAAGTGCGACGCCCCCAGCCAGCAAGGCACGCGCGGCCACTGACGATCAGAAGGTGTCAGGTCTGTGTTACTACCATGCACGTTTTGGGTCCAAGGCCAAGAAGTGCCGTCCCCTTTGCACCTCCAACGCGACGGGAAACTTCAAGGCCTGCACTCTGTAGCGGCCGTGAGTGCAGGCGCAAGAAACCGGCTACTGTTCATCCGGGACGCCATCTCCGGCCAAAAGTTCTTGTGTGACACCGGCGCCCAGAGGAGCGTCCTCCCTGCCACTGTGGACGATGTGGGGGGGGGAACACATGGACCTCCATTAACTTCTGCCAATGACACCCCCAATCGCACATACGGCACACGGACAGTGGACGTGTGTTTTGGGGGTCAGCAGTTTACATGGGACTTTGTCACCGCGGATATTGCTTTTCCTCTTCTTGGTGCAGATTTTCTGTGTGCCAATGGATTACTCGTCGATGTGAAAAATGGCCGCCTCGTTGACGCATTGAATTTCTCCTCTCTCGCGTGTGTCCGCGACAAAGGGATTTTTGAGGGTCTTTCCAGCTCTCTCTTGGACGGTGATATTTACCACCGGCTCCTCGCTGAGTTCCCCAGTCTGGCGAAGCCCACCTTCTCAGCCTCCACGACCAGACATGGGGTTGAGCACCACATTGAAACCAAGGGCCCCCCTGTTCATGCTAGGGCCCGACGACTCAATCCAGAAAGACTGGCAGCTGCTAAATCCGAATTTGCTAACATGGAACGTCTCGGCATCATTCGCAGATCAGACAGCCCCTGGGCCTCTCCACTACACATGGTCCCGAAACCAGGCGGTGGCTGGCGCCCATGGGGGGACTATCGCCGCCTTAACGAGGCTACCACGCCCGACCGTTACCCAGTCCCGCACATTCAAGACTTCTCTGCACACCTGGCGGGCAAACTTCTCTTTTCCAAGGTGGACCTAGTGCGGGGATACCACCAACTGCCAGTGCATCCCTCAGATATACTGAAGACGGCCGTGATAACTCCATTTGGGTTGATTGAATTTCTCAGGATGCCGTTCGGACTGAAAAATGCCGCTCAGTCCTTCCAAAGGCTGATGGATTCAGTGCTCAGGGACATGCCTTTTGTGTTCGTCTACCTGGACGACGTCCTTGTTGCCAGCTCCTCAGAAGAGGAACACTTGGAGCACCTCAGAGACCTCTTCACCAAGCTCAGTCAGCATGGCCTGATTATAAATCCCGCGAAATGTGTTTTTGGCGTACCCTCCATCCACTTCCTCGGGCATCTCATCACCAAGGATGGGGCTTCCCCCCTACCGTCTAAGGTAGAGGCCGTCTCCACCTTTCCTCAGCCGCCAACAGCACGGGGCCTCAGGGAGTTTCTCGGCATGGTGACATTCTACCATAGGTTTATTCGCCGAGCCGCTGATGTCACGCGCCCACTCTACGAGGCCCTCAAAAGGGTAGGTCACCCAATCAAGCTGTTGAATGGACCGCTGAGAGGACCAAGGCATTCGAGGACACAAAAACCGCGCTGTGCCAGGCAGCCATGCTGGCTCACCCAGCCCCCGGAGCCCCAGTCGCACTGACTACAGACGCATCAGACCTAGCAGTGGGTCCCGTGTTCGAGCAGTGGGTTGACAATGCTTGGCAGCCACTCGCCTTTTTTAGTCGCCAGCTGGTCTCCAGAGAACGTAAATACAGTACATTCGACAGAGAACTACTTGCCATCTGGTTGGCGATTCGCCACTTCCGTTTCATCTTGGAGGGCCGTGAGTTCATCGTCTTTGTTGATCATAAGCCTCTTACGTTCTCCATGTCCAAGACGTCCGAACCGTGGTCCGCCCGCCAGCAGTGCCAGCTGTCATTCATATCAGAATATACGACTGACATCAGGCACATTGCTGGGAAGTCCAACGTGGTTGCGGATTGCCTGTCCAGAGCAACCATCAGCGCTGTGCAATTGGGGCTTGATTATTCCAGTATGAGTGTGGACCAGGCTTCTGATAACGGCATCCAAACGCTCAAGAGCTCAGACACTGGTTTGCGGCTGGAGGAGGTTGCGGTCGGAGACTCAGGGGCCAAGCTTTGTTGTGACCTCTCCATGGGTTGGCCTAGGCCGCTTGTCCCTGCTGGCTGACGTCGGGCTGTTTTTGAGGCAATACACGGCCTGTCTCATCCTGGCAGGAAAGCATCCATTAAGCTAGTGGCCCAGAAGTTTGTGTGGAAAGGGATGAGAAAGGACGTCCGGGACTGGGTCGACTCATGCGTGGCATGTCAACGCGCCAAAGTGCACCGTCACATCAAGGCTCCATTGGTACCATTCGCCATCCCCGAACGGAAGTTTGACCACGTTAACATTGACCTGGTGGGCCCACTGCCCCCTTCACATGGTTTCACTTACCTCCTGACGATGGTGGACAGGACGACCCGTTGGCCTGAAGCAGTTCCGCTGACTTCCACCTCAGCTGTCGATGTGGCCCGGGCGTTCATCGGCACATGGGTCGCCCGTTTTGGACCCCCTGCAGATCTCTCATCTGACAGGGGCGCACAGTTCACCTCCGAGGTGTGGAACACGGTTGCCGAGAGCCTGGGAGTCAAACTTCACCGCACCACTGCCTACCACCCCCAGGCTAACGGGTTGTGCGAGCGGTTCCACCGCTCGATGAAAGCGGCCCTGCGCGCCAGCCTGACCGATGGGGACTGGGTCGATAAGCTACCCTTGGTCATGCTGGGACTGAGGACCGCTCCCAAAGAGGACCTTCAGTGCTCTTCAGCTGAGTTGGTTTACGGTCAAGTGCTGCGGGTGCCAGGTGATTTCATCCCAGACCCAACGACACCCTGGGCTGCATCCAGGGAGAAGTCCATCTTGCAGGGCACTGCAGGAGCGTTTGTGCCTATCCCCACATCGCGACACGGCAGGCCAGTTTCACGGGTTCCCTCCAACCTGCGCTCGGCTGGTTTTGTTTTCATTCGCCACGATGCCCACCGCGGACCATTGCGCCCTCCTTATGATGGACCGTTTAAGGTCCTGCAGCATGGTGACAAGACCATGGTCGTGGACATTGGTGGTAGGCCAGAGACTGTCTCCGTGGACAGGGTTAAGCCTGCCCACATGGATATGTCCAAGCCATTGGAACTGGCCCAAGCCCCACGGCGCGGCCGTCCTCCTGCGGCACGACCCTCCGGCCCCGTGGGTACCCACTCTGACCCTCCGCACCCAGCACCTGTGGGCTCTCCAACTGAGTCCACAAGCTCTCACCCCCCCGCTGGTCCAGCTCCTTGTACCCGCAGTGGCCGGGTCAGCGTCCCAACCAGGCACAGAGACTTTGACTATGGGTGAATTCTGGGGGGGCTTGTGTAGTGGGTTTTACATAATTCACCCACGGAACCATTGTTTAGTTAGCGAGTTCCTATGGGGACTCTTAATTCGGCCGGCTCGAGCCGCTCTCTTGTTTTGTTTTGTCATTGCAAGTTTAAATGTCATTAAAGCAGCTTTGTTGGCACCTTTGTTTGACACTCCGCCTACGACTCCCGTCTCAGCTCGCTACAACACCACCCCCTGATCTAAAACCAACATGAGGGCAAGGAAAAACTCAAAAACCTCAATATGAGGATTGTGCATTGTGTTGTGCATTCTGGCTAAAAAGTCACTATGCCTCTTCTTTACCTGTGCGTCAATAATGTTGCAGTTTAGTATGTACACGTAGGTAGAACATCTTGCCAAATTTACAATACATGCATGCTAACTATCATTCAATGTTGTGTTTTGTGAACTTAAGCAAGTAGTTCAAGAATGGCAGTTTGATGAGCTGTTCATTACAGCTCTCCAATGGTGATGTTTCGGTGCAAAAGAATTACGGTGTTCTTCTCTCCAAAAAAAACAAGTCAGGATGAAGGACAGAAAAAGATGGTTGATCTATCCAGGTAGGGGGGACAATAACACTATGTGCATGTTTAATGTTGCTATACAAATAGCCCAGTGTTGTATTTCTCCTTGTTTCAGGAACTAATTCTAAATATTGCGCATGTTTCATAATTATTTTTAATAGGGTGAGCAATCTGGTCAAGAGCTAAGTAGAGATCCTGACATCCAGGCAAGCCTCCAGCAGAGAAGAATTCTAATTTGTCAGAAACAAGGTTCAGTATTTCAAAGGAAATAAAAGTTTAAGTAAATAAATTACCCTCATAAATACCCTTGAAGTGGATTATAACTATTCTATTTATTATGTAACTCATTATTCAAATGTGGTATTAATGTGCTTAATTCAATAGCCAGAAGAGGTGGTTTAGTGATTAAATAAAATGTGATTGGAATGATACCCTCTTATAAAGAAGAATTCTCTTTTTAGAAACTCAATCGGCAGGATCAATGTAAGAGTTTCTCAATAAAATAACATGACAAAAAATGAAGTATTTTCAAACAAAGAAAGCAGAAGCACATAATCAATTGTGTGAAATTGTGTTAATTGTGGTGTAAAATCCAGTTTACTTCATTACTTTTACCCCAGTAACTGTAAGTGTAAGATAATACATAGAGTAATTTAAGGCAATATTCCATGACACATTAATTTGTAGAGGTGTTAGGAATATTGAGGGTTCCTTGTCAATATAGTCATGGTGGTAGAGAACTGATGATAGTGGTCTTCACCCAACTAGTAAACAGGTTGAATTGGTGATTCTAATCCCCCATTGAATAAAAACAACAATTTCACCATGTAAGTGGTTGCTGAATCATTTTAGTGTCGTTTGCTAAGGTTTGTAAGGGTAGGCGGATAGATCTAAAAATCGATATTATCAATACTGAAAAAGTATTTGGATTGTATTAAAACTTTTGTCCTAGGTTCAAAATTGTCTTTCCATTTTATCTATCACTATAATATATTGACCCTGTACCGGTCCGTCGTGTTGAAGAGGAAGCTGAGCCAAAAGGCAAAGCTCTCGATCTACCGGTCGATCTACGTTCTTACCCTCACCTATGGTCATGAACTGTGGGTTATGACCGAAAGAATACGATCCCGGATACAAGTAGCTGAAATGAGTTTCCTCCGCAGGGTGGCTGGGCTCTCCCTTAAAATAAGGTGAAAGGCTCAGTCATCCGGGAGGGACTCTATGTAGAGCCACTGCTCCTCTGCATTGAGAGGAGCCAGTTCAGGTGGCTCGGGCATCTGATAAGGATGCCTCCTGGACACCTCCCTTGAGAGGTGTTTCGGGCATGTCCCACCGGCAGGAGGCCCCGGGGATGACCCAGGACACCCTGGAGAGACTATGTCTCTAGGCTGGCCTGGGAACGCCTCAGGATCCCGTCAGATGAGCTGGAGGAAGTGGCTGGGGATAGGGACGTTTGGGCTTCCCTGTTAAGGCTGCTGCCCCTGCGACCCAACCCCCGAATAAGTGGAAGATAATGGATGGATCGATGGATGGACTATAATACTGTTGTTAGTGGGTTGTAAGATGATGCACACATTATAACTTTTGAATCCGATCCAATAATGTTTACACTTCATTTGCACTACTTTATTTCCCAAAAATTGTGGAATGGAAGTTTTTTTTTTGTCTTGTTGTCAATATTATACAGTATTTGCCTTTTTTGGCTTGACTCTACTTTCATTCTGAAACAGTTGTCGTAGTGGTATTTGTTTTTTATCCCGTTAAATGTTTTTACATAGTGTTGGTTACACGATTGGCACTACGACTTTATTTTCAAAATACTGTGCAATGGAAGATATTTTAGTTGTCGTCTCGACATTGTTAAATATATATTTGCATTTAGGTTACATCACTGCTTTTCCAGTTTTACACTGTTGGTTTGTTCAGAAACCGTTGTTGTAGTAGAAGTATTTTATTTTGTATAATGTTAAAGGTTTTTAAAGTGTATTCATCACACAATTTGCACATTGACTTCATTTTCAAAATATTGCGCAATAGAAGGTATTTTAGTTGTCTTGTTGACATTGTTATACAATATTTGTATTTTCTTGATATTGCTACTTTTTGGGATTGACTCTCTTGAATTGTGTTCGGAAACAGTAGTAATACAAATTCTTACTGTATCTTTTTGCACTGTTAAAGTACAGTAGCATTGTAGTTATTTAAGAATAAATAGAGCATTTTTATATCTAAAATATGTGTGCTTTTTATTATAATTATAAACTAACTCAAGAGGGGTTCAAATATTCAGTGAACATGACATTTACAAGACAAATGTGTCTGTATCTGATTGGTATTAATCAATAGCTCCCTGGATCTACTTGGATTGGATTAATATCAACAATCCCCACCCCATGAGTATGATTTTAAATATACACTGTGCGTTAAGAAAAATAATTACTCTTAAAATCACTTTCTTGTATTCTAATAAACTGTAAACAAATTAGGGAGATGACTGACGAAATGATAGTAGATAAAGAACAGCATGAGCTGCCCGACACATATTTTTCCAAATCTGATGTTGTGTCTTTATGAGACAAGAAGTCATGCTGAAGGCAACAACAAATCGATAGTATGTTTTTGACAACCTGGAAGTCTTATCCCTGGGAGGGATGTTCATGTTTCCGAAGGACTCTGAAGGACACACACTACAATAGTAAACCATAGTTATTTCTCTAGCACAGTAATCATTCTGTGAACAGCTCCAAACACAACATATCTTAAATTTCACTCAGGACTATTTATATAAAATGATTGCCAGAACATTTTGCTAGTATGTACAGTTTATTCAATAACAATTTTGATGAATAAGAATGTATCGGACGCGACCTATTTTATACAATTGATTAAACATCGTAATCGTTTCGACTAAATGTTACAAATGAGATTTTACTTATTAGCCATATAACACAGGTCTAGTCACCAGTTTGTTACAGACCACAAAAAGACATGGCACTTCACGTTGATATTTTTCACAAAAAGACAATTGACACAAAAAGTCATCCTACATGCATTTGTTATTTTTTCAAGCACAGTTATCAGCCCAAAATATGCTTTTAATAAAAATGAAAAAACATACAATAGTTTTAAATAAACGGCCATTTTAACCAACTTTTATGTTCCATTTTTTTAACACATACAGTGTCAAAACATTTAAATACATTTTTAGAAGCATTGTCCCTGAGTGCCAACACTTAAATATATACAAATATGTATATATTTTTTGTTATAGAAAGTGATTGCTGCAGCTCAACAGTAAGCCCCCACTTCAGTTTTTTTTCTACTGTATTCAGCGATCGAGAGTGTGTAAGCTGCCCCAGAGTACGCATAATGAAGCACTGTGGTGAGAAAAGTAAACATAAGGATAAGAGCAGACAAGACCCATTAACAGAACTTTTTTACTTTCTAAAAATGATTCAGATGTCCCTTGGTCATCGTCTGGTCGGAAGGGATGTTGTGTCATGCAAGCATAAGGGAATGCAATCCTCATGGTGGCTTAAATCAGGCACTGAAAAGTTATTGCAATGTTCATGCATCATTTATACATAAGTTCATTGTTGTTGCAATAAAATGTTGTTCTGCAAGTTTAGTAGGTTTTGTGGGATGCAATGTTTAGATGTTGGACGTATCACAAAAAACACATAAGTGAAAGTTTAGCTTTCACAGGATGCCGTTTTTTTTTCTCAGAAATTTCCTTGGAAACTAGTATTCTCAAAGCTTAGCAATGTTCAACTATTTTTTTTTAATAGTAAACAATGGTAAGAGCTAGAAACATCATGTTTTCTAATCAAATATGAGGGTTCAAGCCTCCCTTTGATTAGTCCTATGTCGACTAAACTCAATTTTCTATAGGCCTTAAAAATAAGTCAAAATGGCAAAAAATGGCCGATGTTTGAAAATGTCTGTCAACTAATGAGTTAAATTGAATTTCGGAAATTTAATACATGCTTTTATCCGTAAGTGTTTTCTTTTCTTTTTTTTACTATTGTTATTTTATTCTTGACTTTGAGCACATTGACTTTATTTTTTTTAATTTTTCACTGAAAACTTTGAAATTCTCATTTGGTTTTGCCAGTTTAATGTTTTTTGTCTTTTTGTCATAAATGTACATGAATTGTAAATTAGGGGACTCCACAAAGGATAGCGACCACAACAGTGGAAGCTAAAGGGGATCCCCGATACCTCAAAAAACTAGAAGCAACCTTTACCATATAGCTGATATTGAGAAAACTAGACCTTACAACAACTATTCCTGCGCTCATTATTATCTCATTAGCTGCAACCGATTATCCTCAGTAGGGTCGCGGGGGTGCTGGAGCACATCCCAGCAATCATCGGGCAGTGGGCAGGGGACACCCTGAACTGGTTGCCAGCCAATCGCAGGGCACACGGGGACAGACAACTCACTCGCTCATTCGCACCTAGGGACAATTTGGACCGGCCAATTCACCTGAGATGCATGTTTTTGGAATGTGGGAGGAAACCGGAGTGCCCGGAGGAAACCCACGCGTTGAATCGTCAAAAATATTTTAAAATCGGAATGAATCAAGATCCAGTTGCATCATACAATGCTTTGTTTTTAACCCTTAAGATTACAACATGCAACGTTACTTGGACTATTTTAGCAGACACTCGTATAAAGTGCACGCCAATAAGAGAAAAAAAGACAGAGGCCCGAGGACAGGAGGCCACCCCTGAAGAAAGCACTTACATGCATTCGATAAGACAAAGTGCACGAAGCTCAGGTAAAAGAAAAGTGCGGTAAGCCCTTGATCATTACGCAGATGCATTCCGACAGCCCGGTTCATTAAAACACCATTTGAGTCCAGACAATTGTTTCTGCATGCATGCTCCATTTACAGTGCTACATATCATGAGTGCCTTTATACCAGCTATTTTTCACAACCCACAAATGCCCTTAAGGCTTTTAAACACACTCCATCCAATCTCTGTGCGGGTTTCATTTAATCTTTGCGCTCAGTATAAGAGCTTGAGATCGAACACGTTTGTTTGTGAGAATTGAAATGCATAATGATGCATAATATGTACATAAACTATAGATGGGCATCACAGGCGTGTCCATGTAAGTATGATCCTAGGGGGGTGTTTGAGCTTATTAGCACATTATTACGGGGGTATATCATTTCACATGTTAATTTCACACTAAACCGCAAGAGGGTGCTCTCGGCTTGCATAGTGTGTTTATTTCTACGCTACCCTGAATAACATGAATACTGTACAGCTGTGAAAGAATTGAAGATGAATGAATCGATGGTTAGCAAGTGGAGGAAGCTGAAAAACGAACCTAGAAAAATTTAGAAAAAAATGCAGTTTAGCTTCCA